>NC_085140.1:26830326-27150280 GCF_024139115.2 Armigeres subalbatus
AAGATCGAGACATGAAGAGACGGAGCAACTGTACCAAGCAATTGATATGTGAGGACAAAACGGAAGCTTCTTGAACGAGCGTGAGGTAATCCAAAGATGGTGGCAGCACTACGAAGAACACCGTGCAGACGAAGATGATAAGCAGTGACGAACTGGAGAACGCGCGCAGGTCAGTACTCTTCCCCAGCTGCGGATCTCCAGGAAGTCCAGGAGGAGATTGGCCGGCTGAAACAACTAAGCCCCTGGGTTGACCAACTACCAGGCCAGCTATTTAAACACGGTGGTGAGGCACAGCTGGCTACTCTGCACTGGGTAATTACCAGAATTTGGAAGCAGGAGGTTTTGCCGCAGGAGTGGATGGAATGTGTCGTGTCCCATCTACAAAGGGCTAGATTGTAGCAACTACGCATTGCTGAACGCCGCTTACAAGGTACTCAACCAAATGTTATGCCATAGAATAGCACCATGCAAGAGAGCTCATGGGGCAGTACCAGGCGGTTTTCATGGGTGAACGCTCCACCACGGACCAGGTGTTCGCCATGAAACCGGAAATCGCACGTACTTTGGACTCCGCAAGACTAGTCGCCGCCGTACCAAACTGACTATCTACAAAACGCTAATTAGACCAGTAGTCCTCTACGGACACGAGACCTGGACGATGCTCGTAGAGGACCAACCCACTGAGTTTCGAAAGGAAAGTGCTGCGTACCATCTATGGTGGGGTGCAGATGCCGGACGGTATGTGGATGAGGCGAGAAATACAAGTTGCATGAGCTGCTGGGACATTGTTCACATCGCGAAAAGCGGACGACTGCGTGGACCGGTAACCGATGAAAATGGTTTTCGACAACGATCCGAAGGGCAAAAAGGAGGGGCTGTGGACTGGCACTTTATTGGGCATACAAGTATCATCGTGTAAGTTAGTTCAGAAACCTCGCAGCTGATAACTGTGGAAGTGCTGCAATGCGGCTTTTCCAGTGGGGAATGTAATGCCAATAAAAGAGAAGAGAAGAACTGAATGAGATCTGGAAAGTCATCAAGCCTGCTTCGTGACAACCACTGAACAACGGACCAGATTTTGCTGTATGTAAACCTATAAAAATGTGTGAATATCATCCAAAAGCATCATCTATTCATTGATTTGAAGGCAGCAGTCTCAACTCGATGAGCATTTAAGCAGTACTCGAATGACGCATCCTTGGCCCTCTTTGAGGCGTTCAAGAAAACGGTGCCTGAAGTATGAACCACGAGGTAGCCCAACTCTACGGAATCCAGTGTCCAGAAAGTAGATGTGAAAGTACGCAATGACCTAGGGCAGACAAACGATTTAGCTACAGGTGGATCGAAGATCCTGAACCGTGTAATGGGTGTCGAATGAAGTGTCCAGAAGGAGATAAAGTTAAGGCGGCTACGCAATGAGCTAGGTGGGCAGACTAGCAAACGATTTAGCTAGCATGGGGCGCAACCGAAGATCCTGAACCGTGTATTGGTGTCGAATGAAATAAATGACCCCTGGAAGGTCGAAAGAATTATCCTTGGAATTTCGGCAGATTTTCGTCAGAATGAATTGCTTTGTAAAATTGAGCAGAATTTCCTTTGGAAATTTTAAACTATCTCATTTAGAAATTCTAAAAACTTTCACTAGGAAAATCTAAAGATTTGCTTTAAAAAAATCCGAAATACTTTCATTAGAAATTTCTCTGGAAATTGGGAGGAATGGAGGAATCTGTTCTGCATCTTCGAAAGAATTTTCTTTCGAAATTTGGAGAATTTTCACCAGTTTGAAATAAGACCCTTAATTACAAATTCTCGCTAGAAAATTCAAAATAATTTTCAGAAACTCAAAAGCTTTTTAGGAAATTCAGCACTGTTCGGAGAAATTCGAGAAAATTCTATTAAATCCATATATTTCTTCCATTCTATCATACCCATTTTAAGCTGTGCAGAATGTCCCTTATCATCATAAATGCCTCCTTAGTGTAGTATTTGGTTGATTGTGCTGAAATTAAGAACCAACCACACATTCTTTCGTTGATCGGCCACCATCCGATCATGCGTTTCTGCAACATAGCTTGCAGAGACTGGCACGGATGACCACTCCGTATAAAAACATATCAAGATACCGTATGTGCCAGTGAGCTCAGCGAGTTTATAATCAACAGCTTTTAATTGAGGACTACTTACTTAGTATGTAAAAAGTCTATTAGAGCTACCTGTCAGTATGATGGCAAACTTTATTTTCAAAATGTTATAACTCAATTAGTATAACAAACTGATAAATGACGCAGATCACAGTGACTGTATAGTGATGTCGCTAAATGCCCGCTCGTAACTTCTCAATAAGAAGATTTAAACCCCATAAGTATCTCCTAAATTTAACGATTTAATAACACAAGAACGTATCAAAACAGCGTTGGTCGCATTTAAAAACAACAACCGGCGCCACATGTTGGTAGGACGCTTGAATGTGCAAGCCAACAAAACAATTTGTTTTTCATAGATGCGGTTTCTTTAGAGGATTTGATAAATATGTCTCCCCTGCCTCGTGCCGTACTTGATCCACTCTGTGATTTATGTACTTACGTCTCTAATAGTTAAATATTGAACTTTGAAACTCATTTAACGCAAGCTAGAAGAGTTATCGTCCGTAAAGCGTGAGTAATGTGAAAACTTACTGTTATTACTATTTGTAAAGCCGTGCTGGTTTGACCGCTAGGGACAGATTGGACGCCACTAACCGCTCCCTTAGTTGTTGCCGCAAAGATCGCAGCATCACCCGCCAAAAGTATGAAATCTGAGGAAGCCCTTGTTGTCAGTTGTTTAATTGGCGTAACGATTTATGGATTGTTTCGAGCGTATAAATATTACGGCATTGGAGGTATTAATAAACGTGAGCAAAATAGATTCTCAATCACGAAACAGCGCAGCAGTTAAGGTTCAAAGATGCCATGTGATGTAGTAGGAGAAAATTGTCAATTTATACATCCAATTCCTAAAGCAGTGGGCGGAGGATGAACTTGGACTTGCTCGAGGAAAACAGCTGTGTTTTTGTTTATCTTTCTGCTCTTGGAACGACTGAATGAAAACCTCGAAATGGTCGAAAGAAAACTTGAAAGAAAACCCTGCGGTCAACGCTTTGTGGATGTTAACGAAAAATATTCTCCGCTGAAAAGGCGACAAAACAGAGACTTGTATTGACAGCGAAACGAAATATTTGATTTCATATTTTCGAATAGTCGAGTGATCAGGTCCCGATTTCTAGCGATAAGATTGAGGACATATTTGGTATCCTAGCCTAAAAGGACTTAAATTTTCAATTCATTATGGGTTATTGTATGTATGTTAACTGAAAACGTTCTAGTTGGAAATAGTTACAAAACCACCACTTTTATATGGACCTCCATACAAGTGGAGTGGTTTGATAATTATTTCCAACAGAACTGCTTCATTACTAAACACTTTTCATTACCATACATACAAAAAACATCAATAATTGAACATTTAAGTCATTTTATCATGGGATGCCAAATATGTCCTCAATCTAATCGCTAGAAATAGAGATTTTCGTCCTCGAGCATGACCATTTTGTATGAAAATCAGCGAATGCCTTATAATTATTCCCGGGGTGTATGAACATGACTATTTTTTCCATTGACTATTTTTTTTCCCTCAATCAAGTCTTAATCCGGTTTAACTCACCAATATAAGAGTATGAAAGGATACTTAAAAACGTCCATGATAAATTGATTCGTATCTAGGTATCATTATAAAATTTTGATAAATTTAAAATTGATAGATTCTGAATGGGGGGCAGCAGGGACTTTGTCCAAGGGCTTGACGATCCCTCCCCAGGCCATCTGCGAGTTGTGGCGCCTGCCTAGGATGTGGTGGGGTTTGACAGTGGGCCCTGTTAAACCTCTATAAAAAGCTGCATGTATCCGCAAGTAGGCTCCGCCAAAGCGACCGTGTGCCGCTCAAAGCGCACAAGCCCAAGTCCTGGTGTTAGGTGGACGCTAAACAGCCCTGCACGACGGCCCTCCGGCGAGACAGGAGGTTTGCACAGGAAAGCCGCCTGGAAAACCAATAATTACGAACAATATAAGAGATAATGCGACTTGATATAATCGGCAAGGCAACGAATAAAGGATCACGATTGGAAGCTTGGAACATGGAACTGCAAGTCGCTAGGTTTCGCAGGTTGCGACAGGATGATCTACGATGAATTACATCCCCGCAACTTCGACGTCGTGGCGCTGCAGGAGATTTGCTGGACAGGACAGAAGGTGTGGAAAAGCGGGCATCGGGCGGCTACCTCTACCAAAGCTGTGGCACCACCAACGAGCGGAACCGGCTTCAGTGCTGGGAAAGATGCGCCAACGCGTGATTGGGTGGCAGCCAATCAACGCAAGGATGTGCAAGCTGAGGATTAAAGGCCGTTTCTTCAACTATAGCATCATCAACGTGCACTGCCCACACGAAGGGAGACCGACGACGAGAAAGAAGCGTTCTACGCACAGCTGGAGCAGACATACGATGGATGCCACTGCGGGACGTCAAAATCGTCATCGGGGCATGAACGCGCAGGTAGGAAGGGAGGAAATGATAGACCGGTCATCGGACCGGATAGTCTGCACACGTACGAATGACAACGGCCAACGATGCATAAACTCGCAGCCTCCCGCGGAATGGTAGTCCAGGCACCTCTTTCCCCGCAAAAATATCCACAAGGCCACATGGAGATCACCCTAACCAAGAAACGGAAAACCAAATCGACCACGTTCTAATCGACGGTAAATACTTCTCCGACATCACGAACGTCCGCACTTACCGCAGTGCGAATATTGAATCCGACCACTACCTCGTTGCAGGTTTGCTCGTAAAACTCGACGGTGTACAACACGCGTCGAAGTCGGACGCCCGCGCAATATTGGGCGGCACAAGACGACTAACAAGAATACGCGCAGCAGCTGGAAGTGGCACTCCCAACGGAAGAGCAGCAGGCGCAGCGTCTGAAGATGGCTGGAGAGATATTCGATCCGCCATGGTAGCACCGCAACCGCTGCACTTGGCACGTCCCGGATCGGAGAAACGACTGGTATGACGGCGAATGATGAGCAGAAGAAAAGAATGCAGCATGGGCGAGATTGCTGCAACAGCGCACGAGAGCGAACGAGGCACGATATAAACAGGCGCGGAACAGACAAAACTCGATTTTCCGGAGGAAAAAGCGTCCGCAGGAAGATCGAGACCGAAGAGAGAGCAACACCGCATAATAACACACGAAAGTTCATGAAGTTGAACCACGCACGTAGGGCCATGCAGCCCGATATGTGTAAGGACATAAACGGAACCTTCTTACGAACGAGCGTGAGGTGATCCAAAGGTGGCACGCCGAAGAGCACCTGAATGGCGATGTGGACAGATAGCAAGAGGTATGGTGATGGACCTAGGGAACGCGCGCAGGACATCTACCGCCCCGGATTCTCAGGAAACCAGGAGGAGATTGGTCGGCTGAAGAACAACAAAGCCCTGGGGTTGACCAATTACCAGGAGAGCTATTTAAACACGGTGGTGAGGCACTGGCTAGAGCGCTGCACTGGGTCATTACCAAGATTTGAGGAGGAAGTTTTGCGCAGGAGTGGATGGAAGGTGTCGTGTCCCATCTACAAAGGGCGATAAGCTGGATTGTAGCAACTACCGCGCAATCACATTGCTGAACGCCGCCACAAGGTACTCTCCCAAATTTTATGCCGTCGACTAGCACCATTGCAAGGGAGTTCGTGGGGCAGTACCAGGCGGTTTTATGGGCGAACGCTCCACCACGGACCAGGTGTTCGCCATTCGCTCACCTGCAGAAGTGCCGCGAATACAACGTGCCACACATCATCTATTCATCGACTTCAAAGCCGCATATGATACAATCGATCGGGACCAGCTAGGCAGCTAATGCAAGGATTTCCGGATAAATGCACGTTGATCAAAGCGACGATGGATCGGGTGATGTGCGTTCGAGTTTCAGGGCATTCTCGAGTCCCTTCGAAACCCGCAGAGGTTGCCAAGGTGATGGTCTTTCGTGTCTGCTATTCAACATCGCTTTGGAAGGGTAATACGAAGAGCAGGGATTAACACGAGTGGCACAATTTTCAATAAGTCCGTCCAGCTATTTGGCTTCGCCGACGACATAGATATTATGGCACGTAACTTGAGAAGATGGAGGAACCACATCAGACAAGAGGAAGCCAGGATTGGCTAGTCATCAACACGTCGAAGACGAAGTACATGATAGGAAGAGGTTCAGAGAAGACAAGAGCCACCCACCGCGAGTTGGCATCGGTGGTGAGAAATCGAGGAGAAGAATTGTACTTGGGCTCACTGACTGCTGAAAATGATACCAGCAGAGAAATTCGGAGGCGTATAGTGGCTGGAAATCGTGCATACTTTGGACTGCAAGACGCTTCGATCGAAAGAGTTCGCCGCCGTACCAAACTGACCATCTACAACACGCCTCATTAGACCGGTAGTCCTCTACGGACACGAGACCTGGACGATGCTCGTGGAGGACCAACGCGCACTCGAGTTTTCGAAAGGAAAGTGCTGCGTACCATCTATGGTGGGTGCAGATGGCGGACGGTACATGGAGGAGGCGAATGAACCACGAGTTGCATCAGCTGTTGGGAGAACATCCATCGTTCACACCGCGAAAATCGGACGACTGCGGTGGGCCGGGCACGTAGCCAGAATGTCGGACAATAACCCGGTGAAATGGTTCTCGAAACGATCCGACGGGCACAAGAAGGGAGGTGCGAGGGCAAGGTGGATCGATCAGGTGGAAGATGACTTGCGGACCCTCCGTAGACTGCGTGGTGGCGACGTGTTGCCATGGACCGAGCCGAATGGAGAAGACTCATACAGTACAGGCCACTCCGGCCTTAGTCTGAATAAATAAAAAAAAATAGATTCTGAATCAATCAACACTTTATTTACCTAATCGGTAAAGGCCGGCCAAAGGAATTATAAAGGTTGTAATATTTCTCAAAATCTCTGGGCAATGTGCTTTGCCACAAAATTTACATTATATGTACTAATCCATGGTTTTGCTGCCATTGAAAGTCCACTGTGGTAGTGAATTTAGTTCCCTACATTGAGAGTCATAAAGCAATAAGTAACAAAACCAAAGTAACCAAACATTCTATACATTATATAATTTAGATTAAGAAATAATTTAAGTACACCATAACGACCAAATTCCTAAAATTGCCCTTTCTTATCCAGTATGATTCCAACGAAGTTCCCTCCGGATGAGTACGGGGACATGGGCGAAGAGAACGACGCTGAAATTGGAGGAGGAGCAGTATTTTTGGCATTCCGGATTCCTTTCCCAGTGACGACATGGAAACTGAAATTAGTGTCCAAAGCACTTCCAACACGATCGATGGCAAACGTAAAGCTCGTTCCATCAGCGGTAGACTTATCAGGGTGTGCCAATTCTCGAAGAATCTTACATGAATCGACATAATCGAAGCCGGCATCATCAGCAGCTCCAGCAGCATCATCAACAGCAACGCCAGCGCCACCACGTGTTCCGCCACCACGGCGAACCACAGTACCAACAGATGCGACAAAGAGAAGAAGAAACAGCCCCTCCCCCTCCGCAGATGAGATACAAATGGGATGACGAATCAGACAGGTAAATCACTCACATTAATAAAATTAGATAACCATGTGTTCCCAAATTAAAATTGGGCACTACTTTCTTCTTGCCATGGCCAAGAGGTTGCCATCAGAAGTATTAAGGTCCACACCAAAATTCTAATCATTTAAGTGAAGTTTCGAAGTGAAAAATCCGACTTCCACCATGTCGAATGAATGAAGTCCTAACCAAACGGAGAATAAAGAAAAATTCAACACACCAACAGTTGATCATTGACACTGCCTCCTCTATTGTCTCCGACAGGCATCACATCAAATCGGAAATTGGAGGCCTTCCCAGCTTCCCCATGTCAACCTTCCCAACAACGCCGTTTGCACCTCACCAACCTCGTACCGCGGCAAAAAATTGTCGGAAGTCCAAATCATCGAACCTGGTAGTGCCCGTCAGTTTGCAATGACACTGGAACTGGGTACCGGAATGACATCAAAAGATGACGGAAAATCAATATGGATTACAATAAACTGACCGTATTCGCAGGTTGGACCGGACACACCACCAAGCCACCGGGGCGACTCTCGACGCCGCAGCGCGGATGACGACCAACACCGGCGAGCTCAACAAATTCAGAAGGTTATCAAAAATCCGGGCACATTCATGGTAAGCGCGCGATGGCACTCCATCCACTGATGGGTATGGAAATCAATTAGAGTGGAATTGGTTCGTTGATTAATTTTGAAAAACTATCTTGTGATTATGCCTTAATTGTGCCTAGATTGAATTTAAGCATTTTTGTTCTTTCAAATTTCTATAGGGTAACCACCCTTAGTGGAGGTAATACAATAGTGGAGGTAGTGGAGTTTTAATGAGATTTTTCATAATTATACACTTTACGATGGTTTCAGTAAAGATTTTTAGTCCTAGATAAAGAATGTCGCTTCGGTTCCCTTTGTTCTGCTGTCTCGGAACATGTTGGGTACCAAGCTGTCAAATCGTATGGATTTTCCTGCTTTGACATTTAACTCCCCTATCCTCGCCAGCAAAAGATGTTCCGGACAGCGACAATCTTTATCTAGTAACTAAAATATCTTTTGTTTCAGTTGATGCGTCGTGCTTTAAATATCTTATTAATAATATATTATAAAGATTTCGCATAAAGCTATTGAAAACAAATTTTCCTTAATAAAATTGACTCCCTTGACCTATAGTGGTGCAACAGTACCTAATATGGCGAGTCTCATAGAAATCATTGGACAGCACCATTATGGGAACCAAAATTAATCTTTACCGCCACTAAAGGAACAGTGTATTCATTAGTGGTGCAAGCAATATTTGGTAGTTGTTGATGTTAAATAACACCAATCTCATTTTATTTAGCAAATTTATTAGTTTATTTGTCGGCTAAGATATTAAAGCTGTAAATTTCCCATATTTATCGATCTTTTAAAAATATTTTTTCTGAGGATCTACTAATACCTCCACTATTGGTATCGTTACCCTATGGACTACTCACTTGGTAATCATTAATCAGTCCTAATTCTACAAGCCAATGATGAACGAAGAATGATAAATGACAAATGAAGGATAATGAATGATGCATAAATGATAGCTGATGAGTTATAAATGATGATGATGATTATGATGATGATCAATATCAATCATCAACAAAAATAATGCATGATGATGATTAATGATGCCTCTTCTCCCTATTTGGTATCAACTTATAGAACAGGAACATTCTCACCGCGCAGCTAGGGCGACCTTATGAAAATTTTCAAGACAAGCACAATTCACCCAAATCATGACGGTAAAGGAGGACACTTCGTTGCATAAGGAGCACGTACCGAAATCTTTACTTCCTGTTTTTAGCATTGCATGGATTTATTTTTCATTTGTCTTACCTAATATGAACAAATTAAGTTCTATTCAAAAATATTTTATAATTCACAAAATCTTCTTCTTCTTATTTGCATTACATCCTAAACTGGACAGAGCCGCCTGAGCCTAGTGTTCATTAAGCACTTCCACATTATTAACTGCGAGGTTTCTTAGCAGTTACCATTTTGCTCGTATATCATGAGGCTAACACGATGATACCTAATGCCCAGGAAAGTCGAGACAATTTCAATCCGAAAAGTGCTCAGACCGGCACCGGGAATCGAACCCAGCCACCCTCAGCATGGTCTTGCTTTGTAGCCGCGCGTCTTACCGCACGCTAAGGAGGGCCCAGTTCAAGGCAAATACGACATTCTAATTATGGGAAATATATGATAGAATTCAATGAAACACGCTTCTACCAAGTTGGTAATCAACAGTGTCCAAATGCTAGAAATCAATAAACTGATAGTTGTATATTGTGGGCTTCGTGGCCGTGCGGTTAGCGACGTCAATCTTCTAGACGCATGTGCTGTGGAGTGTTCCGATTCCGCCCCGGTAAGGAGTAAACTTTTCGTAAAGCGAAAGCTCTTCACTAGTCCATCTGTTGTGTAAATGTCATGTCCATTCCTTATGCTAGATGTTGTGTGTTCAGTCTGTGCGACCTCTGGTCGAAGACGTGATTCTGTCTTTATATTATATGAAGAATAGCTGTCCCAGACAAAAACATCACATATAATACCTTGAATGATCAGTTTCCCGGACGTTTAAGGTCTCCAGGTCTGATTCCACCGCATGCAGTCTGTGATTTTGGACTCCACGAAGTAACCGGCCTTGTTTTCACCATTTTTACTCCGACATTCGATAACTGACCAACCCATCGAAGTCTGCCTTATTTTATACACGCAATCGGTGACTATTAGGTTTTCTAACAGTTCTGTACAGGCCTGGGATTTGTCACCTTCATACATAAAAAACCCTGATTAATCCACCTAGCGGTGATGGTGCCTTTCTCGTGCATTATAAAATAGTATTTTGGCCATTACTTTGAGCCTATAGTCCGATCTGGCCAATTTTCAATAGGAAACAATTAGAGTATTCTGCGTCGAGTGCAACATGTTGCGAGTAAATCAGTTAAGGATAAGTGCCTGAAAATGAGTGACATTTTTTACTCATTTTTAATAAAAAAAGTGGTATTTTGGCCATAACTGAGCCCATAGTCCGATCAGACCAATTTTCAATAGGAAACAAGAGTAGACTATCCTGCGTAGAATGCGAGTAAATCAGTTAGGATAAGTACCTGAAAAATGAGTGACATTTTTTACTCATTTTTTCTATAAAAACCAGATTAATCCACTAGCGGTGATGGTGCCTTTCCTCGCTCGTTCAAAAGGTTTGGAAAATCTAAAATAACACTAATATGTGGATTGGTCTCATTTTCATATTTGTTATAATGCATAAAAAATTCTCGCCGAACGCAATTTGTTGCAAACAAATCGGATGAGCATAAGAGCAAAAATGGCATTTTATTTTGTAGTTTTAAAATTAGTATTTTTTATAACTTTTGACCCAATTGTACGATCCGCCAAGTTTCTATAGAAACAATGGGACAAGATTCTGCGTAGAATGCAATCTGTCTCGATCGATATGAGAAGACACATATTGCACATCTATCACAGTAACTTATATATGACCGGATTCAGTAACAATGGTTACTGCAACCAGATTTGTTGAACTTTGTTGCTTGGGGAATAGATGAAGTCTAAGTGCTAAAAAAGTGAGCTAGACTTTTTGAACTCTTTTCACAATAAATAGTAATTTTACCATAACTTCTAAGCCCATAGTCCGATCTGGCCAATTTTCATAAAAATGGTATAATTTTCGATCCCATAGTCCGATATGGCCAATTTTCAATAGGAAACAACGGGACAGGATTCTGCGTCGAATGCAGCTTGTTGCGAGCAAATCGGTTGAAAATAAGTGCCCGAAAATGAGTGGTCATTTTTACGCGATTTTTCGTATGAATTTGTATTTTGGCCATAACTTCCCAAGTAGCACACGCAACATCTTCCAAAAAGCATATTGTTTCTATTCAGTTTCATTAAAGACATTGGAAAAACATCAAAGCACGAAAAAGTTGCATTAAGATGTCAAAAACGTTTGAGTTTTGATCAATGTTTCATTAACTTGCAATGCAGTACGTGTTTGACATTTGGAACAAACAACCAAAAATACTGCACTTTATGTTGCAAATACGAAACAAAATTATCAAGTTGCATTTTTTACCATGTAACTTCAATGCGTCTTTCAAAATCTATTTGTTTGTTTAAATTAAGTTGCAGGTAAGTTGAGAGTATCTTCGTGTTTAATTTAGCATCGTTCAACGTTTTGACAACTCACATTTTTCCGGTGATGGTGCAATCAAGTAACAGAAAACCGAGTACAAAACTTCATAATCGTATGGTTTTTATGATGAGTCAACATGCAGTCCCTTTGAAGTGTTGAATGGTGCTGTGGTAGAGTGAAGGATCATAATCACAAGATCCATAAATCGAATCCAGTTTTATATTTTTATTTTATTTTATCCGCTTAGTATTCTGCAACATTATTGCAATTTTACTGCAATCGAAGGATGTTTCGTAAGCTCCACCTCTTGCGCTTTTTATATTGCAAGAGAGCTATGTTTGATGCACATACGCAAAGATTGTTTCTTTCAAATAGTGCAACACAGTGGAATGTTCAGTAGTGAAACAAGTTGTGTGCTTGGGTTTCGATCCCATAGTCCGATCTGGCCAACTTCAAATAGGAAACAATGGGACAGGATTCAACGTCGAAAGCAACTTGTTGCGAGCAAATCGGTTGAAGATAAAGCCCGAAAAATGAGTGACATTTTTACGCGATTTTTCGTATGAATTTGTATTTTGACCATAACTTTCGATCTGGCCAATTTCAAATAGGAAACAAATGGACAGGATTTTTCGTCGAATGCAACTTGTTGCGAGCAAATCGGTTGATTTTACGATTTTACGTCGAATGCAACCTGTTCCGAGCAAATCAGTTAAGGATAAGTGCCCGAAAAATGATTGACATTTTTACGCGATTTTTCGTATGAATTTGTATTTTGGCCATAACTCTCGATCCATAGTCGATCTGGCCAATTTCAAATAGAAATAATGGGACAGGATTCTACGTCGAATGCAACTTGTTGCGAGCAAATCAGTTAGGATAAGTGCCCGAAAAATGAGTGACATTTTACGTGATTTTTCGTATGAATGTATTTTGGCCATAACTCTCGATCCCATAGTCCGATCTGGCCAATTTCAGATAGAAAACAATGGGACAGGATGCTTCGTCGAATGCAACTTATTGCGAGCAAATCGGTTGAGGATAAGTGCGAAAAATGAGTGACATTTTACGCGATTTTTCGTATGAATTTTATTTTGACCATAACTTTTGATCCCTAGTCGATCTGCCAATTTCAAATAGGAAACAATGGGACAGGATTCCCGTCGAATGCAACTTGTTGCGAGAAAATCAGTTAAGGATAAGTGCCCGAAAAATGGTGGCATTTTACGTGATTTTTCGTATGAATTGTATTTTGACCATAACTCGATCCCATAGTCCGATCTGGCCAATTTCAGATAGGACACAATGAGACACAGATTCTACGTCGAATGCAACTTGTATGAGACAAATCAGTTGAGGATAAGTGCCCGAAAATGAGTGACATTTTTACGCGATTTTTCCGTATGAATTTGTATTTTGGCCATAACTTCTGATCCCATAGTCCGATCTGACCAATTTCAAAAGAAAACAATGGGACAGATTCTGCGTCGAATACAACTTGTTGCAAGCAAATCGGTTGAGGATAAGTGCCGAAAATGAGTGACATTTTTACGCGATTTTTCGTATAAATTTGTATTTTGGCCATAACTTCTGATCCCATAGTCTGATCTGACCAATTTCAGGAAATAATGGGACAGGATTCTGCGTCGAATGCAACTTGTTGCGAGCAAATCAGTTGAGATAAGTGCCCGAAAATGGTGACATTTTTACGCGATTTTTCCGTATAATTTTGTATTTTGGCCATAACTTTCGATCCCATAGTTCGATCTGGCCAATTTCAAATAGAAACAATGGGACAGGATTCTGCGTCGAATGCAACTTGTTGCGAGCAAATCAGTTGAGGATAAGTGCCCGAAAATAGGTGACATTTTTGAGTAGTTTCCACACACACACACACACACACACATACACACACACACACACACACACACAGACATCACCTCGATTGTCGAACTGAGTCGATTGGTATATAACACTATGGGTCCCCGGGCCTTCATAAAAGTTTGTTTTTGGAGCGATCTATAGCCTTTACCGTATACTTAGTATACGAGAAAGGCAAAAAGTGATATTTTGGCCATAACTTCCGATCCCATAGTCCTATCTGACCAATTTTCAGAGGAAACAATGGTAGAGTATCCTGCGTCGAGTGCAACATGTTGAGTAAATCAGTTAGGATAAGTGCCACTGAGTGATATCTTTACTTTTTTTTATAAAAAAGTGGTATTTTGGCCATAACTTGCCCATAGTCCGATCTGACCAATTTCAATGGAAAACAATGAGTATCCTGCGTCGAATGCAACTTGTTGCGAGTAAATCAGTTAAGGATAAGTACCTGAAAAATGAGTGACATTTTTTGGGTGGGGTGCACAGACACACACACACACACACACACACACACACACACACACACACACACACACAGACAGACATCACCTCAATTCGTCGAGCTGAGTCGATCAGATATAACACTATGGGTCTCCGGGCCTTCTATAAAAGTTTGTTTTTGGAGCGATCATATAGCCTTTACCGTATACTTAGTATACGAGAAAGGCAAAACCATGCGACAAAACCAAAGAGAAAACAGTCACATCAAACTAGACAACACAACCTAACCAACGTAGCTCGATAAGCATACACTTTAGTCTCTCGTCTCCGACAAGACATTTTGAATCTTGTCACATACTTATTTTGTTACGATATATTTGTCGTGTGACGCTTTCCATCGCGACTAAGGTTTTGCACAACCAGACGGATTACAATAGTTGTCATGGTTATTGACAAAAGTCTCGTCATGTCACCTTTGAATTTTGTCGCGACAAAAATTGTTGTCGTTATCAGCAAAATGTTGTCATTATGAATTGATGACAAAATGTGGGAAACCACTGAAATGGTGTGGTTTCTGGGTTTTACAACAGTTGAAGTCGAGCTATATAAAAACGGCTAATATGTACGGCATAATAATAATGTGTCGAATTTTGGATTTAGTCCAGCCTCCCTGTTTAACCAAAATGCGTCATTTAATTACATATCTAAAATGTATGTTTAAAAATCACGAATGTTTGAAGTTATCTATATCCGGAAATCTTTTAAGCGGGCCATTAACACTGAGCACACAAGTTGTTGTATTTTGAACATCATAAACCAAAAACATATCAGCTGTACATAGCATGAACAAGCCGCATGAGCGTTTCATGACCGTACACTTATTACGTAAGTACTTATGGAAGGAGTACTATCATTTCTTACTCTCCATATAAATAAAAAATAATGTAAGAAAAAATTACATTGAGGGGTTTCGAAAACACAGAAAATGCACGTAATAGTGTACGGCACGGCCACAACAGCGCGTGGCTAGCGATTAAATTTAATACCGCTCAATTAACGTGCAGTAATTCCAATCAATCAAAACTGTATCGAATGTTCCTTAATTGCCCCTAATGTAGGATATACGCTTCAATAAAATTCCGTATTTTTCTTAGACATAAAATACTGCAGTCAATAACCGTCATCAGGCAATTGCATACAAACGTGTACCGGTTAAAATCCACTGAAGTCGATATTTACGCGGACGATTGATTGTACTGCGTAAGTCAAAACCGGGTAAATTACAAAACCGCGTAAAATGACTTTATCAAAAATCGCTGTTTCGTATACCTGATTTCTTTTCAAATCGACGTGAACAAAATCGGTTAAAAACAGCATCAATGCAAACCCGCTTGAAAAGAAGTACGAAAACTCCATAAACCGCGTGAAAGCGAGCAAACTTGCGTTGCGTTAAGTGGTTCAGTTATTCTACACTGGGGATCTTTTCTGTGCAAGAGACACTTGTTTTTCTGTTTATGTATTATTATGTACGTAACAACGCAAAAATTGAATAAAATGCCTTATTTCTAAACAGAAAATCTGTCAAGAGAACAAAAGAAATAATTAATTATAAAGTGCTCTTTTAGTATGATATTTCAAATTTGTCCGCTGCTATTGCTCCTCCACGCAGATGGACAACCAGAAGATGCGACATAACTTACTTTCGGGACCAATGTTGTGTCGTGCAAGAGCCGAAAGGGTATGCGTTGTCACACTTTTGTCGCAGATGTGCTCTAACAAGACATACAACAAAAGCAAATTGTCGTGGTTGGAAAAGTTGTCATCTGGTCGTGCGGATCCAGTCGTGCGACGGAAAACTGGAAGTAGACAAGTTTTTTTGACTGACCATGTTTTTATGTATCTTGTCAGGTGTCACTAAACGCGACAATTCCAGGCCTGGTTCTGTATAAGAACCTACGCACTAATTTAATTTAACGGGCCCGGTAAACGAATGATTTCTCAACAGGTAGGCAGTCTGCTCAGTAAAAGTATAACCATTTTGCACTTTGTTTGCCTCGGTTTGCACTTTCAATGATGAAATGTCAAAAAATACTGAATTTATCTGTAACAACTACTGAACACTCGATGAAAATGCGGATGAATTTGTAAAAGAATACCGACCTCTATTATGAACATTACCGAACAAAATATAATTATGCTTTTTCTTATTGATAAGCAGTGTAAAAAAAAACAAATTGTTGATTGAATTATTTTTATTTATTTAAAAAATAGTAATTTTGCGAGCGGTTTTAGACTAAACCACCGAGTCCTTCAGAAGATTGTCCTTCAATTCAACGTAACCACACCTTGCAAACATTTTCCGCCGCTTTCTGCTCCATGCACATATTTTGAATGGGACGGGATACTCGATTCCCAAAGTGTGAGACTACCTTGATGGAATTCCGATGAGTACTGCGGTGCGAATAACCCATGTAACCAATAAGCACTATATTTCGCCAAATCAGCCATAAAGTGCTACTTTAATGCTTATAAGTTTTTAAATAGCCGTATAGTAGCCCTATATGGCGGTTTGGCATAATATAGTGCTAATGGTTACTTGGGAATCCATCAGGAGAAAGTTGATTTACAAATGATGCGTAACAACGCAACGCAGGTTGGCGACATGCAGCTTTGGACCCAGCAAAATACTAGTTTCCAGTCTTAGGTACGCGAACGAACTAAACCTGATTCAGTAAACTTCCTGAAAAATCAAGTAATTTTATTTATGTTTTTGCTCTAATAGCTGCTACTTACCGAAATATCTTTTAAAAATAATGTTTAGGCAAACAAACCACGCACAAAAGCTATGGAAAACTTAGTGCATAAAATGGCGCATGTTTTGGTAGGTTCTTATACAGAATTGAAAGAAAATCTTGCAGTCACTGGTTGGATGTACGATTCATATTTTCTACTTTGTGAATTTAAAGAATTACTCATACAATACCAAATGCGTTGCAGGAAGCGAGCACAAAACCAAGCCCCAACTTCTGCACAGCTGATTTGGGTCCTTACACTCCGTAGGATTAAACTGGATACGCCTTCAATAGCTGTTCCGTTTCAAGCCGTCCATGAATTCCATGGAGCATTGGTCTTAAGGACAAGCCTGGTGGAATCCAAAACTAAATGCATTCACGTTTTCAAGAGCACCATAGCAGCAGCATGACAGTTTTAAAAGAGATAACACCCTTTGTTGTAGATCTCAAGGACAACTCATGGAATTCAAATTAACTGCATTTCAAAAGAAGTAGCCCACTGTCATTTTTTACCACGCATGCGCGACGCAGCAAAGCTGAAGTTATTAAATGACATATGAAACTGACCAGTAGATAATAAATTCGACCCTTGGTTTGGGCCTTTTTGGTCGAAACGTCGGATGTAGTAGAATCACTCCGCTTATAACTTCTATGAAGAAAAGCCAAAACAGAGGATTATTTGTAATTCACTCTTGGTTCCTTAATATGTCATTTCAATACTCCAGCTTGCTGCGTCGCAGCATGCATGAAATAATAAAAAGACAGTTGGGCATATTCCGTTTGAATAAGGTCTCTTGAAAACGCTAGTGCATTAGTTTTGATTCAGGAGGCTTGCATGAGATCTACAGCGTAACAAAGGCAGTTATCTCTTTTTAAAACTAGTTCATGCCCTTTTCAATCCAGAACCAAATTAGATTCGCCTTCAACAGATATCCTATTTCAGGTCATCTAAGAATTCCCTGAGTATAGGCCTTTGTGGTCTGCACGCGTAATGCAGTTTGTTCTTTTTTCAAAAATGAATAGTGTGATATCTTACTGTTCCTTTCCAGGTCACCAAAAGGCCTTGGTCTACACGCGTAACTAAAGGTCTGTATCTGTTTTTAAATAGCTCTGCCTTTTCAATCCGCAGAACCAAATAAGATTCGCCTTTCTCTGTTTAATTAAATTGAGACGTCTAGTTTGGTATAGCCCGAGGTTTCGGTTCCAAATATTGGACCTTTTTCAAGGGATTAGCTGTCGGCCGACTCTCGTTACAGCCAACATTCAAATATCGATTCTACCAGTCGTAATGTCCTACAATAAGATTCGCCTTCAACAGCTGTTCTATTCCAAGTCATCCAAGAATTCCCTGAGTATCGGCTTAAAGTCTACCCCGCAGCGCATACATAGCATGATCCTTTACACAATTCGTAGGAGTTGCGAGATAAATATATTCACGGTCATTTTTGAATTGCTATAATCTACAATTAGGTGACCGATTTACTCCTCACAACTAGCAACGTCCTTACAAGTGTTTTATTATGTAATTGTTTGAACATCTGCTTAAGAAAACGCTCGAAACGAAACAGTTTACAGACGAAGGAGGTAATAAAATAGCGAACATGTATATACAAACAAAATTAATCGAGTCTTTGCAAGGCAAAACTAGAAAGGTGAATTAAATGCGCAAAAATCGATATAATAAAAATGAAATGGTCTGTGTTCGTATCCACATAACTCGAAAACGGCTGGATAAATTTTCTTCATTTCTTCAGCTGAAACGTTCATTATAGTTTCCGACGATTTATATGATATTTCCTCATGCAAAAATCATTAGTAGGGTTGAGATATTGTGAAAACTAAAACGAGGATTTGTATGGAAAATTAGCTTCGGCAGTTCACAACACGCATTTTGGCCACTATGCAGGACAACGTCTGCCGGGTCGACTAGTTATCAAATATAAATTGCACTTGTAATTATAAATACCAGTCTTAATTCACTTTGCCAACAATAAATACGTGGAAATATTGTCCTGGCGTTATATTCAGCCGAATAACGTTGTCGCGCCTCACCCAATGCATCACGATGACTTTCAACTCTCCGTGCCTATTAGCTTCTGCAACTTTCTTCCTTGTTTCACAAAGTCTTCAGGATGAAGCTGCCAAAGAACGAAACATCTGCTGGATCTTTTTAAGCAGGTTGGAACTTCATTCAAAAGTTTCCATATAATTTGGTAGCAACTGCTGCAAGCTCGCCCACTTGTATCCAGTTGGTACGGGCATATCGTATCGAGTTGAATCTATTTCTCCTGTATCCGATTTAGGATAACTTTGCACAGAACTTTGAGAACAATGCACAGTAACATGATGCCTCGTCAATTGTCGCACACAGCCAGATCCCCTTTTTTTGGGACCATGACTAAGACGCCCTGCATCCAGTTAGCCGGGAAAAATGCGGTTTCCTAGATATTGCAGAATAGTTGATGCAACATTTGCGCAGATAGCATGTGGTCAGCTTTAAGAATCTCTGCTGAAATGCGATCAACCCCGGGAGCTTTGTTGGATTTCATGCTTCGGATGGCTGCTTCAATCTTCTGCAATGATGGAGCTTCTAAGTTGACGCGGTAGGGCGTCGCACTCTTAGCGGCTCATGCCGAGATGTTGATGGTTGATTGGGCATCGAAACTTGAAGAAGTTGTTCGAAGTGCTTGAACCAACGTTTCAGCTGGGTCGGTGATTAACTGACCTGTAGCGTCTTTCACCGGCATCCTCGGATTTATTCTTGCTCCACCTCAGGCGTCGTGAAATATCGTAGAGAAGGCGAATATCGCCAGTTGTTGCAACTTTCTCCCTTCATCGGTAGGGACTCCACCACGCTCGCTTGTCCCATTCGGAGCAGCGTTCAACTTCTTATCTAGAGGGTAATACCGTTGACGAGACTCGTACTCTCTTCAGATAAGTTCCGTTCCAAATAATCCAAGAAATTTCAATATCTACATACAGTGTCAAAGATCTTTTCTTCTTCTTCTTATTGGCATTACATCCCCACACGGGACAGAGCCGCCTCGCAGCTTAGTGTTCATTAAGCACTTCCACAGTTATTAACTGCGAGGTTTCTAAGCCAGGTTACCATTTTGCATTCGTATATCATGAGGTAGCACGATGATACTTTTCTGCCCAGGAAGTCGAGACAATTTCAATCCGAAAATTGCCTAGACCGGCACGAATCGAACCCAGCCACCCTCAGCATGGTCTTGCTTTTAGCCGCGCGTCTTACCGCACGTTAAGGAGGGTTAGAGGAGATCTCTTATAACTTTATAAAAAATGCTGATGCACTTGTTATTGGACGAAAGTTAAACATATTTTTCTTTCAGTACATTTAAAAATTCCCTGGAATTAGGCCCTTACGGTCTTCACACGTACCCAAAAGGCTATTATCTCTTTTTTAATAGTCCAAACCCTTTGTAATACATAAAACTAAACTGGATATGCCCTAAGAAAATCCATTCCAGGTCATTCTTAGATTATACGTTTGATTGGTTATTAGATCATTCCAATTATGGTTCATGCTCATTGTGATCCATAAAACCAAATTGAATAGGCAGTAAAAAATCAAACTCTTTTTTAATTCAAATGGTCGCTAAAAACATGAATAATGTCTAAAAGGAGCAAACAGATCATTTGTTACGCTTATTTACCTTAACGAATGAACTCCAATGATTTATTGCAGTGACTGATTTTCTACCCACGGTTCCACATCCAGGCGCTATCGTATATGCGCAAATAGCCAGCATTAGTTAACCGCCAGAAATTTGTATGACGAAAGAGATCTAACAGGTTTCTCAAAATTAGGAACTTTTCATGAAAAACTATTTTGGTACCAATGATGGTGTCCGCTACTACACCTTCGGGTCTGAGCTTGACGACCGACTGGCAATTGCTTACACAACCTCACTTGATCAGTACAGTTGCTGATGAAGAATGTGTATAGCCGCCAGACATTCTAAATACTCACGCTCCTCTAATGTGGACGTGACATATACGTAAAGTATTTTGAGAAATGGATTGCGAGTGATTTGACTATGCGTCCTATTTGGAATCTTGAGCTCGTTCAGTAGCCGAGGTTGCGAAGGCCGACGGAGGTCCTTCAGCTAGTTGGTTAAAGCACCAGTCTAACGTACTGTAGGGTCATGGGTTGAGTCCCATCGAAGGAAACTGGTTACCTCAATACATTTCCAAATCAATATCTTCCACATAACGTACATATTCACATATGAGTTTTCATAACATTGTAAATTAACGTCCAAGTCGGTGGTTTAATCGGAAATAGGCAATTAACTTTGATTGAACCGCTACTACACCTACCACTTTTCGATTAAAGTGTTAATTTTGAGAAATCAAACCTTAGATGCCTTTCGCCATACTATTTCAGGAAGTTAACTCTAGTGTGCCGCTGTAAGTACGCTCAAAGCAGTCGATTCATTATTGAAATTCTTGGATTACTTGGAATGGAACACATTCAAGAATTAAGTGGATATTCAGAAGGTATTCCGTCGGAATCCAGAGCAATACGTAACTGGAACGAAGTACAACATAATTGCTAAGCAATATGGAGGACCCGACTGTTCAAATTCGACAATTTCAACCAATCATTTCACAGCACCGTAAATGTAATAAGCATGTCGTTGCTTTGTTATTATATGTACAATAAATATATTTTTTGCAATTCCTGATCATAATACCTGGCGTTTGAGTGATAAACTTAAAACGGCCTACTTTTCCATACCAATGACATGGGTGCTTTAATGAACATTATGCAAATCAAATGGGTTGCATAAAATCCACTCATTTGGGTGCTATAATAGAAAACCAGCATTAAAACAATAGTTACGTGACCACATTCAGCTAAATTGGTATGGGTGAGTGTTCAAATAGTGTATTCTTTGTGTTACGTAATAAATGAAATAATTTTATGGGCATGACATCCAATTTTCCAAAGGCAGGTTTATCTATCGCTTTATGGTCTGTCGAACACACAATGGGGCACGATAATATGGAATCTGTTTGTTTTCTGCAGCAACATGATTTTTTGGTAAGATTGGTCATGTTAAGTAAATAAAATTGTACCGTTGTGGTACAGCTTTATCATATTTAAGCCCATTTTTCGTCATTGCAAAAAATAGCGTGTGCAACTCGTTGCAAAACTCGATTTTTTCAGCTCTCGTAGTATAAACTACTATTAACGTCTTATTCTTCAACCGTCTAAGCCGAATTAAGTACTCTCCATTTAATTGCACCAATTATTTCCGATATCTTTGCAGATACGTATTTCGACCACAACTGTGTGGTCGTCTTCAGTGTCTCGTACTTGACTCGACTTGTCGAATACACTCCACTAAAAGAGCTTAATATATTTGTCTTATTCTTGTTTGAGTTATATCAATTATGATACCCAATATCATTAGAAGTTGTTGCATATATATATATATATATATATATATATATATATATATATATATATATATATATATATATACAGCGATTCCACGGGAAAAGAATAGAGTTGAAAAAAAAAGTTGTCCAATTTTGCTCAAAATCGCTTGGTATGTTCTTCATCGAAAATAATTAGACCCGTATTTTTTTATTTTTTTATTAAGGTGACCATGTTCGGTATAGGGTTACCAGAAAAATCGCTATTTTTCGAAATTTTTTATTTTAAAAAAAATCATAACTTTTGAACCACTGGATCGATTTGCAATATTTTTTTATGGATAGAAAGCTTATTACTTCTAGTTTTTACTAAAATTTTTGGTTTGGTGTATTGGTGCACTGAAATTTGCTAAAATGGTCAAAATATTCGTTTTTTAAGATTTTTTAATTGTTGGACCACAACGACTATATATTTTTATATTTTTTTTAATGAAAATTCAAATATTTTTACTTAACATATCAAAAACTTAGAAATGTTCATCGAGCCGTTTTTGAGTTACATTTTTTTGAAAATTTCAAGTTTTCTGCCCATACATACATGGAATGAACGTTCAGCGATTCCACGGAAAAAGAATAGAGTAGAAAAAAAAGTTGTCCAATTTTGCACAAAATTGCTTGGTATGTTCTTCATCGAAAATAATTAGACCCGTATTTTTTATTTTTTTTTTATTAGGGTGACCATGTTCGATATAGGTTTACCAGAAAAATCGCTATTTTTCGAAATTTTTTATTTTAAAAAAATCATAACTTTTGAACCACTGTATCGATTTGCAATGTTTTTTTTATGGATAGAAAGCTTATTACTTCTAGTTTTTACTAAGAATATTGGTTTGGTGTATTGGTGTACTCAAATTTGCTAAAATGGCCAAAATATTCGTTTTTTATCATTTTTGAAATGTTGAATCACAACGACTATATATTTTTATATTTTTTTAATGAAAATTCAAACATTTTTTGATAACATATCAAAAAATTAGAAATGTTCATCAAGCCGATTTTGTGTTACATTTTTTTGAAAAATTCAAGTTTTCTGAACATACACACATGGAATGAGCATAATTTCCATCACTTCAAAATAACTGCGGGAATCATTCTGTTGAAGTAATCAAACTTATTCCTAATAAATTCATGATAACCATGTTTACAAATCTAGTTTTATTTGTGAAGTAATGTACCTATCAAAAGTAGGGGAGGCCAATTCTGACCCCATTAAATGTAAGAACTATAAATCACCCTCAAATTGTTTAAAAGCAGAGACCAACATTGCTAGGGTTTACTCAACCATGATTTACGCTCTAACTGGAACCACAATGGTCCGTTAGCGTCCTAATTCAGCATGAGTGCTCATAAGGGTTGCAGAGGCACTCATGCCGAATTTGAGTGGTAGCGTAAACCACGACTGAGTAAACTTAACTATTTTGAATTATTCCACAAAAGGGGCATTTTGAGTGAACCGAACTGAAACTAGAATATATTTTTTTTAGCGGGTAGGATTTTTTTTTATATTTAGTGAAGTTGAAAAATCAATTTTGAAGTCCAAAAAACACAATTTTTCCGACCATTGAAATCTACACAGAAAAAAAATGTGAAAAGTATTGCCGATTTCACCAATATGAAGAGTAATGTGTAGATTGTGATTTGTCCGCTTCTTTTCCTCACACTCACTCTCATTTCGGCTTGATCGATTTTTGTTACTGAAATTTACCCAATTATAACCCATTACTCGTTAGTCACATGTAAGCGTGTACACGAAATCGATTCCCGCCATGATTTGACGTCTATTTGTTTTCAGATTGAGTACTCACACACAAATATTATACACGGAAAATCAAACTTTTTTGAGTGTATTGAGTGTGAGAAAAAGATGACTGTGAGAAAAAAAATCTCGCAGAACTCTTATAAAGTGCAAAAAGCGCAATAAACAGCGCGTGAAACTTGGGATGCAAAAATCTACGCGTATACTAGCTA
Organism: Armigeres subalbatus; assembly: GCF_024139115.2. Lineage (NCBI taxonomy): Eukaryota > Metazoa > Arthropoda > Insecta > Diptera > Culicidae > Armigeres > Armigeres subalbatus. The sequence continues at coordinate 26,854,750 of NC_085140.1, forward strand.
AAACGGTTCTCTTCCTAACAAGTTTGCGTACAAGTTGTATGCAATATTGATGATTCACGTTAAATATTATATACATTTAGGCTATATCACGCGTGGAATTATGATAATAATGATGTTCCATTTATGTGCATGATTTTTGGTGTAAATTCCAGTGAATTTTTCTATCTGTGTACGTTGAATTATTAAAAATTTGGCAATTAAAAATGGTATTATTAAAAATTTGGCAACCAGCGCTGTCTGAGAGAATCTTGGATCTGCTATATTGAGGAATGGTAGCTCAAATCTCCAAGCTTTAGACTAAAAGCAATGGTTTGCTCTGATTACCTTCAATTAAAACTCAGCATTTAATTTGATTATTTTTATTTTTCATAATTCATCAAAAAAAATATTACATAGCAAAATTCTGACAATTTAACACACTTTTCTTCATCTGAAAACGAAAACCGTTTCACGATAATCGTGGCTTTAAGTAATGAAACGATTGTGTCCCAGAGATTTGTTTTACACGAGTATAACGGTTCTTTATTTTCTTTTCCATTGCATTATAATCTTTTTCCGAGAAAAACTCGTAATATATTTTGGAATCTACTTTAGAAACAGCCCAAGAGTAAAGTTCGTATGCAGTTGTAATATGATGGCCTTGTAAACTTGCTTTTGAAGCGTTTCGCTTTAGAACACCTCCTAAAGCGTCACAAGGCCCTTTTCCATGGCAAGTGGCAAAAAAGTTCCACTCTGCATTAAGACCGAAGTCCTTGTACATGTACCACAAATTGAAAGCAGTCATCTTATTTTTGTATTGACTGTCTGATCCATCAGAAAAAAATTTCAGGTAAGGAATCTTTTTTTTAAATGATATTCACACAATTTGTTATAAACAGCCGAACGGCAACATGGTTATGTTTAGTAAATTCTGCGATTGCTATGAAGCTTGTAAACTTTAAATTTTGTGCTTCATCCTTATAATATATGACAAAAGGATGGATTGTGCATTGAGCGTTTGCCCAATGAAAACCTTGTATAGCGTCCTGAATAACAAAAGAGTAATTTTCAGAGAAGTCAGCAATTATAATGCAATCAGTTGCTTCCAAATTAATTTTAAGTTGTTTTAAGTAGTTTCCTTGTTGCTCTGCAATAAAATTATGCGGAGATAATTCGCTTAAATTTTCTAAAAATGTTTCCACATACTCTTCTGCATCCATTCGCATTGAATTTAAATGACAACGATCTGTTTGCTTCCATTGTTTAAATTCTAAGGAATCGACATTTTCAAGAAAATTCATCAGGTCATTCTCCAGTGTCTGCGTACCCGGGCAATGATCACAGGTTTTCAACCAACATTTCTCTGTAGGATTTTCACAAAGTATTTTAAAAAACAAGTCATGATACGTTTTTAAATGGTTATGAATAAGTTTCTTGTGCTTAAGGGTTTTTGGCAATTTGAGCATTCGTGCTTCATTGTATTAAACGTTTCTTCAGTAAGGCAACTGGACAATTTCACTGATTTTCTTTACTGACATATACTTTACCGTATAGACCACTTTAAATAGTCCCTTTGGGTATCATTTAGGTAGAGTGAACAAGGAAAAGGAGACAGATGAATCATAATCAAAAAAGAAAATACAATGAATTACCTGCATCAAAAATATTGAAAACATATAAACAAAGCAGGTAACCTATTGTATGGATCGTTGAAAACCAACCTTTTTGAAAAACGACATATTGCTTTGCCGATTTTGGAGAATGAAGTCATCAATAACAACACCAGACTATTCCGATTGAATTATTTTCAACTATTGCGATTCGTAAATTCTTCTAATAAACGAGACCAAACAAACACTCTTGAATAACATTTTCATACTTTTGATTTAATTTGAGCTATTTGAAATAGTGGAGAATAACGTTCATTCCATGTGTGTATGGGCAGAAAACTTGAAATTTTCAAAAAAATTTAACTCAAAAACGGCTCGATGAACATTTCTAATTTTTTAATATGTTATGTGAAAATATTTGAATTTTCATAAAAAAATATAAAAATATATAGTCGATGTGGTCCAACATTTGAAAAATCTTTAAAAACGAATATTTTGACCATTTTAGCAAATTTGAGTACACCAATACACCAAACCAAAAATTTTAGTAAGAACTAGAAGTAATAAGCTTACTATCCATAAAAAAATATTGCAAATCGATCCAGTAGTTCAAAAGTTATGATTTTTTAAAAATAAAAAATTTCGAAAATTAGCGATTTTTCTGGTAACCCTATATCGAACATGGTCACCCTAATAAAAAAATAAAAAAATACGGGTCTAATTATTTTTGATGAAGAACATTACGGCTCTATAAACCGTAATCAATTTGATGATGAAGATGATTTTGTTCTCATTCGCACTAATACTAATGCAATTTTAGCAAAAATTCAATATTTCACTGCTATTCACCAACTTACCTCTGTCAACGTATATTCATGGTATTTTCATAAGAATTTTTCACTCACCTAGCTAATTAATTATTAATTAATTGACTGAAAAGCGCCTAAAACTGCTTTTTTCCTAGACAAATTTTCGTATACTAATTGTACACACACCAACTCCGAACGATCGAAACACACCCATACACTTATTTTGAACATACACTCAGTTTTTCACTTGTTCTTTTCTCGCCATTTTCTTAATTTTATCACAACTTAACATAATTCACTACCTAACTTTCACTTTTGTCTTTGATGTTGAACACCAATTTCTTCACTTCATGTCGAAAAACTAACGAAAACTGCTTTAAAAAAATTGAAGTGAGAGACAAATTTGACGGCCGTATTGTGAATGTTGCAAAAGTCGGAACACCCAAATTCACTACCGCATTAGGTGAAATAGTGCGCTCAAAATCACGGCAAAGCAACTTAGAAATATCAAAACAATACATCGAATATGCTAGTCGACACGCAAGCAACTGTATGCATATTGTGGATTTAGTCGAAGGATGGATTCCAATGAATTTTTGCCTTGGGTTGTTTCAAATCACCGTTCAAATCTAGGGATAATGTCCATGCATTCGACTGATGCAGATGCTGTTACAAACATTTTAATTATTGGTTGATATGAAGCTGTGTAATTGTGAATTCATAATACTTTGCACAATGCATTTGCAATATGTGTTCGAATCTCAGTAGATTACATTTTGTGTCTATCGAATGTGTTAATAAATATTTCTAACTGTCTTGCAAATATTTTCACTTGCAAAAGCTTAGTATTCTACCCTTCGACACGTCGCGACGCCTAGCCGAGCTCAGAGGCGGCAGCAAAAGCACGTGGGTAAGCTGTCAAAACTAATCAAAACAAACAGCGATGAAAGTGCGGGAACAGTGCAAGCATCTTCCGTATGCGTTATGCCAATGCGAGCAGTGAACAAAAAATGTCAATTCAAAAGGCATGTCGTGTTGCTCTCCCACTCTTTCATCGACCGACAATTTCAACGTCGATTAGATGGACCGGCGATTTCAAACCGTCGGGTCCAGTCTTGAATTCAACGTACAATATACAAGAAAAGAATCATCATTTCATCGTTGCCAGATTTATTTAATCAAATAATTATTGCGGTTTGTCGAATCAATCAAATCAACCAAAAAAAGAAAAGATTATGCAAGTTTCTGTTGGCAGGGTGGAGAATGGTTGACATTTAATTTTACCGTACCATTCATCCTACCATGCAGTCAAAAAAAAAACAAAACCACGGCAGCCGCAGCAGCAGCCACGACCACATACATACTTTTACACATACTTTTACTATTTTCTCCCCCACAATAAATGTTTTCGTAGAATAATTTCTCAACGTATAATCGGTTTTGGTGGCAAATATACATTTCATTATTCCTTACTCATTTTACAGATTAGAACTAATAGATCAGTATCTGTGGCTAGCACTCTTTCAAGGCTGTGTGCCACAGCATAATTCAACTCGATTATGTTCTATTTGGACTGCGCACAAGAAAGTGTGGATGGATGGCAGGAGACTCACGCAAAAGATATTTTAGTTACTAGATAAAGATTGTCGCTACTGTTCCCTTTGTTCTGCTGTCCGAAACATGTGTGGTACATACCTGTCAAATCGTATGGATTTTCCTTCTTTGACATTTAGCTCCCCTATCCTCGCCAGCAAAAGATGTTCCGGACAGCGACGACAGCGACAATCTTTATCTAGTAACTAAAATATCTTTTACTCACGCAGCAGCAAACAAACAGTCTGCGGATAAGAATAAAAAAATACATAGGGTAAATCACTACTTGGGCCTATGGACCCGGTTCCCGGCTCACTGCACAGAAAACTAATGATTTAAACTGTTTGGAAGTCGTAGGTTTATGGTTGATAATTTTTAAAAAGTCTCCCATTTATTTTTCACAATACTCAATATTTTTCTATCACTTGTTTTACTCCTAATTGATTCAATTGTAGAAAATAAAAATGTAGAATTCAAAATTTCACTCTCCGATGCCACACCACTGAGCCGGAGCCACAAAACGGTATTATCGAATAAACACCTACCTGAAAATCGTCACAGTGCTCGATACAACCATTGCATGAAGCTGTTAATCACCACACCATAATTCTAAACACCCGCACTTCAATTATTCTTATTTGTTCGTTTCACTAGAACTTATTTAAACATACTAGAATACATTTTAAAATGTATTCACAAACCGAACAAAAATTCACCTCGGCCCAAGAACTTCTAGCCGCACCGTGCTGCCAAAAGGCCAGGATTATAAAAATGATCCTTCATCGTTAATAGGAAAATTGTCTAATATGTTGACGTTATCATGTTATTTATAGTTCTCTCGATTTTAAAAGGTGAAATAAATAATGTTTTAAAGTGTTTGGAAGAAATTTGGATGAGTTTATATATCTTCTCAACCAAATAAAAATGATTATGAATAATACCATCTGGCATCTTGTTGTCGTGGAACGTGCATATTTTTGTTTACATCGTATTTTCTACCGTCCCGAGAGAGAATGAGAGTAAAATGTTGAGAGATTGAGTGAAATTTTGCTTAGGCCGGGAACTGGTTTTTTGTATGCCGGATTGGGAATCGCTATGACCGAAATGAGTGCTGCACCTCGTTAATTTAAATCAATTAAAAGCTTCTTTGAACGATATTTAGCATGAATAGCTATTTTTTAAGCAGAAGTGAACCCCAATGCAGTGTTATACAATAAAACAAATACTTGGCTTACACTTCTCATATGTAATTCAGTTTAATAGTTTCACAAAATCTTACTAAGTTTTTAAATATATCACGACAACATTGAAGGGTAATTATAACACATTCAAAAATACATTTTTCATACATGTTGATAACAGGAAGGTACAGGATGTTGGAAGGGGTTCTCAAATTGGATTAATCACGGTACAAAATGTGCGGGCCTTACATCTACAAGTTTAAGAGTTTAACGCTCCAATCTTTCTATATGTACACAGGGAGGGCGGGATATCAATAAGGACCTAAACAAAAATTTCCTCGTCGGAATTTTCTTTTAAGTGTTACTGTGAGCCAGCACAGGCCGTCTGCCCAGTTTGTACAGTCCGAAAAAGGTCTTCTCCTGGAACGGCAAATGCACATGGTCCTGGTCCATGTCTCGTATTTCGATATGCGACCCGTTTTCCAAATCCGCCAGCGTCGCCGTGTAGCATGTGTTTGTTTTCTTTCCATGCTGGCCGTGGACGGAGCAGGATGCGTGTCGTTTGTTGTTCACCAAGATGCTAAATCCGTTAACCGGATGCTGGTCGGAGTAGGTGACCTGTGCCGGGGGTGGGTGCGAGAAAAAGAAATTTGCTTTATTGCTCAGGAAGATTGACGTACGGTCATTAGTAAACTTGCTTGGGCGTAGATAAAGTACAATCCGGTGTCGTTGATTGTTAGCACTCCGTCGTGGGAAAGATGAAAAACGTGGGAGTTGAGCGCTTCTTGGTTGATGGAGTCTACTGGATGCCACTGCCACTGGACGTGGTTTGTGGCGCGAAGATTTTGGTAGCGTGAATGTGACTTGGCCAGATGGAGGGCTGTCACACGGGCCGGAACGGATGATTTGCGCATAATGCGACCCACCTTCTGGATCGATGGTTGTCGTGATTCCTGCGTGGAAAGGTGTGAACAAGGAGAAATAAGTGACAATAGAACAAACATGAGCTCCAAAATTTTTGAATGAAACAAACATACAATAAATAAAGTGGTTTCTAAATTTTAGATCACTTAACAGATATAAATGATTTCAGCGGGTTAGGGGCAAAAGGTCGAAAGACAAAAGGTCGAAAGACAAAAGGTCGAAGGGATAAAAGGTCGAAGAGGACAAAGGGTCGAAAGGGACAAAAGGTCGAAAAGACAAAACGTCGAAAGGGACAAAAGGTCGAAAAGACAAAACGTCGAACGAAAAAAATATCAATAAGATCAAAAAGGCGAAAGGAACAAAAGGTCGAAATAGACAAGAAACTGAAACGGAGAGAATCATTCCCGCACCAGAGTTGGCCTACATAGTTGGCTAAAAAATCTGCCCTTTTATTTTTCACACTTTTTAACAATTAAACAAAATTCATTTAGTGAGTACAACTAATAGATGGATGTTTGAGTTTTCTAAATGTCACTTTGATTTGTCAAAATGGCGCACGCCGCACATCTAATACACCGGCAGAACTATCTAGATATTCATAATATTGTCTCATAGTCATTACTCCTTCTTTGAAAATTGCTCTTTCTTCAACTTTGATTAATGAGATGAGTGTTATTTCTGCTTGAAGTTAAATGCATTTCAAAAATTCCTTTGGAATACACAAAATTTCAACTTGTTCATGATCGACCTTTTGTCCTTTTCGACCTTTTTGACCTTTTCGACATTTTGTCCCTTTCGACCTTTTATCCTTTTAGACCTTTTGCCCCTTTCGACCTTTTGTCCCTTTCGACCTTTTGTCCTTTCGACCTTCTGACCCTTTTGACGTTTTGTCTTTTCGACCTTTTGTCCTTTCGACATTTTGTCTTTCAACCTTTTGTCATAGATTCGATTTCAGCTAGCCGTAGTGTGTGAATTGTGAATAAAGTGTTAATTGTGAATTGTGTATGAAAGAAGTGTTGTGAATTATACTCCTAGATTATTGCAAAATATCTATAAAAGATTTCTTAAGTACACTAGAAAATACGAATATGTTTTCTGGATTCCGACGGGAATACCTTCTGAATATCCACTTAATTCTTGAATGTGTTCCATTCCAAGTAATCCAAGAATTTCAATAATGAATCGACTGCTTTGAGCGTACTTACAGCGGCACACTAGGAGTTAACTTCCTGAAATTAGTATGGCGAAAGGCATCTAAGGTTTGATTTCTCAAAATTAAGCACTTTAATCGAAAAAGGTGGTAGGTGTAGTAGCGGTTCAATCAAAGTTAATTGCCTATTTCCGGGGATTAAACCACCCGACTTGGACGTTAATTTACAATGTTATGAAAACTCATATGTGAATATGTACGTTATGTGGAAGATATTGATTTGGAAAATGTATTGGAGGTAACCAGTTTCCCTTCGATGGGACTCGAACCCATGACCCTACAGTACGTTAGACTGGTGCTTTAACCAACTAAGCTACGAAGGACCTCCGTCGGCCTTCGCAACCTCGCGGCTACTGAACGAGCTCAAGATTCCCAAATAGGACGCATAGTCAAATCACTCGCAATCCATTTCTCAAACCAATACTTCCACATGTGTATTGTACACGTCCACATTAGAGGAGCGTGAGTATTTAGAATGTCTGGCGGCTATACACATTCTTCATCAGCAACTGTACTGATCAAGTGAGGTTGTGTAAGCAATTTGCCAGTCGGTCGTCAAGCTCAGACCCGAAGGTGTAGTAGCGGACACCATCATTGGTACCAAATAGTTTTTCATGAAAAGTTCCTAATTTTGAGAAAACCTGTGTTAGATCTCTTTCGTCATACAAATTTCTGGCGGTTAACTAATGCTGGCTATTTGCGCATATACGATAGCGCCTGGATGTGGAACCGGTGGGTAGAAAATCAGTCACTGCCAATAAATCATTGGAGTTCATTCGTTAAGGTAAATAAGCGTAACAAATGATCTGTTTGCTCCTTTTAGACATTAATCATGCTTTTAGTGACCATTTGAATTAAATAGAGTTTATTTTTTACTGCCTATTTAATTCGGTGTTATGGATCACAATAAGCATGAACCATAATTGGAATGATCTAATAACCAATAAAACGTACTCTAACAATGACCTGGTATGGATTTTCTTAGGGCATATCCAGTTTAGTTTTACGTATTACAAAGGGTTTAGACTATCAAAAAAGAGAAAAAAGCTTTTTGGGTACGCGTGAAGATCGTAAGGGCCTAATTCCAAGGAATTTTTAAATGTACTGAAAGGAAAAATTGTTTAACTTTCGTCCAATAACAAGTGCATCAGCATTTTTTATAAAGTTATAAGAGATCTCCTCTTAACCCCTCCTTAACCGTGCGGTAAGACGCGCGGCTACAAAGCAAGACCATGCTGAGGGTGGCTGGGTTCGATTCCCGGTGCCGGTCTAGGCAATTTTCGGATTGGAAATTGTCTCGACTTCCCTGGGCAGAAAAGTATCATCGTGCTAGCCTCATGATATACGAATGCAAAAATGGTAACCTGGCTTAGAAACCTCGCAGTTAATAACTGTGGAAGTGCTTAATGAACACTAACCTGCGAGGCGGCTCTGTCCCAGTGTGGGGATGTAATGCCAATAAGAAGAAGAAGAAGAAAAGATCTTTGACACTGTATGTAGATATTGAAATTTCTTGGATTATTTGGAACGGAACATATGCTGAAGAGAGTACGAGTCTCGTCAACGGTATTACCCTCTAGATAAGAAGTTGAACGCTGCTCCGAATGGGACAAGCGAGCGTGGGTGGAGTCCCTAGCCGATGAAGGGGAGAAAGTTGCAACAACTGGCGATATTCGCCTTCTCTACGATATTTCACGACGCCTGAGTGGAGCAAGAATAAATCCGAGGATGCCGGTGAAAGACGCTACAGGTCAGTTAATCACCGACCCAGCTGAAACGTTGGTTCAAGCACTTCGAACAACTTCTTCAAGTTTCGATGCCCAATCAACCATCAACATCTCGGCATGAGCCGTGAAGAGTGCGACGCCCTACCCGCGTCAACTTAGAAGCTCCATCATTGCAGAAGATTGAAGCAGCCATCCGAAGCATGCAATCCAAAAAAGCTCCCGAGGTTGATCGCATTTCGGCAGAGATGCTCAAAGCTGACCACATGCTATCTGCGCAAATGTTGCATCAACTATTCTGCAATATCTGAGAAACCGCATTTTTCCCGGCTGACTGGATGCAGGGCGTCTTAGTCAAGCTCCCAAAAAGGGGATCTGGCTGTGTGCGACAATTGACGAGGCATCATGTTACTGTGCATTGTTCTCAAAGTTCTGTGCAAAGTTATCCTAAATCGGATACAGGAGAAAATAGATTCAACTCGATACGATATGCCCGTACCAACTGGATACAAGTGCGGCGAGCTTGCAGCAGTTGCTACCAAATTATATGGAAACTTTTGAAATGAAGTTCCAACCTGCTTAAACAAGATCCAGCAGATGTGTTACGTTCTTTGGCAGCTTCATCCTGAAGACTTTGTGAAACAAGGAAGAAAGTTGCAGAAGCTAATAGGCACGGAGAGTTGAAAGTCATCGTGATGCATTGGGCGAGGCGCGACAACGTTATTAGGCTGAATATAACGCCAGGACAATATTTCCAACGTATTTATTGTTGGCAAAGTGAATTAAGACTGGTATTTATAATTACAAGTGCAATTTATATTTGATAACTAGTCGACCCGGCAGACGTTGTCCTGCATAGTAGGCCAAAATGCGTGTTGTGAACTGCCGAAGCTAATTTTCCATACGAATCCTCATTTTAGTTTTTCACAATATACTCAACCCTACTAATGATTTTTGCATGAGGAAATATCATATAAACCCGTCGGAAACTATAATGAACGTTTCAGCTGAAGAAATGAAGAAAATTTATCCAGCCGTTTTCGAGTTATGTGGATACGAACACAGACCATTTCATTTTTATTATATCGATTTTTGCGCATTTAATTCACCTTTCTAGTTTTGCCTTGCAAAGACTCGATTAATTTTGTTTGTATATACATGTTCGCTATTTTATTACCTCCTTCGTCTGTGTAAACTGTTTCGGTTTCGAGCGTTTTCTTAAGCAGATGTTCAAACAATTACATAATAAAACACTTGTAAGGACGTTGCTAGTTGTGAGGAGAAAATCGGGTCCACCTAATTGTAGATTATAGCGAATTCAAAAATGACCGTGAATATATTTATCTCTGCAACTCCATCTACGAATTGTGTAAAGGATCATGCTATGGTATGCTAAGCTGCGGGAGTAGACTTTAAAGCCGATACTCCAGGGAATTCTTGGATGACTTGGAATAGAACAGCTGTTGAAGGCGAATCTTATTGTAGGACATTACGACTGGTAGAATGGATATTTGAATGTTGGCTGTAACGAGAGTCGGCCGACAGCTTATCCCTTGAAAAGGGCCAATATTTGGAACCGAAACCTCGGGCTATGCCAAACTTAATTTAATTAAACTGAGAAAGGCGAATCTTATTTGGTTCTGCGGATTGAAAAGGGCATGAGCTATTTTAAAAAACAGATAACAGACCTTTAGTTACGCGTGTAGACCCAAGGCCTTTTGGATGACCTGGAAAGGAACAGCTAAAGGCCATATCATCACTATTCATTTTTTGAAAAAGATAACAAATCTTGCATTACGCGTGCAGACCACAAAGGCCTATACTCCAGGGAATTCTTAGATGACCTGAAATAGGATATCTGTTGAAGGCGAATCTAATTTGGTTCTGCGGATTGAAAAGGGCATGAACTAGTTTTAAAAAGAGATAACTGCTCTTTGGTTACGCGTGTAGATCTCATGTACAAGCCTCCTGGAATCCAAAACTTAATGCACTAGCGTTTTCAAGAGAACCTTATTCAAAACGGAAGCTATGCCCAAACTGTCATTTTTACTATTTCATGCATGCTGCGACGCAGCAATGCTGGAGTTATTAAAATGACATATTGGGAAAGACCAGGGTAGATAACAAATAATCCCTCTGTTTTGGCTTTTCTCATAGAATTTATAAAGCGGAGTGATTCTACTACATCCGACGTTTCGACTAAAAAGGCTCAAACCAAGGGTCGAAACGTCGGATGTAGTAGAATCACTCCGCTTTATAACTTCTATGACCAGAAAAGCCAAAACAGAGGGATTATTTGTGATCTACTCTGGTCGTTCCCAATATTGGCACGGCAAATGCTGGGTAAAGCGTACCATTGGTACTTCGCGTACCTGAAGGAATAAAATAGACCCCATCTCGCGGTCCTTAGCCTCTTACCCAGCAACTCCTATCCCTACCTCCCCGCGGTGCTGGCCGGGATACGAGCAACCTTAGGGAAGATCGGGTAACCAACCCCGGTGGGAACTATGGTCGTATGCTGACAGGGAAGGGGGGTTTGCTCCTCTCCGGAGGTGCAAATCTTATTGAGCGTCTGTTCTCCATGTCAGGATCGGCTCACAACAGCGTCTGTTCTCCATGTTAGGGGCGGCTGACCATCGTCCGAGTGCCAGCGAGGGACTCTAAGTGAAACTGTGCACCATGGTCCACCGGAAATAAGGAGGAATGGTCCTCCGGAAATTTTGGGGGTTTGGTGTCAGGCCCTGCAAGCCAGCCTTTAAAAAATCATAAGCAACGAACAATCAACAAGAGAGTACGGACCGGAACCATCGGCGAAGACCACTGCGACGAGAGGGACTAGCGATTGGAAACTCGGTTCGTGGAACTGCAAATCTCTCAACTTCATCGGGAGCACACGCATACTCGCCGATGTGCTCAAGGACCGTGGATTCGGCATCGTAGCGCTGCAGGAGGTTTGTTGGAAGGGATCAATGGTGCGAAAGTTTAGAGGTAATCATACCATCTACCAGAGCTGCGGCAACACACATGAGCTGGGAACAGCTTTCATAGTGATGGGCGATATGCAAAGGCGCGTGATCGGGTGGTGGCCGATCAATGAAAGAATGTGCAGGTTGAGGATCAAAGGCCGGTTCTTCAACTTCAGCATAATCAACGTCCATAGCCCACACTCCGGAAGCACTGATGATGATAAGGACGCATTCTACGCGCAGCTGGAACGTGAGTACGACAGCTGCCCAAGCCACGACGTCAAAATCATCATAGGAGATTTGAACGCTCAGGTTGGCCAAGAGGAGGAATTTAGACCGACTATTGGAAAGTTCAGCGCTCACCGGCTGACGAACGAAAACGGCCTACGACTAAATGATTTCGCCGCCTCCAAGAATATGGCCATTCGCAGCACCTACTTCCAACACAGCCTCCCGTATCGGTACACCTGGAGATCACCACTGCAGACAGAATCACAAATCGACCACGTTATGATTGATGGACGGCACTTCTCCGACATTATCGACGTCAGGACATATCGTGGCGCTAACATCGACTCTGACCACTATCTGGTGATGGTTAAACTGCGCCCAAAACTATCCGTCATCAACAATGTTCGGTACCGACGACCGCCGCGGTACGACCTAGAGCGACTGAAGCAACCTGATGTCGCCACTGCATACGCGCAGCATCTCGAGGCAGCGTTGCCGGAAGAGGGTGAGCTCGATGGGGCCCTCTTGAGGACTGCTGGAGTACAGTTAAAGCAGCCATTAACGACGCAGCGGAGAACAACGTCGGGTATATGGGTCGAAGTCGACGGAACGATTGGTTCGACGAAGAGTGCAGACAGATTCTGGAGGAGAAGGACGCAGCGCGGGCGGTCGCGCTGCAGCAAGGTACCCGGCAGAACGTGGAACGTTATAGACGGAAGCGGAGACAGCAGACCCGCCTTTTTCAGGAGAAGAAACGCCGCCTGGAAGAAGCGGAGTGCGAGGAGATGGAACAGCTGTGTCGTTCTCAAGATACACGCAAGTTCTATCAGAAGCTCAACGCATCCCCCAAAGGCTTCGTGCCGCGAGCCGAAATGTGCCTGGATAAGGATGGGAGCATCTTGACGGACGAACGTGTGGTGATCGAAAGGTGGAAGCAGCACTACGAGGAACATCTGAATGGCGCTGAGAGTACAGGCAGTGAAAGTCAAGGCAGCGGAGGAGATGACCACGTCAGTTCAGCGGACGATGGAAGCCAACCAGCCCCCACCTTGAGGGAAGTTAAGGATGCCATTCAACAGCTAAAGACCAATAAAGCAGCTGGTAAGGATGGTATCGGAGCTGAGCTCATCAAGATGGGCCCGGAAAAGCTGGCCACTTGCCTGCACAAACTGATAGTCAGAATCTGGGAAACCGAACAGCTACCGGAGGAGTGGAAGGAAGGGGTTATATGCCCCATCTACAAGAAAGGCGACAAACTGGAGTGTGAGAACTTTCGAGCGATCACCATCCTCAATGCCGCCTACAAAGTGATATCCCAGATCATCTTCCGTCGTCTGTCACCATTAGTGAATGAGTTCGTGGGGAGTTATCAAGCCGGCTTCGTTGACGGCCGCTCGGCAACGGACCAGATCTTTACTGTACGGCAAATCCTTCAAAAATGCCGTGAATACCAGGTCCCAACGCACCATCTGTTCGTTGATTTCAAAGCGGCATACGACAGTATAGACCGCGTAGAGCTATGGAAAATTATGGACGAGAACAGCTTCCCTGGAAAGCTTACCAGACTGATCAAAGCAACGGTGGATGGTGTGCAAAACTGTGTGAAGATTTCGGGCGAACACTCCAGTTCGTTCGAATCGCGCCGGGGACTAAGACAAGGTGATGGACTTTCGTGCCTGTTGTTCAATATTGTGCTAGAAGGTGTCATGCGGAGAGCCGGGTGTAACAGCCGGGGTACGATTTTCAACAGATCCAGTCAATTTATTTGCTTCGCGGATGATATGGACATTGTCGGCCGAACATTTGCAAAGGTGGCAGAACTGTACACCCGCCTGAACGTGAAGCAACAAAAGTTGGACTGGTGGTGAATGCGTCAAAGACAAAGTACATGCTTGTGGGCGGAACCGAGCGCGACAGGGCCCGCCTGGGAAGCAGTGTTACGATAGACGGGGATACCTTCGAGGTGGTCGAGGAATTCGTCTACCTCGGATCCTTGCTAACGACTGACAACAACGTTAGTCGTGAAATACGAAGGCGTATCATCTGTGGAAGTCGGGCCTACTACGGGCTCCAGAAGAAACTGCGGTCGAAAAAGATTCGCCACCGGACCAAATGTGTCATGTACAAGACGCTTATAAGACCGGTTGTCCTCTACGGACATGAAACATGGAAAATGCTCGAGGAGGACTTGCAAACACTCGGAGTATTCGAGAGACGGGTGCTTAGGACCATCTTTGGCGGTGTGCAAGAAGACGGTGTGTGGCGGCGAAGAATGAACCATGAGCTCGCCCAACTCTACGGCGAACCCAGTATCCAGAAGGTAGCTAAAGCCGGAAGGGTACGATGGGCAGGACATGTTGCAAGAATGCCGGACAGCAACCCTGCAAAGATGGTGTTCGCTTCCGATCCGGCAGGTACGAGACGGCGTGGAGCGCAGCGAGCGAGATGGGCAGACCAGGTGCAGAACGACTTGGCGAGCGTGGGGCGTATCCGAGGATGGAGAGATGCGGCCTCGAACCGTGCATTGTGGCGTCAAATTGTTGATTCAGTGTTATCTGTTTAGATGTTAACTAAATAAATGAAATGAACAACAACAAATCAACTCTCAGGTTGATTATTTGTTTATTGTTTACTCGAAAAAAATATACTTTTCTTCCTGCAATACATGGATTACATGTCAACAACAAAAATAAAAGAATTATCAGCCAGTTCAATAAAAGTTCATATCTGGCTTTGAGTGTTCTATGCATGTTTGAAGGTATGCCAGGGATTTTTCATGGTGAAACCATGATAAATAATCAGTATTTTAACAATGCACTTCGTTAATTTGTTATTATTTAGAATTTTTCAAGTTTAATTAATTGCCTTAGTTAATTACTTTAAAAATAATTTCAATGAATAACCACTTTGGTTGATCAAATAATCAAAGCATTGTTCCTAAAACTTATTAGGATGTCCAATTTTACCGTTTAAAAGGTGAAACAGAAATTTGCATGATATTTCGATTATGAAATTCATTATGAAAAAACTTCCGTGGGTCAAACAATTTGTGCTGAAAATTTAGTTTCTATCCATAGTAGTTAGTAGTTTCAAGCTTAGTATTCCTATGCAGGTCTTCTTCAGGAGTAAAGGTTATATGTGGGTTTTATACAGGACTCTACGAAACTTGGCAGCTTTTATAAGTCTTGATCAAAACCAACATATAACTTAACTGCTGGCTTTATGTCAGTTCCATTTTTTAGCTCTGAGGAGGAACACAGGAGCATTATAAAACCTAAAGAGCTGTGGTTTTATATTGGAATTCAAAACGTAGTTCTCAAGTACTCTTGCGGATCTAATTAAATGACAACTGAATAAATTACTATGTCTGAAACTTGATTATGCATATGTACAACATGTGATAAATTTAGTTCGGAAAAGGTATTGGAGGGTAACCGCCCCTTCGGTGGGGTTTGATCCCACGACCCCAGTTCGCATGACAGGTGCTTTCCCTACTAAGCTACGAAGGACCTCCGTCGTCCACCGCAGCTTAGCGGGTACTGATGAAACCAAATTCCCAGCACCAGGTACCAGCCGATCTCTCGCAATACATTTTCAGAACTAACTCTCTCAAATGTATTTTTGTACACATGTCAACCAAGTAGGATGAGTATTTAGTATTGTCCGTATTTAGTATTATCGTAGCTTAGTAGGGAAAGCACCTGTCATGCGAACTGGGGTCGTGGGATCAAACCCCACCGAAGGGGCGGTTACCCTCCAATACCTTTTCCGAACTAAATCTATCACATGTTGTACATATGCATAATCAAGTTTCAGACATAGTAATTAATTTCCACTCCGGGTGGCCTAATACCCGGCATATAGGCAATTAACTTTGAATGTACTGATCTCGAGTGGCGATCTCTCTTCGCTTGTGTGTCGTGTCGGGATCTGACGACCAAACTGGCACACCTCACACAACCCTACTTCATTGAGCGCCGTTGCTGATGAAGCAAGTGTGTAGGAGCCGGACAATACTAAATACTCATCCTACTTGGTTGACATGTGTACAAAAATACATTTGAGAGAGTTAGTTCTGAAAATGTATTGCGAGAGATGGGCTGGTACCTGGTGCTGGGAATTTGGTTTCATCAGTACCCGCTAAGCTGCGGTGGACGACGGAGGTCCTTCGTAGCTTAGTAGGGAAAGCACCTGTCATGCGAACTGGGGTCGTGGGATCAAACCCCCACCGAAGGGGCGGTTACCCTCCAATACCTTTTCCGAACTAAATCTATCACATGTTGTACATATGCATAATCAAGTTTCAGACATAGTAATTAATTTCCACTCCGGGTGGCCTAATACCCGGCATTTAGGCAATTAACTTTGAATGTACTGAACTGAATAAAACCAAAATAAAACTTTAAGCATTTCTACATGCCGTAATAAAACCTCTATAAAACTAGCATAAATCTTTGAAGCATTGAGATTGTTACTTGGGTTCAGTCTAAAACCGCTCGAAAAATTACTATTTTTTAAATATGTAAATAAAAATAATTCCATCAACAATTTGTTTCTTTTATACTGCTTATCACTAAGAAAAAGAAAGCATAATTATATTTTGTTCGGTAATGTTCATAACAGAGGTCGGTATTCTTTTTACAAATTCATCCGCATTTTTCACCGAGTGTTCAGTAGTTGTTACAGATCAATTCAGTATTTTTCGACATTTCATCATTGAAAGTACAAACCAAGGCAAACAAAATGCACAATGGTTATACTTTTTACTGAGCAGACTGCCGAAAACTCAGCTGTTGAGAAATCGGTAATTCGTTTCCGGGCCCGTTAAATTAAATTAAGTGTGTGGGTTCTTATACAGAACTGTTAGAAAATCTAATAGTCACCGATTGCGTGTATAAAATAAGGCTGGCTTCGATGGTTGGTTGGTCAGTTAATGCGAATGTCGGAAGAAAAAAATAGTGAAAACAAGGCCGGTTACTTCGTGGAAGTCCACAAAATCACAGACTGCATGCGGTGGAATCAGACCTGGAGACCTTAAAAGTCCGGGAAACTGATTATTCAAGGTATTATATGTGATGTTTTTTTGGGACAGCCATTCTTTATATAATATAAATAAGACAGAATCACCGTCTTCAACCAGAGGTCGCACAGACTAAACACGTAACATCTAGCATAAGGGAATGGGCATGACATTTACACAACACCCAGTGGACCAATGAAGAGCTTTTCACTTTACGAAAAGTTTTCTCCTTACCGGGACGGGAATCAGACCCACACTTCACAGCACATGCGTCTAGACGATTGACGTCGCTAACCGCACGACCACGAAGCCCACAATAATTTAATAAATTTGCTAAATAAAATGAGATTGGTGTTATTTAACATCAACAACTACCAAATATTGCTTGCACCACTAATGGGTACACTGTTCCTTTAGTGGCGGTAAAGATTAATTTTGGTTCCCGAATGGTGCTATCCAATGATTTCTTATGAGACTCGCCACTATTGTACAGTTGCACCACTATAGGTGCAAGGGAGTCAATTTTATTAAGGAAAATCATTGTTTTCAATAGTTTTTCATGCGAAATCTTAGGATAAGTTGCATTTAATAGGATATTTAAAGCACGACGCATCAACTGAAACATATTTTAGTTACTAGATAAAGATTGTCGCTGTCGACGCTGTCCGGAACATCTTTTGCTGGCGAAGATAGGGGAGCTAAACTGCCGCTAACCGCAAGTCGAGCACATCTGTATATGGCGTCCATATCAATATGTGCTCGACTTGCGGTTAGCGGCAGTAAATGTCAAAGAAGGAAAATTCATACGATTTGACAGCTTGGTACCCAACATGTTCCGGACAGCAGAACAAAGGGAACCGAAGCGACAATCTTTATCTAGTAACTAAAATATCTTTTACTGAAACCATCGTAAAGTGCATAATTATGAAAAATCTCATTAAAACCCCACTACCTCCACTATTGGTGCTACCTCCACTAAGGGTACGGTTACCCTATGAGAATTTGAAAGAACAAAAAATGCTTAAATTCAATCTAGGTACAATTAAGGCATAATCAACCAAGATAGTTTTTCAAAATTAATCAACGAACCAATTCCAGCTCTAATTGATTTCCATACCCATCAGTGGATGGAGTGCCATCGCGCGCTTACCATGAATGTGCCCGGATTTTTGATAACCTTCTGGAATTTGTTGAGCTCGCCGGTGTTGGTCGTCATCACGCGGCTGCGGCGGTCATGAGTCGGCCCCGGTGGCTTGGTGGTGTAGTCCGGTCCAACCTGCGAATACGGTCAGTTTATTGTAATCCATAATTGATTTTCCGTCATCTTTGCTGATGTCATTCCGGTGCACAGTTCCAGTGTCATTGCGAAACTGACGGGCACTTACCAGGTTCGATGATTTCGGACTTCCGACGAATTTTTCGCCGCGGTACGAGGTTGGTGAGGGTGCAAACGGCGTTGTTGGGAAGGTTGACATGGGGGAAGCTGGGGAAGGCCTCCGAATTTCCGATTTGATGTGATGCCTGTCGGAGACAATAGAGGAGGCAGTGTCAATGATCAACTGTTGGTGTGTTGGAATTTTTCTTTATTTTCCGTTTGGTTAGGACTTCATTCATTACGACATGGTGGAAGTCGGGTTTTTCACTTCGAAACTCCATTTCAACGATTGGAATTTTTGTGTGAGCCTTAATACTTCTGATTGCAACCTCTTGGCAAAAAGAAAGTAACTCCCAATTTTAATTCGGACAGACATCATGGCGATCTAAATTTATCAATCCAAGACTATGACAATGTGAGTGATTTACCTGTCTGATTCGTCATCCCATTTGTATCTCATCTGCGGAGGGGGAGGGGCTGTTTCTTCTTCTCTTTGTCGCATCTGTTGGTACTGTGGTTCGCCGTGGTGGCGCTGGCGTTGCTGCTGGAACTGCTGATGATGCCGGCTTCGATTATGTCGATTCATGTAAGATTCTTCGAGAATTGGCACACCCTGATAAGTCATACCGCTGATGGAACGAGCTTTACGTTTGCCATCGATCGTGTTGGAAGTGCTTTGGACACTAATTTCAGTTTCCATGTCGTCACTGGGAAAGGAATCCGGAATGCCAAAAATACTGGTGCTCCCCTCCTCAATTTCAGCGTCGTTCTCCTCGCCCATGTCGCCGTACTCATCCGAGCCGGGAGGAACTTCGTTGGAGTCATACTGGATAAGAAAGGGCAATTTTGAGAATTTGGTCGTTATGGTGTACTAATATTATTTCTTAAATTAAATTATATAGAAATATGTAATGTTTGGTAGATTTCCATCATTAAATGTTATGTGTAATTAATGTTGCTGCAATTTCAAGCGACCAAGAATAAAAAGTCATCCATTTTTCTGTACTTATCTAATCTTTCTGTTGTTCTGTTGTTTCTTTATTTACTCACTTATTGCTTTATGACTCTCAATTTTGGGAACTAAATTCACTTCTACAGTTTTAAATTGAGAACTGTCAATGCCAGTTAAATAATGGATTTGTATAATGTAAACTTTGTGTGTCCCTTGCCTGAACTGGGACTTGAACCTAACCTCAGGCTTACCGTTACCGATTAGGTTAACTAAAGTGTTGATTGATTCAGAATCTATCAATTTTAAATTTACCAAAATTTTATAATGATACCTAGATACGAATCAATTTATCATGGACGTTTTTAAGTATCCTTTCATACTCTTATATTGGTAAGTAAAGTAAAACCGGATTAAAACTTAATGGATTGAAAAAAAATATTCCATTGATTCATATACCCCCGGAAAAAAATATAAGGAATTCGCTGATTTTCATACAAAATGGTCATGCATTTTGTATGAAAATTAGCGAATGTCTTATAATTATTTCCGGGGGTGTTTCGCTGTCAATACAAGTCTCTGTTTTGTCGCCTTTTCAGCGGAGAATATTTTTCGTTAACCATCCACAAAGCGTTGACCGCAGGGTTTTCTTTTCAAGTTTTCTTTCGACCATTTCGAGGTTTTCATTCAGTCGTTCCAAGAGCAGAAAGATAAAACAAAAACACAGCTGTTTTCCTCGAGCAAGTCCAAGTTCATCCTCCGCCCACTGCTTTAGGAATTGGATGTATAAATTCGACAATTTTCTCCCACTACATCACATGGCAGCATCTTTGAACCATTAACTGCTGCGCTGTTTCGTGATTGAGAATCTATTTTTGCTCACGTTTATTAATACCTCCAATGCCGTAATATTTATACGCTCGAAACAATCCATAAATCGTTTCGCCAATTAAACAACTGACAACAAGGGGCTTCCTCAGATTTCATATACTTTTTGGCGGGATGATGCTGCGAACTTTTGCGGCAACAACTTAAGGGAGCGGTTAGTGGCGTCCAATCTGTCCCTAGCGGTCAAACCAGCACGGCTTTACAAATAGTAATAACAGTAAGTTTTTCACAAATTACTCACGCTTTACGGACGATAACTCTTCTAGCTTGCGTTAAATGAGTTTCAAAGTTCAATAGTTTAACTATTAGAGAGACGTAAGTACATAAATCACAGAGTGGATCAAGTACGGCACGAGGCAGGGGAGACATATTTATCAAATCCTCTAAAGAAACCGCATCTATGAAAAACAAATTGTTTTGTTGGCTTGCGCACATTCAAGCGTCCTACCAACATGTGGCGCCGGTTGTTGTTTATTTATAAATGCGACCAACGCTGTTTTGATACGGTTCTTGTGTTATTAAATCGTTAAATTTAGGAGATACTTATACGGGGGTTTAAATCTATCTTATTGAGAAGTTACGAGCGGGCATTTAGCGACATCACTATACAGTCACTGTGATCTGCGTCATTTATCAGTTTGTTATACTAGTTGAGTTATAACATTTTGAAAATAAAGTTTACCATCATGCTGACAGGTAGCTCTAATAGACTTTTTACGTACTAAGTAAGTAGCCCCTCAATTAAAAGCTGTTGATTATAAACTCGCTGAGCTCACTGTGCACTACGGTATCTTGGATATGTTTTTATACGGAGTGGTCATCCGTGCCAGTCTCTGCAAGCTATGTGCAGAAACGCATGATCGGATGGTGGCCGATCAACGAAAGAATGTGTGGTTGGTTCTTTAATTTCAGCACAATCAACCAAAGACTACACTAAGGAGGCATTTATGATGATAAGGGAGCATTCTAAGCACAGCTTAAAATGGGTTTGACAAAATGGAAGAAAATATATGGATTTAATAGGAATTTTCCTCTGAATTTCTCCGGAACATGTGCTGAATTTCCTAAAAAGAGCTTTTGAGTTTCCTTGGAAAATTATTTTGAATTTTCTAGCGAGAATTTGTAACTAAGGGTAACTATTTCAAACTGGTAAAGAAAATTCTTCCAAATTTCGAAAGAAAATTCTTTCGAAGATGCAGAACAGATTCCTCCATTCCTACCAATTTCCAGAGAAATTTCTAATGAAAGTATTTCCTAGTGAAAGTTTTTAGAATTTCTAAATGAGATAGTTTAAAATTTCCAAAGGAAATTCTGCTCAATTTTACAAAGCAATTCATTCTGACGAAAAATCTGCCGAAATTCCAAGGATAATTCTTTCGACTTTCCAGGGGTCATTTATTTCACTTCATTCGACACCACAATACACGGTTCAGGATCTTCGGTTGCGCCCCATGCTAGCTAAATCGTTTGCTGGTCTGCCCACCTAGCTCATTGCGTAGCCGCCTTCCAGCTTTATTTACCTTCTGGACACTGGATTCGCCGTAGAGTTGGGCTACCTCGTGGTTCATACTTCGCAGGCACCGTTTTCTTGTACGCCGCAAAAGAGGGCCCTAAGGATGCGTCATTCGAGTACTGCTTGCAAATGCTCATCGAGTTGAGACTGCTGCCTTGAAATCAATAAATAGATGATGCTTTTGGATGATATTCACAGCATTTTTTATAGGATTTGCCGTACAGCAAAAATCTGGTCCGTTGTTCAGTGGTTGTCAACGAAGCAGGCTTGATGACTTTCCACGATCTCATTCAGTTCTTCTCTTCTCTTCTTATTGGCATTACATTCCCCACTGGGACAAAGCCGCATTGCAGCACTTCCACAGTTATCAGCTGCGAGGTTTCTAAACTAACTTACACGATGATACTTGTATGCCCAATAAAGTGCCAGTCCACTGAGCCCCTCGCCTTTTTGTACCCTTCGGATCGTTGTCGAAAACCATTTTCATCGGGTTACCGGTCCACCGCAGTCGTCCGCTTTTCGCGATGTGAACAATGTCCCAGCAGCTCATGCAACTTGTATTTCATTCGCCTCATCCACATACCGTCCGGCATCTGCACCCCACCATAGATGGTACGCAGCACTTTCCTTTCGAAAACTCCAAGTGCGTGTTGATCTTCTACGAGCATCGTCCAGGTCTCGTGTCCGTAGAGGACTACCGGTCTAATTAGCGTTTTGTAGATAGTCAGTTTGGTACGGCGGCGAACTCTAGTCTTGCGGAGTCCAAAGTACGTGCGATTTCTCGGTTTCATGGCGAACACCTGGTCCGTGGTGGAGCGTTCACCCATGAAAACCGTCTGGTACTGCCCCATGAGCTCTCTTGCAATTGGTGCTATTCTATGGCATAACATTTGGTTGAGTACCTTGTAAGCGGCGTTCAGCAATGCGGTAGTTGCTACAATCTAGCTTTTTGTAGATGGGACACACGACACATTCCATCCACTCCTGCGGCAAAACCTCCTCCTTCCAAATTCTGGTAATTACCCAGTGCAGAGCTCTAGCCAGTGCCTCACCACCGTATTTAAATAGCTGTCCTGGTAGTTGGTCAACCCCAGGGGCTTAGCTGTTTTCAGCCGGCCAATCTCCTCCTGGACTTCCTGGAGATCCGCAGCTGGGGAACGTATGACCTCCGCGCGTTCTCCCAGGTTCGTCACCATACCATCATCTTCGTCTGCCACATGGCCGTTCAGGTGTTCTTCGTAGTGCTGCCACCATCTTTGGATTACCTCACGCTCGTTCGTAAGAAGCTTCCCGTTTATGTCCTTACACATATCAGTTGCTTGGTACAGTTGCTCCGTCTCTTCATGGTCTCGATCTTCCTGCTGGCGCTTTTTACTACGGAAAATCGAGTTCTGTCTATTACGCGCTTGTTTATATCGTGCCTCGTTCGCCCTCGTGCGATGTTGCAGCAGTCTCGCTGTATTTTTCTCTCCCACTAAGAGCACCTCTACGGGAGTCCTTATCTCTATTCTTATTATAGCGCTCCCTCCCGAGTGCTATTTTAGGATAGCGCCCCATCTTCCCACCGGTGGTTTCTGTTTTAGATTTAGCGACTTCGTAAACATATTGAGCTCTCACCGGGCGTTGCTAAAAGTAGTCATCTTCTTCTTCAATGGCTGTACGTTCCAACTGAAACTTGGCTAGCTGCACAACTTAGTATTCTATTAGCATTTCCTCAGTTATTAATTGAAACCTTTTCTGTGCCCGCCATTGCATGAGTATTTTGTGTGACAACTATGCCAGAGGAGCCTTGACCGAATCGAGAGTGGAACTTGCCATCTCCGAAGGGCAATTCTACGATTTTGCTCGCAAGGCCAGCTGGAGACCCGTAGTGATTTTTTTCAACGTTATTCCTTCTGGGCTTCCTTCCTCCTGGAAATTTCCGTCGGGGATTTATACTTGCAGTCGAAGAAAATCCTCCTGAATTTCCCACCAATTTTCCCACAGGAATCTCTTGACAAAATCCTGCAGGAATGCTTCTACAGTTTTTTTCTCTTTGAAGGAGTGTCTCGGAGAAAAAAAAATGTAACAACATCCGAAAGAATCCGGAGAATTTTCTTGAAAAAACTTTCACAGGTTTCAAATGAAACCACAGAAGAAATTATTGGGCAATTCCAATAAAAAAATCTCGAGAGATTCTGGAACAAATCCTAAAACTATTCTGGGAGAACTGCTAAAGATTCTTAAAAGAACATAGATTTCTGGGGAGCTCCCGAAGAATCTTCCAGGGACCCTAGATGAATTTAAAAAAACAAATCATGTTTAAATGAATGACAGAAAAAAGAAACTTGCGGGAGATTTTCTGGAGGAACTAATTGAAGAACATACTGAACAAGTACTAAAGGAACCTTCTGAAGGATTCCTGGAAAACTTCCTCCTTGGAATAACTTTCAAAATAAAAACAGTAGAATTTTCTTTCGCGAAAAATCCATGAATATGTCGGGCTCTAGCGGGCGCCAGTGTGACTCGCTCCTAACTATAGCTGATCCAGGTAATTATTTTTTCACGGAGTTGAACTGGGCCACTAGGTCAAAAAAAATTTAATAATTTCCTTGCTATTTAAATAATTTACGTCGAAATTGTTCTGAAAAATAAAAACAGATTTTCTGTATTTTTTTGTCAATACCAAAGTGACGTTTCACAAGATAACAACCCTGTTACGAAATTTAGCAACCCAGTTTGGGACGCTAAATTTGGAAACTCATGGCAAATTTGAGTTGCGTTCTTATTTTACATTCCCGTTTGGATACTTCCGGTGTAAAAGTGAGTCCCTATAAAGGGCCCGGAAATAGCGATAGGGACCCAGATGGGGATTGCCGTGGAGGTGCTCTAACTGCTCACATTCGCCGTTTTACCTACATAGTCAGCATGGCGCATCTCACCGTACGGCTAAGAAAGACAGACTCATTCACTGTTGGTGATATATGACGGAGTATTATCTGGGGTAATATGATCCCTTCCTTCTACTCCTTTCTCCGGGCCTCGTCCTTCTCCTTCAAAATCTGTGTGCACTCTTCGTCAAACCAATCGTTCCGACGATTTCGTCCTACATACCCGACGTTGGTCAGTCCTCAAGAAATGCTACATCGAGCTTACCAACAAAGCTGCGTCGCACGTATGGAGTGGTGACATCTCCGATCGAAAATACTCTAAAAATAATTGCTGTCATTTTATATTCTCCAATGTCTTTCGCAATTCGTAAAAACTTTTCGTGACTCCAAACATACCATACAAAACTAACTAAACTTCCAATTCAAGGTAGCTTTTGAACACGAGATTCGAAGTCGAAAAGTTCCACTTGATTACATTCCCTTCAGTCTATTCCATTAGTAGGAGCTTCATAAATGCAACAACTCATTTCAGTTATTATGAAATGCCCAATGTCTTTATCACTATTTCTACTGAAAGTCGTCAGCAAAGACCATGTTTCATGAGTTCATAGTTCTGTCTGAATTGATGGTTGGAAAGAAGGGAGAAGGGTCGTTTGGCCGAAACCCATTCGACCAAAAGCCATTTGTCCAAATGCCACTAGGCCGAAGAAACCATTAGTTCGAAACTCATATGGCCGAATAAGACATTTGGCTGAATAGGGAAAGACCGTTTTACCGAAAGGGTCATTAGGCCGAAAGTTAGAAATAAGGAGTTAGAAGTGAGACGTCTCACTACTCACTTCGCGCTTCTCACTTTTTACAGTGAGAAGTGAAAAAAGAGGAGTGATAATTATCATTGAAATATTTACGGTATACTCTGGCCTGATTTTTTTTTGGAT
This sequence comes from Armigeres subalbatus, assembly GCF_024139115.2. Classification (NCBI taxonomy): domain Eukaryota; kingdom Metazoa; phylum Arthropoda; class Insecta; order Diptera; family Culicidae; genus Armigeres; species Armigeres subalbatus. The sequence continues at coordinate 26,880,530 of NC_085140.1, forward strand.
TGTGATTCAAACCAATGAAAGAAGGTCGGTATAAGGCAAAGTGAGAAGAGAATGTCTTCTTGAAAAGGACACGTTTGCTCGGAATGAAGAAAAGAAAGGAGATAGTCCATTCTATTAATTAACGCATCTGCCCGGTATAAATCAAAGGGGAAAGATGATGCCTTCTTAGGGTGGATGCGTCTGCCCGGTATATGCTGAGAGGAATTAATAATGCCTTCTTTCAAAGAACGCGTCTGCCCGGTATAAGGAGAAGGGAGGGGTTACGCCTTCTTTTAATGGACGCATCTGCCCGATATGAGGCGAAAGGAGTTGATAACGCCTTCTTTAAAAGAACCCGTCTGCCCGGTATAAGGCGGAGTGAAGAGTAACACTTTCTTTAAACGGATGCGTCTGGCCGGTATAAGGCGAAAAGAGTTGATAATGCCTTCTTTCAAAGAACACGTCTGCCCGGTATAAGGCGAAGGGAAGGGAAACGCCTTCTTTAAATGGACGAGTCTGCTCGATATGTAGCGAAAGGAGTTGATAACGCCTTCTTTAAAAGAACCCGTCTGCCCGGTATAAGGCGAAGGGAAGAGTAGCGCTTTCTTTACATGAAGGGAGGGGAAGCGCCTTCTTTAAATGGACGCGTCTGCCCGATATGAGGCGAAAGGAGTTGATACCTTCTTTATATGGATGCGTCTGCCCAGTATGAGTCGAAAGGAGTTGATAATGCCTTCTTAAAAAAGTACGCGGTTGCACAGTACAAGGAGAAGGGAGAGGTAATGTCTTCTTTAAATGGATGCGTCTAGAAAGCATTTGTAAGGGGCTATTGAAATTTTGACAACTACTGCTACATATTCTGGGAGGCCTCCCTTAGGAAGATACGTGGCTGCCAAGCAAAACTATGCTGAAGGTGGCTAGGTTAAACTTCTTTCTCTGTCTAGATTATCACCAATTAAAAATTTTCTCGTTTTTTGGGAACAAAAGTTTCAACGTGTTAATCTCGTGTTATACGAGCGCAAAAAAGGGGACTTGGCAGAGAAACCTAGCAGTAATTGTAAAAGTGCTGAATGTGAACATTGAGCCACACTAAGCTATTGTTATTAATATTCCGCGGGAAAGTACATTCCGCGAAATGGTACATTCTAACATAAGTAATTCGGCGAAATGGTACAATCCGCCAAATGTCGTACCGCGAACATACCGCCAAACGTTATTCCACGAATTGTTCACCCGCGAAAATGAAAGCCGCGGAATGGTCAGAAATGATCAGAATCAATTTATAACATTAGTTAAACTTCAAACAAAATCCACGGTAAACAAAAAAAAAACAAAACAGGCGATTGTATAACATTGCGATATTTGGTTTTTAGCTTGATTAAGGGTATATGGCATGTGTTTTAAATTGGTGATCTATCTAAACAAAAACACCAAACATGAACAGTTTTAAGTGTAACTAGTTGTATAACATATTTTTTGCAATTCCTGATCATAATCCCTGGTTTACAGTTGTCATTTGAGTGATAAAACGGCCTACTTTTCCATACCAACAGAATGGGTGCTTTAATGACCATTATGCAACTCAAATGGGTTGCATAATATTCATTATAGCACTGATTTGGGTGCTATAATGAAAAACCTACATTGGGACAGTAGTTACATGACTTCTTATAGCTGAATTAGTTTGGGTGAGTGTTTAAATAGTGTACTCTAAGCGTCTCGTAATAATTGAAATGGTTTGTTGGACATAACATCACAATTTTCCAAAGGCAATTGCATCCATCGCTTCATAGCTTTTCAAGCTATGCAATTTGGCAGATAAGATGGAATTTTATTGTTCTCTGCCGCAACATAATTTATTCGCATGAATGATCGTGTGGAATAAATTCGATTGTACAATTTTGGTATAGATTTATCATATTAAAGCCCATTTTTCGTCATTGCAAAAAATAGCGTGTGCAACTCGTTGCAAAACTCGATTTTTTCAGCACTCGTAGTATTTATCCAACTCGGCAAGCCTCGTTGGATAAACGTACAACTCGTGCTGACATAATGAAATTATGGATTTCTTGGCGATTACTTAGCACATAGTAACAAGCAAATAACACTGAAAATCTAACTTTTTCTTCAAACTAGTATAACTCTGGAGTTAGGACGAGTTCGGATGAGCTCTTGGCAGCAATAGAAGCATGGAACAGCTATCTTTCAATATGTTCTGGTTTCATAATTTAAATATATTTTATTCACAACTAAAACTTAATTTTAAAATTTGAGAAAAAATATTAGCGTGCCTGGACACGTGTTTAAAATAGGCTTTGAGTGCATATACAACTCAAATAAACTTACATATTATTTCATTATATGATATAATATACCACAAGCTTGAAAGTCCATGTTGAAAAGTCCATTAAAATAGTGAATAACGCTACAAAGAACTCATTTTATGGGCATATCGGAAAACGCAATTAATTATTTTTTCAAAATCAACAGACTTCCATCTATCTTCCAATACAGACATAATTGTTTTGCCCTAAAAATCCCATATGGTTATTTTACAAACTGTATATTATGAAATGGAACTATATTTGTTTGGGTTTATTCAATCGCGCGATTGGCTGAAATATTGTGTTCTGCATTGCGCGGCCGTCAGTGTCTGTTTTGTCGTGTTTCTGCTCAGTAAGCAGATAGTTCGCGCAGCCGAGTGAGTAAACAATTGATGCGTGATCGGACGTGTTTCAGGTAAGATTTAGAACATTCGTAAAATCCGAGATTTTGGTTCTGTTTTTAATGTTCGGTGAATAAGTGTGCGGTTGAACGTGTTTTGTATATGATACGAAACATTTGTAAAATCCAGGTTACTTTGTCCTCCTTTGGACGGTTCGTAAGTAAATTGATGAATATATTTTAATATTTTTTCAGCATATGCTGTTATTGACAAACGCTCTATATTGTCGAATAGAGCTCCTTATTCACCTTACACTAACACAAATTTTCCTTCCCGAGACATCTATGAAGGTAGTATGGGTTCCCTGAATTTCTTCCCTTCCTTCCGTGATTGGCCAGGTATACAACTGCTACTGTATAGGAAAAGGTAAAGACACTATATACAAAGACGCGAAATCTGATCTCTGAGCAAATAATTCGACAGGCAACCCCAATTGCGCAACACTGCTCATATTGCATAATGTTTTCAAATTGGTGTAAGTGATTTTCCCAATTTCAAAAAAATGATTAGCAACGCTTATACCCACGCAAATGAGATAGCAAATACATTATAAACAAGTTGAGAGTCATTTTCTACCATTTGTAGGGGTTTATTAGGCTACATTGATCCAAAAATATTACAACAATAATTTAAACATGTTTATTTGCGGAAGTTAAATTAGCCCTTACCAAATGTTCTGCGTGATTTTTTGGAATGACAGGTCTTCTGCTCGATTGGAATAGCACTGACAGTAAATTTGGAATTCCAATTGGAACATTTCCCGTCTTTGTTTATAGTGTCTTTAGGAAAAGGTACTAATCCCAAGTACCAATTTGCGACAATATACAGTAGAATGCTCAATTGAGCATTGTATAGCCACGCACGATTTGTACAATCACATATGCTATGCTATGCTAGGTATTGACTATAAGGGGCCCTCCTTAGCCGTGCGGTAAGACACGCGGCTACAAAGCAAGACCATGCTGAGGGTGGCTGGGTTCGATTTCCGGTGCCGGTCTAGGCAATTTTCGGATTGGAAATTGTCTCGACTTCCCTGGGCATAAAAGTATCATCGTGTTAGCCTCATTATATACGAATGCAAAAATGATAACTTGGCTGTCCTATTGTGCATTATTCGAAATCCATTGGTTTTTACGCTTATTTTTTAATGTGGAAAATAAGACAAATGAGCAAAAAGACAAAAAAAAAACAAAAACAAGTGCACAGGAATTTTTCGTCGAAGAAAAAATCTACAATACCAGTTCGGGCAATGCAGGAATGTTATTATCAGGAAATTCAAATTCATTAATTGTGCTATGTAACTAAGCCCTGTGAGATTACATAACATATAAACAGGATTCTGTTTTTACACGATTTATATTTTCTCAACTCATCCTGAATGTTTAACGCATATTAATTATTCTGTGATTTTTTCTTTGAATTATTTGGGATTTTGTGAGACATGGCAGATTATGATGGCAAATTAAAGTCACACGATCAAAAAAAAACGAGCGAAAAAAAATCGTGTAAAAACAGAATCCTGTGTAATTATTAAAAACTCGTTCATTCGGTTTGTTACATGTTTATTCGGCTATATCTATAATTATGGTTACAATTATTTCGATTTGTGTAGTTCATTTTATTCATTCCTTTATCACTCTTTATTGATGCTTTCGTCAACCGATTTAAAAGCATCCGTTGCTCGTGTTTTGAATTTTATACATTACGCTGCGACTTTATGTCACAGAAAGCAGCTATAAATCTCGCACTGCCCAGAAATGGCAGACCGATGTCTAACGATGCTAATCCACTCTTCACCATCGCCATATGAAAATCATAATCTATAGCGCCTGTTGGCAACTTGTCATCAGCGCAGTAGCACGCCACTACTATATGAAGCTGTCCATCAACGGACGATCCATATCGAATTCGCGTGTCACGCCTCCCACGCACGCAAAATCTTCCCCGTTGGAAGTGTGTAATGTCATAATTCTCCCTCTTCTCAAAAGTTCGCACCCGTATGTTTATGACCTTGTGGCGTCTAGCCAGACGATGGAACTTCATTCTCGTGACCTATGTGGAGCCCATGTGATGATGATTGAACTCGCTACTGTATAGTGCTCTATAGAGATTTAGGTTTTGTTTTGATACACGCGAGCCTTCAGAAAGGTCATGAACGCAAAACTGTTCGATAGATACGATAGATACTTACAAATTCATCGTTTTATGTAAAAAATCATTACCATTAGTTAATATAGCTCCCAGTGGAATCATAGTGGAAATCAATATAATTATTCTGTGAAGCAATAAAATAGTCACGCTGTCGCTTTAATTAAATGAACAAATACATTTCGCATTACTACTTTTGGTTAAAATGTTTATTTGTTACACTTCTATGTACGATATTAATATAGTCTATCAATGGTGCTAAGCTGTGTAACTCTGAACTCAACCAGACAGCCAACACGTGAGAGGTGATGATTTATTCTATCCATTTGCCTAATCCCTTCGTTATAAGTTGGAATGTTTACATGATTGTTCAATTTTACTACCCACTTCCCAGTATCATTCTAAGCATCTAGCTTTACATCCTCGCGCAGTAATGAGAGCTCATGTTTCGATTGCGCTTCAAAACTGTTAGAATGTTGGTAATTGTTTTTGAACATCAATGATGGAGAAATAAATAATTTTCCAATGGAAGCGATTTTCCTTTGGGTGGTGCACTTTAGGTGTTGATTCGATGCCAGATTGTTCGAGTAGTTACTAATTGATCAGCTTATGTGGGACGCGGCGTCTTTGCTTTGGAGATGTTTATTTTCTTAAACTGGAATATGCGGCTTGGAATTTTGGTTTATGACGTGGTTTCTGATCTCTTTATATTCCGTTCACAAGCAAGATGCTACTGACGCGTAGGTTGAACTTTTGCATCGTATACAGATTAGCTGCTGTATTAAATTTATATGATGTTTTATAAATAAGGTCCGATTCTATTAGCAAAAGAAATGCTGGTGTTTAAATCACTTCGAAAAACAGGTAAACGATGTATATAGTGAATCGACACAGATTTTTTTTGTTTCTTTTCATAATTCGAAGTCACGAACTGCATATGTATCATTTTTGGCCAAAATGAGATTTTTATCTATAAATACGTGTTATGGAAAAAAATACGAAAAAATTTTTTTTTCGTTTGTTGGCTACATATGTACACGCACTTTGAAGAGCAATTATGGAGTACTGTTTGCAGTTTTCGAACTGGGCGTGTCTCACGGTGTTGAGTTTTGCCTAAAACTATTGATCTTAATAAAAGAAATCGAATGATTCTATTATGGTCCACCGCAGCTTAGCGGGACGGAGGTCCTTCGTAGCTTAGTAGGGAAAGCACCTGTCATGCGAACTGGGGTCGTGGGATCAAACCCCACCGAAGGGGCGGTTACCCTCCAATACCTTTTCCGAACTAAATCTATCACATGTTGGACATATGCATAATCAAGTTTCAGACATAGTAATTAATTTCCACTCCGGGTGGCTTAATACCCGGCATATAGGCAATTAACTTTGTATGTACTGATCTCGAGTGGCGATCTCTCTTCGCTTGTGTGGTCGTGTCGGGATCTGACGACCAAACTGGCACAACCTCACACAACCCTACTTCATTGAGCGCCGTTGCTGATGAAGCAAGTGTGTAGGAGCCGGACAATACTAAATACTCATCCTACTTGGTTGACATGTGTACAAAAATACATTTGAGAGAGTTAGTTCTGAAAATGTATTGCGAGAGATCGGCTGGTACCTGGTGCTGGGAATTTGGTTTCATCAGTACCCGCTAAGCTGCGGTGGACGACGGAGGTCCTTCGTAGCTTAGTAGGGAAAGCACCTGTCATGCGAACTGGGGTCGTGGGATCAAACCCCACCGAAGGGGCGGTTACCCTCCAATACCTTTTCCGAACTAAATCTATCACATGTTGTACATATGTATAATCAAGTTTCAGACATAGTAATATATCCGGATGTCATAATCCTTCTTGTCCAGTAAAATGGTTTGATACCCGATAGGGTGGTTCAAAAAATTGATTTTGCTCCACAGCGCTCATCTGATTCTTTATCATGTTCTGAGTGTCCTCAGAAAATTTGAGCTCATTTGTATTAAATCTGATTTAGCACAAGCCGTTTCAAGTTTGCATGCAAATTAGTATGGGGAAATTTATGTTTTCATTATACTGATAATGACGCTTCCCCATTAAGCGCAGGTTAAAAGAAAACCTACATAGCTAAAAGGAGCTTTCACCCAACGGAAACCGCATGTTGATTAATCGTTCCAATAATTAATTATCAATTTTAATACAGATTGCGAATCTTTAGTCATGATCGTTATACTTCTTTGAGGGCATCACTGAAACGTGCAGTGTAACATAGTAGCCTGAATTTGTGTGTGCTATCTTTCGCGCCACGAGCAGCAATGTTGCCTGTTTAGGAGTCATGCAATTAGCTCAAGAAATCAACGGTATAGATTAAATTCGATTACTAATTATTGGAACGATTAATTAAGATGCGGTTTTCACTGAGTGAAAGCAGTATAATAACATGCTCAGATGAGCGCTGTAGAGCAAAATCAATTTGTTAAACCACCTTAATACCCATATTGTCATAGTTTGTGACATTTCGAAATTGGACAAATTCAATGCTTCCGTAGCCTTCCTCCATGGCCTTGGAACTGACCCCAGGGTACCCAATGCCCCCAAAATCATATTATTTGTATTGCAAAATGCTGAAGTTAAGGTCACTCCTGACGGAATCCAAGTTCCAAAGTGCTCGCGTTTTCGGGGGCACACCACTCGGTTCAGAGGCGGCGCACAACTGTCATTTTTGTTGATTTAGCTTTGCTACGTCGCAGCATGCGTGAAATAATAAAAATGACAGTTGTGCGTTGCTTCTGTATCGAGTAGTGTGCCCTCGAAAACGCGAGCGCTTTTAAACTTGGATTCCGTCAGGAGTGAAACCATAGTTGGTAACATTTCGAAAATGACTTATTCTGATTGCTTCCGGAGGCTTCGTCAAGGACTTCGGAACTGACCCCAGAGTGACCAAAATTGTACCATCCCATTTAATTCCACCACTTGATTGTACCTTGACAGATACGTATTTCGTCGCAACAGTAAGGTCGTCTTCAGTATCTCGTACTTGAGTCGACTTGAAGAAAATGATCGCAGCTTATACTATTTATACTATGCTTAGGTACAATATCTTATCTAGGTACATTTACTACGGTGCTTACTTCTACTCGCTTGTTGCGCTTAATACTTAGGTATAAAGTTGAAGAGCCAGGGGCTACCATTTCCTTGATCTTTATTTAACAACCTCGTTTGTACCTGTCGGTAGATTTCCAAGATCTCAGCTAATTTTCCTTGCTTATTTCTGCTTGTGGCATTTTGTAATATGTTCTTTGAACCTTACATCTAACGATTTTTTTGTTTGACCTACATATACTTTATCACACTGTGAACAATTAATTTGATAAATTCCTGATTTATTTAACATGTCTACTCTATCCGAATTTTCTTAGTCGATGGCGTAGCTGGTATATGTTGATCATAGGGGACCGATACACTCTTCAGCGGTTCATCGATCGGTGTCAGTGTTGTCAGTTCGTTTCTTCGTAGGCTCCTCATATTGCAGAAGTAAGCAAGGCTAAGAGGGAAACTGATAAGGGATTAAATTATGAGTTTAGGTCTAAGGTAGCTGAACGTGTATATCAGGAAAATCATTTAATTACGACATCAAACATTAAAATTTTAGGAATTGGTTTTACTGAAATATACAAGTTATTTGTTTGAAGCAGTTTGAAAAGTTCACAACAATTTCTTCTCCATGTTTGTTGCAAATAAAACGGAACGCAACATTGTCTTTATCCTCTGCAGATGAGGACAAAGAGTTATCGCTATTCCCTATTGTTGCTTGTTTTTTTTTTGCATTTTTCAGCGACAATTTGAGGTGTGCGTCGGTCCGAAAATCAGCGGCGGTGGCGTTTGTCAGAATTTTGGTCGGCGGCGGCGTTTTCGGCGTCACGCCGAATGCCATTTTACCGGCGGCGGCGTAAATCGGCGTGGTGATTTTTTATATAATGTTCTCGAAAAAATTTTTTTCCATTTTTTCGGGATATTTTCAAGAAATTAACGGGAGCATCTTTTCCAGAAAATTCTTTAAGTTCCAAAATATTCATTATTGGAAATCATTTTCTTATTTTCCACAGGAACTACTTTGCGGTTCTTTATAATTCCCAAGGAACATAGTTTGGAAAAAAATTTGCTCAGTTTTCATGAGAAATTTGTCCTAAATTTTGTACAAGAAATTGTTTGGAAAATTCCTGTTGAGTACTCCAGAATACTCAACAAAATATTTTGTCAAATTCACACTGAACATTTTTTGGAATGTCTGCGGGAGACTCTGAGAAGTTTTTACGGGAAACTAGCTGGAACTTTCACCAGAAATTTTCCGCGGGAAATTTTTCAAAATGAGGAAAAAATGATTTTAGTGGAAATTGTTAGGAGTTTCCATACGGAATGCATTCTAAATGGCGCGGGATTTTTGTAAATTGCTATAGAAAATTCTTCGGAATTTTCACGATGAATTTTCCAGAATTTCCACAGGGCGACTACTATCTCTTTTGAGAATTCCCTCGCGAATTCTTCAGTTCTAGGAAGATCTTTCGAAAAAAATTCTGGATTATTTTTCAAAGAAATTTATTTTATGGTTTTCCAAAGGAATCAAGGCGTGTCGTAGGAATTATTAGCGTAATTTTCTAAATTATTTCTGGGGGAATTTCCAAAATGAGCCCCCGAATGAATTCCTGGAGGAACTTCTAAAGATAATTCAGGAGGAATTTCCGAATGGATTCTTTAAAGATTTCTCGCAGTAGAACATGAATGGATTTTCAAAACAAAATCTAAAGGAAATTGTGAAGGATTTTTGCTAATGAAATTTTCGACGGAATTCTAAATGGATTTTTCAAAGGAATTCCTAAAAGAATTTTCAAAGGAATTTCTAAAGTTATTCTCGAACGATTTTTTTAAAAAATCAGAAGGATTCCAAAATGAATTTATATATAGATTCCCGAAGGAATTCCGAAATCAATTACTATGGGAATTTTAAACAAATTTCCGAAGGGTCAACGGAATTTGTAGAAGAAATGCTAAAAGAAACTCTTTAGAAATGACCTGAAAATTTCCGGGGAAGTTACTGGAAGAATTTTCTAAACAAATACCGGAAATAATCTCTTTTAGGAAGGCCTTGGAAATTTCGTTAAAAAACGAACAAATGCTCCATGTTTAGCCCACAGTGAGGTTTTAATTTCGGTGAACTGATTGATGTTTGCTCGATGACGTGCTGCTTGCTTGAACAAGGGAAGATGCAAATACAAAGCATGCGTTTTATGTATTGAAATTTGAAAGTGGGGAGTTTTGAACGTGGCATATTCACAATCCGGGAAGTGCCGAGGAGAGAGCCTGCATTATATACCTCTCTTTTACACATTCATTCCAACAGAAATGCGAAACTCAGTATAAGTAAGCCAAGAGAGTTATATTCTCTGCACTAGCGGGTGTTTGATTTCACTCTCCAACCTTCCTGAGAAATTCGCGAAAAATCTTATAATTTCTTGTGTAAATTCCATAAAAATTTCCATGAACGTTTCGAATAATTTCTTGTGAAAACTTCAGTTTTTCTACAGGATTTCCACCAATTCCATCCAATTTATACAGAAATTATACCAAAAATTAAATTATCAATAGAATTTTTGAAGGAATTCCTAGATTAATTACCGAATAGATCCTGAAAGAATTCCGGTGGAAACTTCAAGATTTCCACTGGGAGATCCTCCAGGAGTTTATCTGAATTCTTCCAGGAGTTCCACCAGCAGCTCCTCCAAGAATTCCTCCAAGATTTCCTCCGAGAATTATTATAGTTCTATCGGCGGTTCCTTTAAATTTCTCCAGCGTTTCCTCCGGGAATTCATTCTGGCTTTCTTTCTGGTATTCATTTAAGCTTCTTCAAGAATTCATATAGAAATTCCTCCAGAAGCTCCTCCGAGAATTTCTCTTGAAGCTCCTCAGGGAATTTTTCGGGAGGTCCTCTGATGATGATGATAATCCCCTGAAAATTCTCCCGGGAGTTTCTTTACAAATTCCTCCGAGAATTATTTCGAGAATTCGTCCGGGATTTCCTCCGGCAATTCATCCGGGAGTTTCTCGTGGTGTTCCTCTGAAAATTCCTCCGGGAGTTCCACCAGTAGCGCTTCCAGGAAATCTTTCAGGCTTTTTGCAGGGAATAATTTAGGCTTTCTTCAGAAATTTAGCTGGATATTCCTCACGAAGTTCCTCCGATAGTTTTTCTGGGAGTTCCTCCGCGAGATCCTATGGGAATTCTTCTAAGAGTTCCTCCTGAAATTCCTCCAGGAGTTCTTACGGGAGTTCCTCCGGCAGTTTCTTCGAGAATTCCTCCGGGAGATCCACCAGCAGTTTCTACGATAATTCTTCCGGGAGTTTCACAGGGAGTTACTCCGGGTGTTACTCTGAGGAGGAACTATCAGAGTAATTTCCGGAGGAACTCCCGAAGGAATTCTCAAAGGACTTCTTGGAGGAACTGCCGGTGGAATTTCTGGAGAAATTTATTGTAGAACTACAGGAAGAAATCCTGGAGGAATTCCCGGAGAACTCCCGGATGAACTCCCAAATGAACTTCCGTAAGAATTCCGGTAAGAATTCCTGGAAGAAACCACTTCCCGGTGGAACTCCCAGAGAAATTCTCGGAGAAATTTTCGTAGATAAATTCCTAAGGAAAGCATAAATGAATTTCTGAAAGAAAGCCTGAATAAATTTTCGGCGGTACTACTGGTAGAACTCCCGGAGGATTTTTCAGAAGAACAGCCGCTGGAATTCCCGGAGTTGAATTTCTTGAGGATCTTCCGAAATCCCATTTCCCGTGAAATTCCTGCCAAATATCCTCCAGGAATTACCTGTGAAGTTCCTGGAGGGATTCCCGGAGGAACTCTTGGAAAAACTCCTGGAGGAGCTCCCAGGAGAACTCCCACAAACACTTCCTGAGGAATTCCCACAAGGAAGTCTTAGAATAATTATTGGAGAAGTTCCTGAAGGAATTTCCGGAGAAATATCTGAAGGAATTCCAGGAAAAATACCTGGAGGAATTAATGGAGAAATTCCCAGCTGAAATCCTTAAAGTATTCTCAGATGAATTGCTGAAGAAATTACTGGATGAATTCTCGGGAGTTTGTTCTGAAGAAATTCCTGGAAGAACACTTGGAAGATATCCTGGAGAAACTCTCAAATTAATTTCCGAATGAAATTCTGGAGTAAATTCCGAGTGAAATCCGGAAATATTTCCTGGACGATTCGGCGAAAAAAATCGCGAAGGAATTCCTGGAGAAGTAGCTGAAGGAATTCCCGGAAAAAAACCTGGAAGAATTTCCGGGGGAAAACTTGGACGAATTCCTGGAGAAATTCCTAAAAAAATTGGAGGAATTCTTGAAGGATATAATGAAGTTATTGCGATAAGAATTCCAGAATGAAATCATAGAGGGGGGAATTCCAGAAATCATTTCCAGCGAAATTCCTGAAGGAAGGAATTAAAATTTCCAAAGAAATTCATAACGGAATTTCCGAAGGAATCTCTAAAGGAATTTTCGTAGGAATATTTATCCAGAACAATCCCTTATTGTGTTTTCTAAAGTTTTCGTAAATAAATTTTCGAATGAATTCCTGAAAAAAATCCCCAAGGATTTCAAAGAAATCCGTAACATTTTGCGAATGTATTTCCAGTACATCATAAGTTCTAAAACGCTTGTCGCGCTGTAACCATTAAAATTATTTTGGCTATTAAAATTATTTTGCTTCAATAAGCTTAGCTTGGCATATTTTGTCTATCATGTACACTGCAACATGTTTGGTTGCATCAACAACATCGGTTTGACACTTAAGAGCTGAGCAGAATGGATACGTTTGCGTGCGTTTTGACAGTTTTCCCATGGGAAAACTGTCAAAACGCTCGCAAACGTATCCATTCTGCTCAGCTCTTTATAGTAGCGGTTTTTTGGCTACTATGTTTGAGCAGTTTTATACTTTTTCATCAACTGTATTTCCGAACGAATTTCTAAAAAAAATCTTTTAAACATCTCCGACGAATGTTCTAAAAGAACACGTAAAAGAAATTACAAAGGAATCGTCAAATGATTTTCTAAAGGAATATCCGTTCGAAGAACTGAAGAAATACCCGAAGAAAGTCCCCAACATATTTCCGGAACAATTCTTTAAGAAGTTTACAATAGTTCCTCTAATGAAATTACATAATAAAAATCGATCGAATTTTCAAAAAAATTTTAAAAGAATATCTGAAGATAATATCTCCAAAGTATTTTACGAAGAAAAGGAATTTCTGTATAAAATTCTGGAGGAAATTCTGACGGAATTCCTGAGGAAAATTGCTAAGCGATTTTTGCCGTCTTTGAAGGTGCTTCCGATTTCATTTCCTGGAGGAATATTCGAAGAAATGCCTGAAAGATTTTTTGATTGAATGATTAAAGCAAATTCTGGATGAACTTGCAAAAGAATTCTTGAAGGCATTTTCTTAAGATTTTTTTAAAGTAATTTACGAGTCAGGGCCATAAAGTAAAACCATGCAGAAGGTGGCTGGGTTCGATTCCCGATCAGGTCTAGGGAATTTTCGAGTTGGAATTTTTTTTTGAATTTCTACGGGAGGTTCTTTTATTATCTATAAGGAATTCTTCGGAAGTTCCATGGTATTTTACAAATTTGAATCATTTTATGCCTTGGAAAGGCAAAATGCGTGAACGGTACCCGTTATTCCTTGTCGAAAATGCTTACAGAATCCATCACAGGTACCGTCAACTGGGGGGAAGATGATCATTGAGGTGAAGATGATCATTTGATGTGTCCTTCAAAAGTGCCAAATTTTATTATGAAACGGTAGTCAACAATATTCTCCGTTCAAGTAATGTTACCGCTAGGTAGAAATCCGAGTTTTTCTATTATCATCATGAAAATGTATTTTGTGGAAGAAAGAGAGAGATAGTCATAAATGACGCTATTTTCGTTTCAAATATTGACTTCTTAGACTTCTTTACGTAGTAAATTCAATATTCATACAAATAACCTAGTGTATTTTGACTACTAGGTCATAATGGTTTTAGTAGAGCTATCTTGATCAACTTCACACCAAACCAGATTATTAAAAAAATGTGTGATAATTTAATTTATTTTAATAAATGCGAACGCATTTCAGAAAACTAAAGTTGTTGATTATTGCAACGTATGGCAGTACATGTTTTGAAAATATTTGTTTCGATTTAAAATGTAAACACACATTGTTATTGCATATTTTGTCTTAAAAATGATCATCTTCCCCCCAGTTGACGGTACTCAGAAGTCATTTATAATAAACTACAGGCGGTGAAAGTTATTTCATGAAAATCAATGTTATTTGCACTGTATTTGAAAAAGGAATCGTGTCTTCCTTTGTCACATGCAGAAAAGATGTTAAAATGCATATGAGGAAAATTTCATGAGGTCTACCAATGTTCTTTTGAGCCGTGATTTGATACAATCTTTCACAAAAAAACAATTCAAAGCATCTCTCTTATAATGTTCAAGTGATAATAATTATAAATAATAGAACATAATATAATTATAATATAATATTATAATAATTATGCTTAATACTTAATTATACTTAATATATTATCGCCTTATGCCAAATGACCTACCACCCTTGATCTCCTCTGTAAGTTGTTCGTAAAGAAAGTTATACATTTTTCCACCATTGAAATCGGTCTTGCCCAGTGTGTGGTGGTGTAAAATGACTTAATTGCTTGTGAAATAATGGTGAACGCATAGTGGTTTGTTTTCTCGTGGTTCGAACGAAAATCTTACGGGTTAGCTGAAAAACTCGAACGGAAAAGAATGAAAATGAAGGGATTTTTCTCTTTTTTTTGGATAATGAATGACTAATATTGAACCCAGATAACAAATACAATAGAGATGCAATAAAACATCAAATGTGATAGAAGAATGTTAGAGGCCGATTAAAAAGATCTTTATGCGTTTTTCATACGATCAGTAACGGAAAGAACTGTGTGATGGAGAAATATGGCGATTCACCAAATGTTATGAATGAAAATTAATGTGTCGTTTATAACTACCAGCTATGATTTTATGATGATCTATTAGGCATCTGTTGAACATTTAAAAAAAATCTATTGAACATATTACAATGGGGTTAACGAACTAGCGAGCTCCGTTTGCTTTCTGCATTGAACAAAAGAAAATTTCACACGCCAAAATTTATCGATGAAGCCAAAAGTGAATATAAAACATGAAAGCGGTTTCGGTATCACATTTTAAATTATGGATTTTACCCCAATTAGCGAACCAACTAAAGCAAACCCAATGAGCGAACGTCTACTGTATACCATTGCATCCCACGCATTTCATCAGCTGATGTCCGACGTTGATTCGCGGATATCGTTTTAAATCCCTCCTTGCTTAATTTATGATCCTCGTTTCCGGCCGCTTCTCAGCGCGTGAGAAAATTCGAAAATATTTTCGTTCTTGTTAAAATGCAACGCGTGCACCTTTAAGGAATTTAATATTTCGTGTTGCTCGCTCCAGGTATTTTTGTCCGATGACTTCCTCTCCTTGTCTTGGGCGAGGAAAACGAAATTGCGTCACTTCGGGAAAACCGAACGAACAAGTTCATTATCTCTATTCACACAGATGTCACGTCTTGACGACGACGATGGGTGTTGTGCTACGTTCCTACTTTGGAAATGTTTATGAAAAGCCGGCTATATGTAATAATGAAATGCAAATGTGTAAAATTGTGCCGAACTGCATAGGACCTCTTGGGGTTTGAGTTGCAACGAATATCTTTGAACTTTGATGTTGACCTCCCCTCAGTTCAATCGGTTGGTTTTCCTAATGCAATTCAATACCGGATTATCTATACCAACGATGCATCTGTTATAGCTGAATCAATCGAGAGGAGAATAAACAGAAGCAATAAGAAAGCGTAAACAAAATTTGGATTGACTTCACTATCGATTTTATTCGTGCAGTATTGGTCAGAGTGTGCACCCACATTAGTAACATTTCTTTTTTCACAGCTGCTATTCCATATTGTGAGGATCCATGAACTGGGAAAAACAATATTTCTGTAGGCTACTGGTTTTAAACATACCACCCCTAAATCATCATTTTATCATTAGTCTCAGTTTCAATTAGCTGCATGAGTATTTCTCAAGTAAACACAAAGGCTAACTACCTATTAATTTTTGTTCTAAAATAAACCCGTCACTATCGGGTAATAGCAAGTCATGACGAAATATATATTAGTTAACATAAAGGATCAAACGAAAACGCGAATCAACAGAGGTCATGTCGCGTGGTGAACCTTTTCCTCAACAATGGGTGTCAATTCCGACAACCGGTCGCACGAATGCTAATCGAGCTTGACGATGCCGAAAAGTCAAGTTCAAAACCAAACATAGCAGATTGTATCGCGGCGTTTTGGATCAACAACGGATACAAGTGGATCCACCGCTAGATCGCAGTTACAGCTGAACTCCCCATGCGGGCGGCCGGCGGCGGCGTGAGCAATCGAACCTTGCCGTCATAGTCGGTGGCAGTTGATCGGCTCCAGAATGGGTCGATCGGCGGTCAATAGATTATTTATTGGAATAATCCATAAATGGATTAATCATACGCCGAATCGAACCTTTGATTTCTTTCCCATTTGCGGTGTGACACAATGCGGATGGGCATTCTTTTATGGTAGAACTAGTGGAGATAAACGGGTAAATCTGCCTTGGTGGGTGTGAGTTATTGCATAATTTTGTTATTTAGGCCATGCGGAAGTGGCTATCTAGGATCATGCAATAAATATTGGTTACAAGAATGTTCAGAATGTTTTACTGCTATTAACGTGATTCCTCTCACTTGGTCGAGTAAAGTACGAGACACTGAAGATGGCCTTGCTACGGAATACGTATCTGTCAAGGGTAAAATAAAGTAGTGAATTTAATTGGAATAGTACAAACTCGTCTTATAACAAATAAATTTAAAGAAAAATTGTAGTCCGATTCTGGCTTTGTTGTGATTAATTTTAAAATATATTATACTTTGAGTTTGAGCTAATCTAGTAACAAAGAGCAAAACCAGCACTGATTCAAATTGTTCGCCTGTCATTTTGAATATGAATCTTAAGCTTTGATTTCCCTAGCAGCTGTTCTAATTTTATTTATCATAACAATTAAGTTTCAAAATCTTAAAACTGTTATAACGTCCAGTTCTATTTTCTGCAGATTTGAACCATGAATGAATGAAGAGATTCAAATATTTTACAATTGCTAAATATTCTGGCTGTGCATATGCACTCCTACGTAGGAGGTTGAGGGTTCGAGTCCCTCCAAGACACGTGGATTCTTTTTCGCAAATTTCATATCAATTTGTCCATTTCGAAACATGTGCTGTGCATATGCACAGCCAAGATATTTTACAAAAAAAAAATGGTTTTCGTACGGCTAAGTTACCGAATAATATGCAATTGATTGTATTTTACAATTGTTTTGGTGTATGAATGCGTCATTTCATCTGCGAATCAATCAACTTTGAAACTATGGCGGGTTTTACAGCAACATAATGATTTCAACTGTCTAAGACGAGTTTAGTACTTTTTATTAAATTCCACCACGTTTTGTTATCTTCAGTGTCTCGTTCTTGACTCGACTTGACGTCTCGTACGTCTCGAGACACTAAAGACGGCCTCACAATGAAGGTCGAAATACGTAACTGCAAGGATAACAAAACGTGGTGGAATTAAACGAAAAGTACTAAACTCGTCTTAGATAGTTGAAGACATTCCACTAAAAGAGCTTAAACTATTTTTCTCTAATGATTTCATTTTATTGAAATTTTTTAGACATGAATAGAATACTGTTGAGGAAATCAAAGAACAACCTTGTTCTATTTTCCTCATATTCAAACTGTTCAAAAATTTGCAATGAAACTGAATCACTACTGGTTTTACAGTTTTACTTTAAAAGTAAAGAAATAATCTAGAAATCTGTTGAAGTCCCCTGCTTCGATGTAGATTATTATGATTTGTTGCAATTGGTAATCCCTCATTTAGCAAATATAACATCTCTCATTTAGCAAAACAAGGATCACTGGCCATTATTGAGTTTGATCGTCAAAAGTTTTGATTGGTTCAATTGTCTCCTTAATATTTTAAAGGTATGCTCACTGTGTTGGTGGCTGGAGATGAAAAGCATTGTAATGCTGATGACCAATCAGACAATGTTTTCCATACTTTCATATGTCGGCATTGGATATACATGGTATAACTTATTCATCTCTTTTACTCCAAAGCTTATTCATACGCTTAATCCTTGTTTAAAGACTAAATGAAGCTGAAGAAAAATGGAATGACAAAAAAATTGGAGAAAGTCCCGGGTACCTTTTTTGTTTTCAAGTGCATTTGTTTTTAGGGTTCTAAACATCGCAGGAAATTGAAACTCCGTGACATCTCCAAACAAAATTTAGGTTTGGGTGGTATCAAATTGAAAGACCAGTAAGGGGGGTTTGGGGAAGACGGTTTTTATATTTTTTTCCCGTAACGTACCGACAGGGTACCCACGTTTTTGTATGACCATAACTTCGTCAGTTTTTAACCGAATTGGACGATTCTGTTTGCTATGAATTAAGAAATTCGCCCTCTATCTGATCCATGTCACATAGAACCGATCCGGCATACCTGGATACCGGAATTCCGGATTTGCTAGACCATGTCTCAAACCATGACTTCACAACGTATTAGGATCACCTGATCATTTGGACTCGGATCGGACATCCCAGAATAGGTTCCCGTGGACTATAATGGCCGCAAATTTATTCTGAAGAAACCCTGGCAATATGGGTATCTAAATTCTTGGAATTGTTTCGGAAATATGTTTTCCATGTAATTGACTAGCAAATTGGTCTAGCAAATCCCGAATTCCGGTATCCAGGTATGCCGGATCGGTTCTATGTGACATGGATCAGATAGAGGGCGAATTTCTTAATTCATAGCAAACAGAATCGTCCAAACATAGGATGGATATCAACCGAAAGGGCCACAAACTCATTCAGAATAAAACCTGGCAATATGGCTATAAAAAATCTTGGAATTGTACCGGAAACATGTTTTTCATGTAGCTGAGACCAGAGGATGAATATCAATCGGACCGGTCATTTTGGAACAGGTTCCGGGAAGCCTAAAGTGGCCTTAAACTCATTTAGAAGAAATTCTTGAAATTGTTTCGGAAACATGTTATCCAGGTAGTTGAGACCATAGTTTTAGATTTCTCGAAAAAGGTGACTTTCGATGGGTAAACATGTTCACTATCTTTTTCCGATCAAAAGTTATAATCGTGTTTCTGTCAAAATTACATTTTTTTTTCATAAGTTTATATCTCCGGTTAGGGCAAGCCAAAAAAATATGTTCACATGGCATTTGAGAGAGAAACTTATACACTTTATTATGTCAAAAAAATTGGGGATACGTTATTTTTTATCTCAAGTTTTACCAATTTTACTAAAACCATGTTTTTTTTTTAAATAAATAGATGTAACTCGACAACGGAAGAAGATACAGACGATATTCTTATAGCAAAACACGCGTTTTGAAAAGGCATTCATTAAAAATTAAAAATGATATGAGCAGATCATAAATATTGTTTTTTGAGGGACACCCTAATCCTGGTAAGTAAAATTACTCTAAACAAGTGAGCTTAGGAGCTACATAAAAAGCTTATGAAGCAAAGTTGATTGGAAAAAGCTGCGCTATGACTTTGTAGAACATTTTATGTCAATATTCCGCAAAATAAAAATAATAAAATTTCAAATTTTTATAAAATGGCCCACCTTATTTTTCGGTAACTCTAGAATAAGGGCCCAAGTACCCAGAACAACTTTGTAGAACAATTTTTTTTTTAAATATACTTTAGGCCGAAAATGCTAATGTTAATCTTGCAATACGGTGATAATGATAAAACCTATACAAAGTGTTAAAGCTGTAGATTTTTCATTTTTCATTTTTGACAAAAATCACCACCTTGGGGCTTTTCAAAACGCGTGTTTTGCTATAAGAATATCGTCTGTATCTTCTTCCATTGTCGAGTTATATCAATTTATTTAAAAAACATGACTTTAGTAAAATTGGTAAAACTTGAGATAAAAAAATAACATATCTCCAAATTTTTGACACAATAATAAGGAATATGAATTTCTCTTCCAAATGCCGTGTAAACATATTTTTTGGCCTGCTCTAACCGGAGATATCAGCTTATGAAAAAAATGTAATTTTGACAGAAAAATGATTATAACTTTTGATCGAAGAAAGATATTGAGCATATTTACTCATCAAAAGTTGCATTTTTTTTAGCTCTAAAAGTCACCTCAAGACGACTTTTTCGAGAAATTCAAAACAAAAAAAGTAGATCAAAAATACTGTTTTTTTTTTAGGTACACCCTAATCTAATTAGGTAAAATTGCTCTAAATCAGCCAACTTAAGAGCTAAAGAAAAAGTTTTTTCAACAAATTTGATTAGATTAAGCTGCGCTACAACTTTGTAGAACATAATATTGAACATAATTTTGGTAGCACCATAATGATGGCCTCACTATTTCTAACGATTTTGTAGAACAACAGTTTTTTTCTAAAAAATATAGTTTTGGCGTAAAATGCGTCTTTCCGCGTAAATCTGTATCCTGGACCATAGTGCAGTAGTGGTTGGTCAGCGCGAACAGCCACGTTAGGCCCCACGGGAACCTGTTTTTAGAATAACCATTACGGGATTAAATCATAAGATGGTCCTGTAACATAGTTAAGTTATTATTATTTTTATTATTATTTATTCAGACTAAGGCCGAAGTGGCCTGTGCGGTATATAAGAGTCTTCTCCATTCGGCTCGGTCCATGCACTATGGGGCGGCTCCATACAAGTAGGTGGCCGAAAATATTTTCATTTCATTTCTGCAATATTTCACACTTATATCGTAGATTATTGTCTAAAAGATGTGAAATACTTGTTTTGCAGGTCGTTATTACTTCTAAGGTCTCCAAACTCCCTGGAATACAGACCTTTGATCTCTATGGAATATATCCCTTTTATCTACGAATGTCTCATGTACACAGCAGTCTAAAGATGTGTATTTTATTGCAGCGCAGACCTGTAGAGTTCAAACTAGAAAATTGTATACTGTTTTTATGTGAATTGATTTGTACAGATGTTCTAAGTTGCACAAGGACTCCGTCAAATACAGGCCATTGCATCTACATACGTAACAGGTTGTCTTTGTAGGATTTTTCAGATTGGTTCAGGCTCTTAACCCGTAAAACAAGTAAAGGGAATACAATATAAAGCTCTATTAAAGCTAAACGAACTCCATGCAATAAAAGCTTCAAGATATATAAGTATACTGCAACAACATTTATTTATTCATTATGTACATGAACATCCTCAACAAAATCATCATTTATTTTTTCAAGATCGATTAAAATATCTGCTATGGTATATCTTTCTGTACTCGAATCTGTTGTATTGCAAGAAGTTTCAGTCACTAAAAAACTTTGAACATCTTCTGGATATTCCAGATTAGATTTATTTTGAAGTCGCTTACCTAAGTTGAGGGAGCTTATCAAAGGATCCGACGAGTTCATAGCACGAATGAAAACGTCATGTAAATTTTCTTCTCTTGAGGCTTTCCTGGCATGATGAGTCCGACTTTTTTAAGTGCTTGTGTTGACACTCAGCTGCTTCTTCAGCCAACATTCCAAGTGGTGCTGGTGAATGAATAATTATATCCCCAGCATGGGCAAGGACTTTATGCACCGTAGCAGGAATTTTATACCAATCATACAGCTGCAAATATAACCGGTAGGTTGCTTTACAATAACTGTCTAGCTTTTCAGGATTGATTGGCTCTTGGCAGTTTATCGCGATCAGAATGTTCCAGAACCGGTGAATTAGCTCTTCGTTGACATTTAATGCTTCACTTAACAGATTTGGATTCGAAAACGCTCGTCGACAAATGTTTCCAGTTGTACTTGATCCTGCTCCACCTTGCCTTGGCTGGTCGACTCTCACACCAAAGCTATCATAAAGCCTTTTCTGTATAAGTTGTTTCCTCTTCAAGTACGCTTCCTTTAATATCTTTGATACCTGCCACTTTTTAAAATCCATTCGGTAAGATATGTGAAGAAGGCACTCGAAAAATCGCATCCATGCATGTAATGGAGATAATAAATAAGTGTCCCTATCTCTGGTGTATATCCTTTTTCAAACTCCTAGAATATTTGAAAAACAAAACAGTTTTTAAAAATGTACAAGTATTTCTTTAAAAAAAATAATACCTCTAGGCTTGTCATTACATTTGGAGTGGCTTTACAAATTGGGCAATTTTGCATAGATGACGTACCAGTTATGTGTACACGGCCGTGTACACGGCCTACCACGAAGCCTACGACACTTTTCGTGTTATCTACTATCTCTATTTTAACTGTTCTTGATGCTCTTTTGTCATACGCATGGGATTTGTATCCAGCCCATCACAGTCTGCCGTGTATTATGAGAATAATTACATTTAATGTTTCAAAATTAATGACTTTTTTTCGAAAAAGTGATCGGAATCGCAGATTTGCAGCCATAAGCAGCTGGAATTTGTTTTAATGCCTTCTGGGAGGTCCAAAGAAAGTCGTAGTGGTAGTCGCTAAGCGAAACTTTGAGAAACTTTTTTTGTATGGAACTTTTTGTATAGAAAAAAAATTTTTTTTTCTTCGGCTCATTTTCGGATGTTTCACTACCTATTTTCCCATAACTAACCCGTTCTTCGCAAGTCCATGAAACAAGCTTTCAGAAACTTTTTAAAGAGTTGGAAAAGAGCTACTGTAGCCGAAGATATTGACAGTTGAATAATGCATTGATTTTTCAAGAACTAAAAAGTGTCTGGCTCTAATGCCTATATCTTGATAACCATATGGCTTAGAATGCTGATATGCTGGGGTTGAATGCTCCAAAGCATTAGCATTTAGTAGGTCAACTTGAATTACGAATCAGAGAAAGTCGATTTTTTTATTTTCGGCCACCTGATTCCCCATAGTGCCATGGCTACAGGTCGCCAACCACGCAGTCTACGGAGGGTGCGCTAGTCATCTTCCACCTGATCGATCCACCTCGCCCGCTGCGCACCTCGCCTTCTTGTGCCCGTCGGATCGTTGTCGAGAGCCATTTTCACCGGGTTACTGTCCGACATTCTGGCTACGTGCCCGGCCCACCGCAGTCGTCCGATTTTCGCAGTGTGAACGATGGATGGTTCTCCCAGCAGCTCATGCAACTCGTGGTTCATTCGCCTCCTCCACGTACCGTCCATCATCTGCACCCCACCATAGCTGGTACGCAGCACTTTCCTTTCGGAAACTCCAAGTGCGCGTTGGTTTTCCACGTCTCGTGTCCGTAGAGGACTACCGGTCAAATGAGCGTTTTGTAGATTGTCAGTTTGGTACGGCGGCGAACTCTATTCGATCGGAGCGTCTTGCGGAGTCCAAAGTACGTACGATTTCCAGCCACTATGCGTCTCCGATTTTCTCTGCTGGTGTCGTTTTCGGCAGTCACCAGTGAGCCCAAGTACACAAATTCTTCTACAACTTCGATTCCGTCACCACCGATGCAAACTCGCGGTGGTGATGACTAGTACGATCCGCTTAGCTTCCCTCTTCAGTCTGATGTAGGCTTCCTCCATCTGCTCAAAGTTACGTAGTTAACGTAGTAAAGTTATATTCTTTTATTTTCTAACGAAGTTCTGCAGTCATGACGTAAGAAATCTTTATTTGGTTGGCTATATATCTTCAATATATACAAACTTTGGGACTTGGCTCAGTAAATCCGGAATTCAGGTAACCAGGTAATCTGAATCTGTATTATGTAACATGTATCGAATAGTTGGTAAGGTCCTGACTCCGTAGCAACCAAAATCGCCAAAAACGGTGGGAAATTGACAATGTTATGATCATTTTAAGTCCGTGTGTAGGGGAAGGGGGGGCAAAATGCCCTAGCTAAGCAAACACTGATTTATTGTCTTATTTGTGACGATATTCATGGGTATTTTAACATTATGCAACAGTTAAACAAGATAGCTAGTTGATGCCATTCAAAAATTGTCAAAAATCTCAATCATATTGATAATATTCACATTTCAAAAAAGTGGTGATATTCTGTTGCCGGAAAACTCATGAGGCAAAACGCCTTTTAGCTGGCAACTACTAGGGAACAAAGTACCATGCGTCGGCGAATCAGCATTCTGGTATGGATAGTGCGTGGAGACGCAAGTACATTGTAGGTTAGCGCCACTAGGGCGTTTTGCCTCGCCAAAATGTTAGATGTTTCTTCAAAATGTGGAAATTTTCGGTTTTTCCGACCTTCCCATACACTATTTTGAAACTTTTTTCGCCTAACCTACATAATTTTAGATCTAGTTTTGTTACGGCCATCTTAATGACGGTAAATATGACGGAAACCACAAAAGGCGTTTTGCATCGGGGGGGCGTTTTGGGGACTCTTCCCCTATCCGGGTACCCTATCGGTAACGTACGGGTGTTTTTTTGTCGGTAACAAAAGGGTTAAGTAAGTATAATGAGGGCTCTCCTTAGCCTAGCGGTAAGATGCCCGGCTATAAAGTATGACCATGCTGAGGGTGGCTGGGTTCGATTCCCGGTGCTGGTCTAGGCAATTTTCGGTTTGGTCCCTGGGCATAAAAGTATCATCGTGCTTGCCTTAAGATATATGAATGCAAAAATGGTAACTAAGCCTTGAAACCTCGCGGTTAATAACTGTGGAAGTGCTGAATGAACACTGAATGAACACAATGCGAGACGGCAATGTCACAGTGGGGGATGTAATGCCAATAAAAAGAAGAAGAATGCAATGTCACATACATCAAAGTCAGAACATGGTCATTCAAAACGTGGTTTTGTTCTCAGCATTTTTTAACTTTCATAAGTTGTGAAAATCATTTGGAAGATGATGGCGAAACAAAGGTAGATGTTCTGCTATATATTCATATTAATTTCTGCTTATTATTATTCATGGCTTTTTATATAGTTTCATTAAACCAATTGAACCGTTTCTTTGAGAAACTGCATATGTAACATTTTTGGCCAAAATGAGATTTTAATATATTCTGAATCCTCGTCCAAAAATACGTATTCGGGCAAAAAATACGAAAAAAAATTTTGTTCAGGAATGTATGAAATTTTTTTCGTTTGTTTGAGAAACTACATATGTCCACGTACTTTGAAGTGCAATTGTGGAGTACTGCTTACATTTTTTGCAGTGAAAGTGCCCCAGGGTGTTGAGTTTTGCAAAAAACTATTGATATGTATCGAAGAAATCGAAAGGTTCGTTGTCAATTTGTTCAAAAACAGTTTTTTGTTGTTTTCTTGAAATTGTGTAAAATGGACATAGGCAGTTTCTCAAACGAATGATTCAATTCTAGTCCAACGAAGGGAAGTCATATATTTTTTGACACTATTGTATTTATGATAATAAGTCACTGCAGGCCTAATAAGACTGCATGATAATAAAGCACTGGGGCCCTCCTCAGCCGTGCGGTAAGTAAGATGCGCGGCTACAAAGCAAGACCAAGCTGAGGGTGGCTTTAGACAATTTTCGGCTTGGGATGAAAGGTTGAAGGCTAAATATCTACTTGGTGGATAAATCTGAGTTTCAATCCTGTGAACTTCCATCACTCATAGTATTATACAATATGCATTGCAACAACACCGACTATGTAGCTCCTGTTTTCAATCGATCGGCAATCGAAGTTGATCAATTTATTGCCCACACCAATTACAAAACACATGTCGATTGAATTCCCATTATTTCCACCTTCTTATTCATGTCGATTGTGATTTTCCCACAGTGTTTCGTTAGATGGTGCAGCTAATCAGTTCAATTGATTTACGATCTATTATTTGCAGTCAACAACACTCACCGCTTCCTCGAATTCGCTAAACTCTTCCAAGTTCTCTATGGTCTGTAGATGGCGCAGTTCATGCATTTGCTGCTTCAGGCTGTCGATCTCCTCTCGAAGGGTTGAGATCCTGTCGGTGTTCCATATCTGGAAAACAGTAAAAAGAGAAAAACAAATAGAACTGGTATGCTTGAGAGAGAGCACATACTAATTAGGCAGATCTAAAGTAATGCATATTCCTTTTCCATGCAGAAGTTATTTTTAGAAACTGCATACATATAATATGCTGGAGGAAGTAATTGCATCTACCATAGCTTTGGAGGAAAACATTTGAATAGGTATGTTCGGTTGCACAACACAGTTCCTTGACTTTGAAATCTAAATTCTACGCTCAGTCGTGGGACGCGGCTGAGTGTTTTTCATAATTTCTCTTATCATGGGCGTGCAGTATGGTGTTGAGAGGATTGTATTTTGGTTTAGATATGGAATAGATTGTAAATAGATATTGAAATTGCTATGAATTCAGATTAATTTGTGCTATACTATTATTTGTTTAATGACATTGACTTGAATGTTGCTCGATTTCTTGTTAATCATAATTTATTGATATCTCCGATTGCACCAGACTTGAACCTAATGCTAAGTTTAGACAAGGCAAGTGAATTGAAGAATTGATCGTCTAAACACCTTCATTCAACTCACTTGAACGAAAAGAAAGTTGAACATGTTACCTACACACTCAGTTTTTATTTCTGCAGCTCGGCAAAAATCCGCACAGCCGTGCACCAGCAAAATAAATAACTGATATTCCGGCAAAAATAGCGTTTGTTTGCTGAATTTCGGCAAATTATTTGCTGATTATCAGCAATTTTGACAGAAATCTCGGCAAAAAACTTGTTTGCTGGGGCACGGCTGTGCGATTCTCGGTAAAAGTTCAACATTTTGCTGAGATCCCGGTAAAAAAAATTAAGTGTGTAATTACATCTAATAGTATAATAACATAAAAACGTGTTTACAAATGTATGTAATATAGTCCGTTCGAAACAAAGAGACGATATAAATCGTCTATACAAATAAATCAATATGACTCTGGCTTATATTAATCTCAATTAGGATCTTAATGTTAATGACGATGGTACACACATTGGGTCTACAATTTGGTAAAATTTAGGCAACATAAATTATCTATCCAATGAAATTCTAGTTACGCCAGTGGTCCTCGCATCTCGTCATCTTGATGTCATCAGGAGACGCTTGTTCGTCAAGTCCCGGTTAGACGAACGGTCTACCGTCTTCTCGACTGGGGATAAATATAAAACTACTTATTCTTGATGATGCACCGTTTGAAAAATTGCTAATGCATGTGCTCTTGCACTGAGGAGTGTCACTGGCGGAACCGGCATCAACCAAATCTGATTCGTAGACAGTCAAAAGGCCCGTTGAATTTCACTTTAGCTAACTGCGCTCATTTAACTTCACCGGTCCCATACATTACCCATTTGCATTTCGCCCAAAAATGCATTTGTCAAGTGACCCGTCGGATATGGTGGTGTATCCGGCAATTCGGATGCGGAACGGCACGAGAGCAAATGTTGACAACCGGATCATCTCGTCATCACGCGTCGCCGGTATTCACTGGTCCGTAATCAGTCGTACCTACAGCTGCATCTCAGCATGTCGTCACGCTGATTCGATCAAGTGAAACTGCGATGCGATGCGACTCTCGTCACTTTGGACTTGGTGAGCATTGGGCAGGCTGATCTCGAGCAGAGTGTGGAGGATGGCCGATGTTTGCACCGTCTTGACGATGATGAGGCGTTGCATTATTAGAATACTTTGAGGAGAAAGGAAATGGGTTGAAATGGATTTATATAGGGTTGCGAAATATTTTTTTAGGAACACTTAATAAAAAGTATATTTAAATTGGATTTATTAACAAATCATTATTAAGTATCGCGAAGATATCAAGTTAGTAGTGAAAACACTGAATTATCTGTTAGGGGGAAAGACGGCTTTGGCAGGTTTTATTCTATTATTGTCAGGGGGGTTTTTGTCGACCAAATTTTATGAAATTTGGCCACAATATTCTTTGATATGCAAAGAATGCTTAGGCCAAATTGGAGCATTCATTTCATTTATTTAGTTAACATCTAAACAGATAACACTGAATCAACAATTTGACGCCACAATGCACGGTTCGAGGCCGCATCTCTCCATCCTCGGATACGCCCCACGCTCGCCAAGTCGTTCTGCACCTGGTCTGCCCATCTCGCTCGCTGCGCTCCACGCCGTCTCGTACCTGCCGGATCGGAAGCGAACACCATCTTTGCAGGGTTGCTGTCCGGCATTCTTGCAACATGTCCTGCCCATCGTACCCTTCCGGCTTTAGCTACCTTCTGGATACTGGGTTCGCCGTAGAGTTGGGCGAGCTCATGGTTCATTCTTCGCCGCCACTCACCGTCTTCTTGCACACCGCCAAAGATGGTCCTAAGCACCCGTCTCTCGAATACTCCGAGTGCTTGCAAGTCCTCCTCGAGCATTGTTCATGTTTCATGTCCGTAGAGGACTACCGGTCTTATTAACGTCTTGTACATGACACATTTGGTGCGGTGGCGAATCTTTTTCGACCGCAGTTTCTTCTGGAGCCCGTAGTAGGCCCGACTTCCACAGATGATGCGCCTTCGTATTTCACGACTAACGTTGTTGTCAGCCGTTAGCAAGGATCCGAGGTAGACGAATTCCTCGACCACCTCGAAGGTATCCCCGTCTATCGTAACACTGCTTCCCAGGCGGGCCCTGTCGCGCTCGGTTCCGCCCACAAGCATGTACTTTGTCTTTGACGCATTCACCACCAGTCCAACTTTTGTTGCTTCACGTTTCAGGCGGGTGTACAGTTCTGCCACCTTTGCAAATGTTCGGCCGACAATGTCCATGTCATCCGCGAAGCAAATAAATTGACTGGATCTGTTGAAAATCGTACCCCGGCTGTTACACCCGGCTCTCCGCATGACACCTTCTAGCGCAATGTTGAACAACAGGCACGAAAGTCCATCACCTTGTCTTAGTCCCCGGCGCGATTCGGCCGAACTGGAGTGTTCGCCGAAGAGCTTCACACAGTTTTGCACCGCATCCACCGTTGCTTTGATCAGTCTGGTGAGCTTCCCAGGAAGGCTGTTCTCGTCCATAATTTTCCATAGCTCTACGCGGTCTATACTGTCGTATGCCGCCTTGAAATCAACGAACAGATGGTGCGTTGGGACCTGGTATTCACGGCATTTTTGAAGGATTTGCCGTACAGTAAAGATCTGGTCCGTTGTCGAGCGGCCGTCAACGAAGCCGGCTTGATAACTTCCCACGAACTCGTTCACTAATGGTGACAGACGACGGAAGATGATCTGGGATATCACTTTGTAGGCGGCATTAAGGATGGTGATCGCTCGAAAGTTCTCACACTCCAGTTTGTCGCCTTTCTTGTAGATGGGGCATATAACCCCTTCCTTCCACTCCTCCGGTAGCTGTTCGGTTTCCCAGATTCTGACTATCAGTTTGTGCAGGCAAGTGGTCAGCTTTTCCGGGCCCATCTTGATGAGCTCAGCTCCGATACCATCCTTACCAGCTGCTTTATTGGTCTTTAGCTGTTGAATGGCATCCTTAACTTCCCTCAAGGTGGGGGCTGGTTGGCTTCCATCGTCCGCTGAACTGACGTAGTCATCTCCTCCGCTGCTTTGACTTTCACTGCCTGTACTCTCAGCGCCATTCAGATGTTCCTCGTAGTGCTGCTTCCACCTTTCGATCACCACACGTTCGTCCGTCAAGATGCTCCCATCCTTATCCCGGCACATTTCGGCTCGCGGCACGAAGCCTTTGCGGGATGCGTTGAGCTTCTGATAGAACTTGCGTGTATCTTGAGAACGGCACAGCTGTTCCATCTCCTCGCACTCCGCTTCTTCCAGGCGGCGTTTCTTCTCCTGAAAAAGGCGGGTCTGCTGTCTCCGCTTCCGTCTATAACGTTCCACGTTCTGCCGGGTACCTTGCTGCAGCGCAACCGCCCGCGCTGCGTCCTTCTCCTCCAGAATCTGTCTGCACTCTTCGTCGAACCAATCGTTCCGTCGACTTCGACCCATATACCCGACGTTGTTCTCCGCTGCGTCGTTAATGGCTGCTTTAACTGTACTCCAGCAGTCCTCAAGAGGGGCCCCATCGAGCTCACCCTCTTCCGGAAACGCTGCCTCGAGATGCTGCGCGTATGCAGTGGCGACATCAGGTTGCTTCAGTCGCTCTAGGTCGTACCGCGGCGGTCGTCGGTACCGAACATTGTTGATGACGGATAGTTTTGGGCGCAGTTTAACCATCACCAGATAGTGGTCGGGTCGATGTTAGCGCCACGATATGTCCTGACGTCGATAATGTCGGAGAAGTGCCGTCCATCAATCAGAACGTGGTCGATTTGTGATTCTGTCTGCAGTGGTGATCTCCAGGTGTACCGATACGGGAGGCTGTGTTGGAAGTAGGTGCTACGAATGGCCATATTCTTGGAGGCGGCGAAATCAATTAGTCGTAGGCCGTTTTCGTTCGTCAGCCGGTGAGCGCTGAACTTTCCAATAGTCGGTCTAAACTCCTCCTCTTGGCCAACCTGAGCATTCAAATCTCCTATGATGATTTTGACGTCGTGTCTTGGGCAGCTGTCGTACTCACGTTCCAGCTGCGCGTAGAATGCGTCCTTATCATCATCAGTGCTTCCGGAGTGTGGGCTATGGACGTTGATTATGCTGAAGTTGAAGAACCGGCCTTTGATCCTCAACCTGCACATTCTTTCATTGATCGGCCACCACCCGATCACGCGCCTTTGCATATCGCCCATCACTATGAAAGCTGTTCCCAGCTCGTGTGTGTTGCCGCAGCTCTGGTAGATGGTATGATTACCTCTAAACGTTCGCACCATTGATCCCTTCCAACAAACCTCCTGCAGCGCTACGATGCCGAATCCACGGTCCTTGAGCACATCGGCGAGTATGCGTGTGCTCCCGATGAAATTGGAGCATAGTCAGTCATAAAAAACCCCCTGCTAATAATAGAACAAAAACTGCCAAAGCCGTCATTCCCCCTATATGTATCGTTTTTTTTTTTCTTCCAAAGGTTTAATGTTGACTAACAGATAGGTTTTCTTGTAATATCGCCATTACATATTGATTAAAACTGTTTAAGGCAAATTAGACTTTGCTTAAAGTGAGGCGATTCTCCATATTTGGTTTTGTATTTTTTTTATTGTTAAACTGAGTCTTCAATTTTGATGGAGCTGAACAAAAAAACAAACTTTAAGAAAGGTTAAAAATTACATTTGAAATCGCGGTTGTGCATTAGCTATTGGTGTCATACCCGGAATGTGCCGAAAAATAGAGTTGATCAGAGTTTGAATTTGAACCCTATGGGCTATGACCCTTGCCCGCTGCGCACTAACTTCAAGTGTAAGTAGAGTGCAGAGCATCAGGGAAAGCAGATGTGGGCGTGAAGCGTGAAATGCGATTCAAAGTCGGTTCCGAATTAGCAACAACAGTAGAAATAGTTGTTCGTGTGGCGTCGGATGCCATTTGTTGTGTGTATGGAAGCATTATTTTGGCTGCTAATTGGAATTATTATTGGAGATGATGCTTCCGTGGCTTAGATCGGGAAGCGTATTTCGCATCGTCTCCAATGATCAATAAAATAGTTTACAGTCGCCAACTTACAATGTTTTATGAAAGTAAAGTCTGGTGTACATTATTATAAAGCCACTAATGGCCCGTTGCAACGCGTTGGAACGTTGGTACGATGGAGGCGTATGGTATGTTGTTTAGAGATTGAAAATTGATTGACTTTTCCTTTAGCATTTGACTTGTCGAAACCATGTATAGCGATTTGAAATTTGGAACATGGAAAATGTATTGATTACATAAACCGTCTAGAACTATAATCACGAAGTATAAAAGTGATTTGCTTGTTTTACGATCTACGATTTCTTTGTATAGGTGGATAACCTCCCAGCTCAGCTCCACCATAACCACCATGATTTTAAATGAAAATACATTTTGTAAACTGTAATAACTACAAGTTTGGTTGGTACTATTCAAACTAATTGTAAATTGTAAATTATTACGAATAATAGTAATAGATTTTATTACGTCTTTAATTTGAATTTCCTATCATATAAATATCGATTAACTAATGTCATAATTGTCATTAAAATACTATAACCATTGACGTAACTATTAAAATATGCTAGGGGGAAGGCGAGGTCTTTTTTTTTTAATTTCCATGATGCCCAGTACCGTTACCGGTGTGTGCACAGGATTTTGACACAAGGATGAATTTTAGTTGCAATGCAAGTTTTAACTTTTTTTTTTAAATTTCGGAACTAACTCATATGCGATATACAAATTTACAAGTCGAACTTCTTGGATCAATGAAATGGCAACAGTTGTGTGTGTCCAATCTAACCACACTGTCTGGCAGTGATGTCATGAATGAAATCAGTCCATATTACAGTCAGATTCAGTCCGGAAGTTAGAAGGTACTAGCTCTACTGCAGCTCCAGGGACCCATTTCAGGTTGTTTAGTATTTCATGACCATTCCGAGGTCACCTTTGCTCACACTAAGTCCCGGCTGTTCATACTATTAGATCCGATTCTGTTTTTACACGGATTTTTTTATATAGCTACATGCTCCATTTTGCATTATGGAGCATTATCTTCCAGCGCATAACATGAATTTTTGAATTGAAATCATGATGTAAATATATTGGAACAATCTCACCAAATTAATTAATTTTTGTGTAATGGAACTTAGCCTGAGAAGAAAACTTCCAGGACCGGCCATGGGGACCTCCATCCAGTAAGTGGTTTGTGTGTGGTTCCCACTGAAGTATAACAGCGGCTCTGGTGACAGTATTTATTTATGAACTTCCTTCACTGACCAATCACATCACATCAGAATCTGTGTCAAAAGGTCGAAGGGACTAAAGGTCGAAAGGATAAAAGGGCAAAAGGACAAAATGTACTACATATTTTGCTTTCTAAAACCGATCTGAACACAATTATTATTATTATTATTATTTATCTTTATTAACGAGATTTTCGGCCCTTGGCCGGCTCCTCTCGTCTGAACACAATTCAGCCAAAAGAAAAAATTACAAAATCGCGAATTCATCAATTTCACCTTTTTAGAATTTTGTTTTTCTAGTTAAGTATTATTTTTTGACCATATCAGGCATTGGAAAAAATCAGATCATGAGTAAAAATCGTCTAAAATCATGCCAACGTGATGCTCTATTGCGGCCTAATCGCTGATGCTTTCTAGATCTTTGAAATGTGGCGTTCATTGATTCAAAGTTTAAAGATTTTCATCGCTCATCAATGGGAGACAACTGAGGGAGGTAGATCACTTGGTAACCTAACAATGAGTGCTGTTACCACACGCTGTTTGAATAATCTTTTCAGACATAAGGAAATTTAAGTCCGTTATGAGAATGGAACTCTGATACACTGCATGGGTGGCTTTGATACTTTCTCTGCTCCATCCCAGTAACTTGATTATTATTTTTTATTTATTGTCGGCGTAGTACCAACTTAGAATTCGGAAGTCGAGACTTCCGAACCGAACTTTCTTCCGAAGTTTTATCTGTCAAACTAATTGCTGCGTTGTTTAGCGCATCTTTAGGCGAATCTAGCGCACTATTTCCGAAGTTGGGAAAGTTGCCTGTATCTGGAGAAAAATCCAACTTCGGTATAAAAATCGGTCTAAATTTATTCCGGATAGACAATATTCAGACTAAGGTCGAAGTGGCCTGTGTGGTATATAAGCGTCTTCTCCATTGGGCTCGGTCCATGGTTACACGTCGCCAACCACGCATTCTACGGAGGGTCCGCCAGTCATCTCCCAACTGATCCATCCACCTTTCCCGCTGCGCACCTCGCCTTCTTATGTCCGTTGGATCGTTGTCAAGAACCATTTACATCTGGTTACTGTTCGACATTCTAGCTACGGGCCCGATCCACCGCAGTCGTCCGATTTTTGCGGTGTGAACGATGGATGGATCTCCCAGCAGCGCGTTGGTCCCCCACGAGCATTGTCCAGGTCTCGTGTCCGTAGAGGACTACCGGTCTAATGAGGGTTTTGTAGATTGTCTGTTTGGTTTGGCGGTGAACTCTATTCGATCGGAGCGTCTTGCGGAATCCAAAGTACGTACGATTTCCAGCCACTATGCGTCTTCGAATTTCTCTGCTGGTATCATTTTCGGCAGTCACCAGTGACCCCAAGTACACAAATTCTTCTACCACCTCGATTTCGTTGCCACCGATGCAAACTCGGGGTGGGTGGCTCGCATTGTCTTCTCTTGAACCTCTTCCTAGCGTGTAGTTATCTTCGACGTGTTGATGACTAGTCCGATCCGCTTAGCTTCCCTCTTCAGTCTGATGTAGGCTTCCTCCATCTTCTCAAAGTTACGCGCCATAATATCTATGTCGTCGGCGAAGCCAAATAGCTGGACGGACTTTATGAAAATTGTAACACTCATGTTAATCGCTGCTCTTCGTATTACTTTTTGCCGTAACCCTCTGCGCGTTTCTAAGGGACTCGAGAATGCCCCTAAAACTCGAACTACGCACATCACCC
The DNA here is from genome assembly GCF_024139115.2 of Armigeres subalbatus. Taxonomy (NCBI): domain Eukaryota; kingdom Metazoa; phylum Arthropoda; class Insecta; order Diptera; family Culicidae; genus Armigeres; species Armigeres subalbatus. The sequence continues at coordinate 26,914,947 of NC_085140.1, forward strand.
GATCCATCGTCGTTTTGATCAACCGTGTCAGTTTATCCAGAAATCCGTGTTCGTGCATTAGCTGTCATGGGTCGTCCCGATTAATTGTATCATATGTGGCTTTGAATTCGATGAATAAATGATGCGTGGGCACGTTGTGTTCACGGCAATTCTGCGGTACTTGGCGAATGGCGAACACCTGGTCCATGGTGCAGCGTTCGCCCATAAAACCCGCCTGGTACTGCCCCACGAACTCTCTTGCAATCGGTGCTAGTCGATGGCATAAAATATGGGAGAGTACCTTGCAGGCGGCGTTCAGTAATGTGACTGCGCGGTAGTTGCTACAATCCAGCTTATTCCCCTTTTTGTTGATGGGACACACGACACCTTCCATCCACCCCTGCGGAAAAACTTCCTCCTCCCAAATCTTTGTAATGACCCAGTGCTGCGCTCTAGCCAGTGCCTCACCAACGTGTTTAAATAGCTCTCCTGGTAGTTGGTCAACCCCAGGGGCTTTGTTGTTCTTCAGCCGGCCAATCTCCTCCTGGATTTTCTGGAGATCCGGAGCCGGTAAAATTATGCCCTACGCGCGTTATCCCAGGTTCATCACGATACCGCCATCTTCGTCTGCCACATCGCCATTCAGGTGTTCTTCGTAGTGCTGCCTCCAACTTTGGATCACCTCACGCTCGTTCGTAAGAAGGTTCCCGTTTATGTCCTTACACATATCAGGATGTGGCACGTGGCTCTTAGGTGAACGGATCAACTTCTCATAAAACATTCGTGCGTTATTAGCGCGGTACAGTTGCTCCGTCTCTTCACGGTCTTGATGTTCCTGCTGACGCTTTTTCCACCGAAAAATCGAGTTTAGTCTGTTCCGCACCCGTTTGTATCGTGCCTCGTTCGCCCTCGTGTGGTGTTACAGCAATCTCGCCCATGCTGCATTCTTCTCTTCAACTAACTGCTCACATTCATACCAGTCGTTTCTCTGATCCGGGGGCACCGTGCCTATTGTGGCGGCTGCGATGCTTCTTTTCTGGCATCTTCATGAGATGCTGCGCCTAGCTGCTCTTCCGTTGGGAGTACCACTTCCAGTTGCTGCACGTACTCTTGGGCTAGTCTACCGTTTAGCTGCCCAATGTTTAGCCGCGGCGGACGACTCCGACGCATGTTGTACACCGTCGAGAGTTTTGAGCACAGACATACTGCAACGAGGTAGTGGTCGGATTCAATATTCGTACTGCGGTAAGTGCGTACGTTCGTGATGTCGGAGAAGAATTTACCGTCGATTAGACGTGGTCGATTTGGTTTTCCGTTACTTGATTAGGTGATTTCCATGTGCCTTGTGCCTTGTGGATATTCTTGCGGGAAGAAAGTGATTAGGACTACCATTCTGCGAAGTTTATGGATGGTTGGTCATTGTCGTTCGATACGGTATGCAGACTGTCCGGTCCGATGACCGGTCTATACATTTCCTCCCTTCCTACCTGAGCGTTCATGTCACCGATGACGATTTTGACGTCCCGCAGTGGGCATCCATCGTATGTCTGCTCCAGCTGTGCATAGAACGCTTCTTTCTCGTCGTCGGGTCTCCCTTAGTGTGGGCAGTGATATGGAGCGTGGGTTCGATTTCCGCCCCGGTAAGGAGGAAACTTTTCGTGATGGAAAAAATCTCCACCGGTCAACTGGGTGTTATGTGTCCGTGTCCGTTGTCTAGGTGTTCAGTCTGTACGATCTCTGGTCGAAGACGGAGTACCTGTATTTTTTAACAGCTTTCCAAGGATCTTCTACTCCACATCTCGACACTTCCATGAGTCGATGGTCCCTTCAATATCGACTCATTGACTGTAATAAGTGTATTTCCCGTACACCGGTAAACAAAACATATTTAATTTTTCATTGACTTTTCAGAGGAATTATGCAAATTATCAACAGTAACAGTTTGATATATAACTTCGTTATTTTATAGTTTCATTTGCTACCTTTGAACATTTTGTAAGGATCATCGCTATAAGTGACAATTCACAAATCACTAAACGCTGTAGGGGAGGAGGGGATCAAGCCGTGCGTTACGGTTCATACAAAGCAAAGAACAAAATATTGTTTACAAAATTTATTGCGATAGGGAAAAATAAAAATATATACATAACGTACAGTGGCGCCGGGAGTGGGTGGGACAAGTAGGACATGTCCTACGCATGAATTATCTTGGGTAGGACAGTTAAAGCATTGTCCTACCCATGATTATGGTAAGATGAAGAAGTCATTAGCTTTTGGTCTAAATTACTGCAAGTAGCGCTATACCTTCGTTATAAATGGCATTCAAACAACGAATTTTTAGGTAAAGTTGTAGCAAAACCTTCGCACAAGAAGTCCACCAACACAATTTAGAATTTAGCTTAGTTATTCGTTAGACCTATTGACAAACTGCTAAATGATTGAACCCAGTTTCCTAAATGATCGAAAACTTCCATTGTCTAAAGGTTTTCCAGATATAAAATAGAAGTTGTTGGAATCTGCAAATGTGATTAGAAACATTTTTAGAAGTTATGATAAATAAAGCACGTTTAAATGGCTTCTAATAAGCCCACGTACGAAGGTTTTATGCAAATCTCAGAAGATTTATTTAAATTTGAGGAACCACAGACATCCCAAATCCCGCTGGAAAACTGCTCGATGAAGGCTTCTAATCTCTCAAGAGATAAGTTGACAATCATGCAATTTCTTGGTAGTTTGCTTTGAATCGCTAGATCTTTAACCATATTATATTCAACAATCGTAAGAGTTCCTGTATGCCAACTTCTTTGCAGGCCTGAATAATCTTGGAAAAGCTATATTTGTCCTGAAAATTGAAAAAATCTCTAATCATGTGAGTATTCTTCGCAAGAGCTTTTCAAGTCCTGATTAAATAATTTAAAATTGATTATATTGCCACCGCAAGTATAACTGGTCTATATTGAAATGGATTTCATATCATTATGGGAATTATGCTTTCAGCAGCAGTGCCTCGATTTCACAGTACCAGAACGGTTTGTTACATAGGAGACAAGCTCAGTGATTGCTAACTGCACGGCCACGAAGTTTACTATAAGCAGGAGGTCGGGGTTCGATCGCAGGCTCGCCTCTTTCCTATTCTGCACGTCTTAGTTTTTTCTTCTATTTTTCGTTTTCCACCAAAACGATTCCTACTGTTATGCCTTCCACACTAACAGTTGCAAAACCTCATGTGGCACCTATATGAGACGTCGTAGAGTAATCAGCACCTTTCTTTGATAAGTCTCCATTCTTTCTCCTAAAATAATCGTGGCCAGGCGGATCTCGACTGTTGGAGAGTGCCTCTTTGTTAACGGATTCCAGCAGAGATGCTACTCTCATACCACAGTCTAGGCTTGTACCACCTCCGAATTCATGCCAATCGCTTAATGCTAATGTTAATACCAGAATTTTTACTGGCAAGAATGCTGGGAACGGACTTCCACAAACGTCAAATCAGAGACTAGCCCACATGCAAGCCAGTGGCCATTACTGCTCGCGGAAAACTGGATTGTCCTACCCACGACTCGGAACGTAGATGCGCCTCTGTATACATACAATTATGATGTCCTTTTATTCACCACATCATGGTAAGAAGTCGTCCATAAATTATATTCCCCGTATTAGTTTAGTTTAGTTTATTGAAGAAACTTCATCATTTCTATGACATTCGTGTCTGCTTAGCTCTAGTTTGTCACGCTTATTGGAATAAAAGGATTAAAAAGCTTTCAAGAATAGGTTTAATACAAAACCGTAACAAAAGATGCACAACAAGTTTGTGTAAAGTATTGAATACATTTTGATTGTGGAAATGTTGATTTCGAAGAAACAAAAGTTTTGTGAATAGCGCAGCTGTCAAATCTGACGTTCATTTTCAATTGAAACGTTTGTTTATGTGCACGTTTATGGGTGTGTGCGCACATTATTGCGCCTGTTTCAATGTCACCCCATTTTAGCGTGCGTTGTACGTTGCTCCAAAAAATCAGAATCACTTTATGAAATATTCATACATAAAACAAACAACAAAACAACAACAGAGTTACAGAGAACAGAACTGATGTTTATTCCAATGGTAATTATTTCTTGGGTATTTATTTATTTCTTAAAGTATTTCCAGAAAAAAATCCAAAACAATTTTCAGCAGAATTTTTAATGAAATTTCCATAAGAATAACATAATTTTGGCATTCCTTTGCTGGCGGTAAGATGCGCGGTTGCAAAGCAAGATCATGCTGATGGTGGCTGGGTTCGATTCCCGATCATCGTGTTAGCCTCATGATATACTAATGCAAAAATGGTAACTTGGCTTAGAAACCTGTTAATACCTGTGGAAGTGCTTAATGAACATTAAGCTGCGAGCCGACAATGTCCTAGTGGGGGATGTAATGCCAATAAGAAGAAGAAGAAGAAGAAGAAGAAGAATTTGCAAAAAAGGAAGGAATTCATTCAAATTTTCATCAAGGAATTTCCGAAGATTACCTGATGGAAATTTCGAAGGAATTTCTGGGAAATTTCGCGAAGAAATTTCCAATGGAATACCTGGAGAAATATCCGAATGGATTACTGAGTCATTTCTGAAAGAATTTATAAAGAATTTAATAAAGAATTCCTAGATGGGTTTACGGAAATAGTAAAGGAATTTTCAAAGAAATTCTTGATGGAACTTCCGAAGGAATTCGGAATTCTACCAATAGAATTTTAAAGGAATTTCTCAAGAAAATCGTTAATTCCTTTAGGATTGATCAAAGTGGGGGAAAACACTTTTCATAACCATCATTGTGTATATATTCAAATTTCAGAGGAAATATTTGAATTGATGGGTTAGGTGCCCCATCATGTCCCAATTTAAATTTGGCAATAATTCTAAATTCAATTAGGTTATTTAAAACGCCTCGAAAAAGATCTGAATCGACTTACCGAGGAGTTCAGGAGTTGGGGCGTTACAAATATTTAATTAAAATTATTTCCTACTGGTCTCCGAAAGGTCAAGGAAAGGGGGAATAATAGAAAAAAAATTAAATATAAAAAAACTCCTCGGATTTGTTAAAGCATATTTTGAAAATCCTCAAAATTTTGAAAATCTTCAAAATCATTGTAAATGTTATGTTCATGAGTAATGATTAAACGTGTAAAAGTATATTGGTTGCTGAGCCTTGTGAACCAAATGTCTGATGGAACGCATTTGACACACACAGCAAATGTGAAAGACCTTACTGTTTTAATCTATTATTATAGATAAAAAAAATGCAACGTGACATATATAACATATGTTGCAGGACGCAATTCGCAACGGAAATAAGTGGGATTGTACCATTTTTATTTTCACAAAATATAGGAAGAAAATACTTTTGAGTGGTTTAAAATACATGATCTCTATGAAATTTAAAAATATTGAAAATAATCAAAACACAAGAATTGGAACGATAAATGCTTTGTGAGCACGTATTAGCAATAATGAAAATTAACACAAATCTAGCCGAAATCGTTAATTTTGGTAGTATTATATTCTGGATCCTGTAAATACTTCCATACAAAATGTTTTGAATTGAATAACCTTTCATTGATTGGGTTATTAATGTAGATACAAACATTGTTACATCGCTGATTGACTTTCGTAGAGTGATCTATGAATCTATGCACCTTAAACATATTATGATTTCCAATATTACCAAAATCGGTCTTCTCCTAAACATATAAATTTTCGATGCTAATAGTTCTAGCCATAAAGCACCAGATAAGAACAGGTCAAATAGGCTCTGGCTGTTCTGTTTGTTTGTTTTGCTTACCTCCAGTCCGACAACGGAAATAGTCAGCCCAAGCAGGACCACAAAGGCGCAGATAAGCAGATACCTTTTCGCCGACTTCTTATCCACACATTCCTGGGGCAGGTTTTCCATTGCATTCGGTGCACTCAAAAACGGTTTCAATGACTCGGCAGTCATTGTGGCGTTTGCTTGCGTTAAATATTGATCTTTTTTTTTTACTTTAGTTTAATTATTGAAAAATACACATTTCACGAAATATTGGCTTGCTCTGATAACACTGATTCTTTTTTCTAAAAATTTTCAAATCACAACTTGTGTTTTTACAATTCGCACTAATTTTTTATTCAATCCCACAGTTCAATCAAAATATTGCACAATTTTTCGAACTGGCAAGGCACACGCGCAAGCTAAGCGGAAAAGCGTTTAACCGTCGCGAACGTCGGCATTCTACTGAGCAGCACTTGTGGTCGGTTCAGGCTTCTTAGAGCCATCCTACGCGCATGGCGGAACGGATACCTCTACTTAGAGGAAGCTACTATAGACTACTGGGAGAATGATCGCAGTCTTGATCTTCATAATGATTGCTGTTTGCTCGGACTCTACGTCTCGCTCTCGCTTCTTTCACCGTTCTTCGCTGATTGACTGGAACCAGGGTTCCTTGCTCGACACAGAGAGGTATTAATTCATTATAGTTAGTTGATACATTTATTTTCATTTATGCAAAATTTTGGTCCTCGACACCGGCTGACATCTGATTCTCTGATGAATATTGCTTGCAGTGCAGCGTTCCGTCATTCGCACTTAGTGATCTGCCAATTGTTCGCATTACTCCGAATCAAAAAATGTATGAACCAAACACTTTATTTGTTTCTTGGCAGATATACGCATTGTGAAGTCACAGTTCATATATTTTATCTCCCTCGGATTTTTGTTTAGTCAAAATTAAAGGATAATATAGTTAAATTTAAAAAAAAATTCTTTTCAATATTTCGATTCGATTTAATTTTATTTATTTTAATATCCCCTTAGCTAATTGAAGAGCATACAAACATATCTTGGCCTTTCCCATAAGCTAAATGGTGTATTTTGGACATCTTAATATATTTGGGACTCTACTTAGGACTTCTTCTACTTAGCTTATTTAAATAAATATGAATCGTTTGTCTATTTAGCCTCTTTGTTAATCATATTTCTAAACATATTTATGTAGCAAAATAAACAAAATATAGCCAAAAGTCTAAAATATATTCAGATGTCCAAAATACCATCATTACCCTTCCCATATGCATTAAGTAGATGAATCTGATGATATCGATGCTCATTCGATGAAATAGGCAAATGTCTGTTCGTCCGTATATATATGAGTGTACACACAAAAGTCAAGAAAAACAATAAGCAATTGCCTCACAAAGCAATTCTCAACCGATTTCCTCGATGGATAGCAAAGCCTAGTTGATCACTAAATTGTTTTTCGATCGATTAACGATTTAGCTTAATAGTTATTTTTTTACCTTCAGTGGTACTATTTTCAAACTGGATCTTTGCCTGCTTTACAACATAGTCTATTAGCATTTTCAAAGCTATTATTGCTATTATTTATTTTACGCCTGCCATTGCATGAACAATGAACATTTATCTTGTATGGCAAATACATTTTACGAGTAGTATTTGTAACTACTTAAATAAATCTCAGGATCATAGATATCCACAGTAACGATAATGAAGTTTTTTAATGATTTTATCGAGCTGGAGCTTATTGTTGCGCTACTGTGTAATGCCCATTTCTATAATGTTTACATATGCGATTGTCTTTGGCTTCGATCGCCTATGTCGATACATATTCTATACGTTATACGATACGTTATACGTTATAAGAGATATCAGAAGAGAGCCGCCTCTTCCAAAGGCAAAGTTCATTCATCATTACTCTGAATTCCATTATTTTGGAATTTTTGTTTTGGCGGAGTGTGAATGAATTTAATTGGCAAACAATATTGTTCGTGGGAGTGACACGATGGTATTAAGTAGTGGAATCTATGATATCGATATTCTAGTGTGAAAGTGAACTAAATAAATCGAAAAATCTACATTTGAAATCTCATATAGGGGCTCATGTGTTAGTAGAGATAACGTAGATCAGCGGTCCTCAACCTGGGGTAGCTGCACCCCTGAAGGGTACCTCGGATAACAATGCGTAATGGCGAAAGATGCTTGATAATGCAAAAAAATATTGATGAAGTAAAAATTTATTTTCAAACTTCATACAGTTATTGTATGAAGTAGTTTTTAGGCAGATTTTTTAATCTTCAATTTTTGACAAAGGTGCATAACATTTATTGTGAGTTTTTTCACATGTTTTTTTTTAATAATCCGGGAATATGGTAAAACCGCGAAACATCGATTTTCGCTGAAGTCGTTTTTTATGCGCAGATTTCAGGATTTACTCGATCTTAATCTATGCGGTACACATCCGTATAAACCTGGGTTTAAACGAGATTCTCATTCACTTAATAAGCGGGCGCAAAATTTTTGACTCTGTGAATATCTCTTCCATTATTTCCCTAGTTTTTTTAGGTTTCCGAAAACTCTAGAGCTGATCCTTATCAACGATGTGTTATATGAGCATTACATCATGATTTTATTTAATCAAAAATATTTAGGGAGGTGAAGGATATTTCGTTTAGATTTTTGGAAAATGGTTGAGAGATTTGAAATTCTTGGAGCTGCTCAAATAAATTTTTTAGGACCCGTTTAGAAGAATTTTCAAACCACCAATCCGAATTATTCCCGATGAACCTGGATAATAAGTATCAACATGATTTACTACGAGAATTTCAAAAATATGTTCAATTATGTAGGAATTGCGGCTGGCTCCACCCCAGTACCCCGAATGCCATTACCCCGAAGGCCACTACCCCGAATGGGACGGTGCCCCGAAATCCATTACCCCGAAATCTATTACACCGAAAGGTCAGTACCTCTAAAACATTTGGAATCAGTAAATTTCCAGTATCATTTTTCACACTCACAGATATCGATGAATCCAAAACGACAATCTTTGCAAAGAATAAAAAATAGTTAGAGTTACTTGGAAAAACGCATCTTCAACCGTTCAACTAACAATATTGAGGCGAACAGAGGAGATGATGTCTTCTTCGAATGAACGCGTCTGCCCGGTATAAGGCGTATAGAGGAGATAATGCCTTCTTCAAACGAATGCGTTTGCCCGGTATAAGGCGACAGAGGAAATGATGCTTTCTTTAAATGTACGCGTTTGCTCGGTACCAGGCACACAGAGGAAATAATGCCTTCTTTATGCACTTGCCACGTATAAGGCGATCAGAAGAGATAATGCCTTCTTTAAATTAATCTTTTTTCCCTGTACAGTCTCTGAGTGATTTGAAACGGGCGTGTACAGAGGAGATGACTTTTAAATGAACACATTTGCCAGGTACAAGGCACGTTTGCGTTGTATGAGGCGAACGGAAGAGAGGATGCCTTCTACAAATCAACGCTTCTTTCCGAAGACAAACAGAGCTCTCTCTCTGTCACCTACACACAATATATTACTCACTCACTACCTCTTCCTCACCAGCTATTACTCACTCACCTACTTTTACTCACTCACCCGCTCTTACTCACTCACTTACTTAATCAGTACTCCAAAACATCGTGATCGTCATAAGACAGAGAGCAAAGCGCCTTTTTATATGTCTGGCGACCAAATTAAAAAATCGTGGGTTCTTTGACTAGTTTTGCATGAAAGGATGCTGTGCTTTGTTTTTAATTAAAATTTCTAAATTATTTTAATAGATATACGCAAAGAACAATAACTGAACGACAAATTAATCATATTCCTTGAATCGAATGAGTTGAAAGCGGTAATAAATACAAAAATAAAGCATGTCCTGTCACGGTATAAAAGTTGGTGGAATTTTTGCAGCATGCCTTTCATTCTTTGCGTTTCTATAGATAATGAGAGGGGCAAATATGTAAACATCGCGTGACATCTCTCATTGAAATTGAGAAATTGCAGTACTGCTTTTAATCACTCACTCTCTCTTATTCACTCACTCACTCTTACTCACTCATTCACTCTTGCTCACTCTCTCACTCTTACTCACTCGCTCATTCTTACCACTTATTTACTCTCACTCGCTCACTCACTCACTTTTACTCATGCACTCATTCTTATTCACTCACTTCCACTTACTCATTCTTGCTCACTCACTCACTTTTACTCACAAGCTCATTCATACTTACTCACTCAATCGCTTTACTCGTTCATTCACTCTGTTACTCACTCACTCTTACTCACTCACTTTTACTCACTCTTACTCACCCCTACTCACTCACAAATAATGTTTTATAACTAAAAACAAATATTCGACAAATTTAGAAGCCCAAATTAAGACCATACGATACCCAGAACGACATATAGATTAGGACGAAAACGATTAATCAATTAAGATTAGATTAAGCAACTAAAACTGTGCAATAATATCAGGCAGAATAAAACGTTAAATGTTTAATGGCTTTTAAGTCTGAGATAGCCGCAATTCCTACATAAAAACTATTTCCAGTTGTCTTATATGTTCAATTAATTTTTCAAACTTGTAGCTCCAGAATGAACTGTGAGAGGTTGAATTGAGATTTCTAGAGATATTTATGAGAGGACTTTTTATTACCTTCACATAAATAAACTGAACAGATAGTAGTAAAAAAATTAAACCAATTTCCATTTTTCTGTTAAAGAGATCGATTTTTACTACTCGTTATCATTATTTTTGGAAAATGGCATATACGTCACTTTTACAAATTACTTTGGGTATGTATGTAACAGTTTTTGATGCATGTTTCAGAGGACACCTTAGAGCATTAGGACACCTTCTGGTGGAATTCTTTGGCGTAAAAGAAACTGATTATAATTAGTTGATAATTCTTCATGAAGAAATACTGGATGATTTTTTTTCTTTATTTAAGTGATTTTTTAAAATATACTTTAAGTTTATCACTTACCAAGGATGAATAATTCATCATTTCATAATTATTGAATTCACAGCTTTTGGGATTAAGATTCACTGGTAATTCCAAAAGTATTATTGAAAGTTGACTAAAAGAAAATTTGCAAGCCTAAATTGGGAATCGAATCTAGCCATATCCAGCAGTCTGACATTTGTGACTTCTGTGACACTGAGTTTTTTTTGAATAAGAAAGAAAAAAAACAAACAATCAATGAGTGCACAATATAACAGTTTCGGATTCCTTATTCAAATTTCGGGTACTTATTAAAATCCCATAATTATAGATTCTACAAATGGGAAGTTCAAATTCCTCAGTTAACTAAAATTGTTATTACAAACTTGATCGAAAACGCAAAGTATTATGTGGGACTATGTATAAAAGATAAAAAATTTGGATTCAATAAAATTTCTTCTTGTTTCGAAAATTTCAGACAACTTTTTTGGATGGAAGCCATGTGAATACTGAAGTTGGATTTAGTTTAAGTTTAGTTTGTTTAGCACGGAAATCTGAATCTACTTTCCCCCTCGGTTTGTTTAACAGTTTTTCAACTCATTTTCAGAAGAAAAAAAAGTTAATTGAGTGAAAATAAGTAAAATTTATGTGTGTGAAAAAGGGAGGAAAGGAAAAACTACTAAGTCACTGAGTCGGATCAGTTTTCTGTTTGAGTGAAGTTCTATCAAAGCAAAGTATAACTCGACTTGACTAAATTGTCTAGTCAAGTGAATTTTATGTTGTGGGCAAATAAGTGAAAATCGTTGATTTTGATGGCGATGCTGCGCGCCTTTACTAGAAGAAGAAGCTGTTAGATTTCCTTCGTCGCACGAATAAGGTAGAAAATTGTGAAAATAATCTGGATCGCATAGTTTGATTGAATTTGGGGATTTGCGGGCAGCAGGGACTATGGACATCTGCGAGTTGTGGGGCTTGCCTAGGATGTGGTGGGGTCTGACAGTCTGACCGACATTGTGCCGCTCAAAGCGCACAAGCCCAAGTCCTGGTGTTAGGTGGGACGCTAAACAGCCCTGACACGACGGCCCTCCGATGAGACAGGAGGTTTGCGCAGGCCCAATAAGCCGCCTGGAAAACCAATAATTACGAACAATATAAGAGATAATGCGACGCGATACAATCGGCAAAGACCTAGGTGACGAATAAAGGATCACGATTGGAAGCTTGGAACATGGAACTGCAAGTCGCTAGGTTTCGCAGGTTGCGACAGGATGATCTACGATGAATTACATCCCTGCAACTTCGAAGTTGTGGCGCTACAGGAGATTTGCTGGACAGGACAGAAAGTGTGGAAAAGCGAGCATCGAGCGGCTACCTTCTACCAAAGCTGTGGCACCACCAACGAGCTGGGAACCGGCTCCATAGTGCTGGGTAAGATGCGCCAATGCGTGATTGAGTGGCAGCCAATCAACGCAAGGATGTGCAAGCTGAGGATTAAAGGCCGTTTCTTCAACTATAGCATCATAAACGTGCACTGCCCACACAAAGGGAGACCCGACGACGAGAAGGGACTGTGGGACGTCAAATCGTCATCAGTGACATGAACGCACAGGTAGGAAGGAAGGAAATGTATAGTCCGGTCATCGGACCGGATAGTCTGCACACCGTATCGAATGACAACGGCTAACGATGCATAAACTTTGCAGCCTACCGCGGAATGGTAGTCCGAAGCACCTTCTATCCCCGCAAAAATATCCACAAGGCCACATGGAAATCACCTAACCAAGAAAAGGAAAACCAAATCGACCACGTTCTAATCGACGGTAAATTCTTCTCCGACATCACGAACGTACGCACTTACCGCAGTACGAATATTGAATCCGACTACTACCTCGTTGCAGTATGCCTGCGCTCAAAACACGCGTCGAAGTCGGACGCCGCGGCCTAACATTGGGCGGCCTCCACGATGCTCGTGGAGGACCAACGCGCCATTGGAGTTTTTGAAAGGAAAGTGCTGCGTACCACCTATGGTGGGGTGCAGATGGCGGACGGTACGTGGAGGAGGCGAATGAACCACGAGTTGCATCAGCTGTTGGGAGAACCATCCATCGTTCACACCGCGAAAATCGGACGACTGCGGTGGGCCGGGCACGTAGCCAGAATGTCGGACAGTAACCCGGTGAAACTGGTTCTCGACAACGATCCGACGGGCACAAGAAGGCGAGGTGCGCAGCGGGCAAGGTGGATCGATCAGGTGGAAGATGACTTGCGGACCCTCCGTAGACTGCGTGGCTGGCGACGTGTAGCCATGGAACGCGCCGAATGGAGAAGACTCTTATATACCGCACAGGCCACTTCGGCCTTAGTCTGAATAAATGAAATGAAAATTTCTTGTTATTTCGAAAATTTCAGACAACTTTTTTGGATAGAAGCCACGTGAACAATGAAGTTGGATTTAGTTTAAGTTTAGTTTGTTTAGCACGGAAATCTGATCTACTCAATGACTAAGAAGTTTTGCTTTCCCTCTCGTTTTGTTTAACAGTTTTTCAACTTATTTTCAGAAGAAGAAAAGTTAATTGAGTGAAGATAAGTAAAATTCCTGTGAACGAAAAAGGGAGAAAAGGAAAAACTACTCACTACTCAGTCACTGAGTCGGTTCAGTTTTCTGTATGAGTGAAGATCCTATCAAAGTAAAGCATAACTCGGCTTGACTGAATTGTCTAGTCAAGTACAAGACACTGAAGACGGCCTTGCTGTTGAGGTCGAAATACGTAACTGTCAAAGGTACAATCAAATGGTAGAATTATATTAAATTGTATGAACAAGTCTTATGACAAATAATGACATTCCACTAAAAGCTCAAAATTATTTTATAAACTTAATTTATCTTAATGTAAAAACAAAATAAATTAAATTATTAATTTTAAAAATAAATTATATATGGAAAATTATACACGTAATTTACAAACCTATTATTGTGCCATCTATTGACAAATTGATTATAAATATTGTTAGAATACTATGTTGTGGCTAGTTACAAACAACGTTTATATTGAGATTCAAAGGTTATTCTATAAAAACCGCCTACTGTGTATCTGTGTAGCTGGCTCTGTGACTATCAATTATAGAATTTTGTATTCTGTTGACGACCTGATCACGAGTTTTATCTTTCTAGTATTAAGTGATTTACCGTAACAATCGAATCTAGAGCAATAACACTTTCCTGAACTTTCCATTTCACTGAATACAGATCTTGATCAAATTAAACACCTTTTCTCGTGCTCACTAAAGATTGGCTAAGATTCTGGAGATTAGATCAATTGGTCTACCAGCTCAACCAGGACTGGTACCAATCCGATTGCTACTAAGCATGTTTTGTCTTGTCTTGTCTTAACACATGTTAAGCCAGTATTGAAAATCATCCTGGAAATGCAACCGAGCATGCATACGAAAGTCCACAGAGCCCTGGTGAATGATCAACTATTCGAATTAGCCTTCAACAGTTATTCTGGGTCTTCTAGACTGTTCTGGAGTTAATATCAATTGTGAAGTCAACTACGCTCATTACAAAATCAAAAGCAATTCATCATCTTGTTGTTAGTAGCTGTAGCACTTGCGAATACTTCGTCGCTCAAATAAGTAAGAGCCAGATCAAACACTAATCCAGACGTTCATGTTCCATATAAGAGCCCGCATTTTTAGTGCTCATGAAGTACTAGAATAGATAACACTATCCAACAAAATTGAACTTTTTTTCGCTCCCTTCAACAATTTTCAATGTACTCAATAGATTTTTTACGCTCATACATATTTATATTTTCTATAACCCGTCCAGTTTTTGAGATAAACGAGTTTTAGTTCACCAAAAAACCCAGATTAATCCACCTAGCAGTGATGATACCTTTCTCGTGCATTATAAAATATATTGAAAAAATCACATTAGAAAGGTCAAAAAAGCTCTTTGGGGGAATAGATCACATTTTTTCGATCATTTTTAATATTTTTGCTTTGCCACCATTAAAAATTTTTTTTTTTTTCCAAGGGGGACCTTTGGGAAAAACGATAATTTTTCAATAATTTCGAAAAGCAATGATCGCACACTTTTTTCTATTCCGACAGGTGATAAGTTCGTTGATTTGAATAATTCATAAATGATAATTATTATCATTTGCGAGTATTGAGTGATTTAGAATTTGATATGACGGGAATTAGCGCCATGGATGAATTAGCGCATAACCCTATTATTGATAAACCCTTCGATAATACATTTTTGTAAACTGTCATAAGACGAGTTTTGCACATTCCATTTAATTCTACCACGTTTTGTAATCTTTACAGATGCGTATTTCGACCTCAACTGTGAGGCCGCCTTCAGTGTCTCGTTGAGTCAAGTACGAGACAGAATTGCCGAAACGTGGACAGCGAATAAAAACCTTTCGCTAAAATTTCCATATTTTGCAAAATAATGTACACTAATATAAGAAATACTATCATTAGATCTCAAAATCTTCCAACATGCGGAGGCGTTTTCCTTTTAAATAATATCGTCATCTTTTACGCATCATGAGCCGGAATCGATAAGACAGACGGCGGGAACGATGCGCGTCTTGACATTGAAACCACTGTCCAGTGTCACCGTACTACGCGCGGGTAGGCTCGATCGGATCTAATTGACGATTAGGGAAGCTCCCAAACCGGCATCGGTAGGCAACCAGCATTGACCATAATCTCACATTACTAATCGTCACCGAGCGGGTGGTGTTGGCGACGACAATTGAACAAGTCCGTTATTTATGAGTTTACTAACCGCGGCAGCTAGCTATTTTAATTCATCTGCCAGATGGACGAACTTGAGAGATACGGTTCATCAACACTTGCCATCAAGCGGCACATACGTTCCTTCCCATGCAGCGTCTGGCCCACAACCCGAGCGTAGATCGAGTGAATTGTCTTCTCATTATGGGAGTGAATCCGAGAATTGTTGGTATTGTTTGCGGAATTGGTCTGAATGGCGCCACTTTTATTCTAATTATTATTCATTATCATATTTTTAAAAATCGCGGCCTAACAGACAAGTGCACCAACGTTTGGTGAGTTGGGTCGATTAAAATTCCCGCCCGACAAGCCACAGGGTATAAACATTTATTACGCTTTATTTTGGCGAATGTTGGTGATGATGCCGAGTTATTTACTCGTCAAAAAGGAATTCCGGATGTAAAAAGGGCTGCGATGAGTCATTGGTCATTCACGAAGGGCATATTGGATTCTGCAAGGAATCCCGAAATTCCGCCAATGGACCTGATTTATTGGACACCAGCAAATGAGGTGCTCGATGGAAGGACAGAACATATTATACTATCACTGCCTCTGATCGCACAATTTAACCATCGACAAAAGTGAGCATGGGAGAAATGATATGATGAAGATAGGTAGGTATGCAAATCTCAATGACTTTCTACAAATTCACAAAAATTGCACAAACAATTTATCTAGTTCGGAATCCTCTATACAAACATTTCCATCCATACTTGACATTTAAATGTCAGCTAATTGTGAAAAATTTGCCGTGCGTACAGCATATGGCGTGGGGTCTCCAGTAGCCTTGCGAGCAAAGGAGTCCAAGGGCTGGACGATCCCTCCCCAGGCCAACTGCAAGTTGTGCTGCCTGCCTAGGATGTGATATGGTTTGACAGTGGGCT
This sequence comes from Armigeres subalbatus, assembly GCF_024139115.2. Lineage (NCBI taxonomy): Eukaryota > Metazoa > Arthropoda > Insecta > Diptera > Culicidae > Armigeres > Armigeres subalbatus. Next base: position 26,931,396 of record NC_085140.1, read on the forward strand.
CTGTTGAATTTCTATTAAAAGCTGCAAGCCGCAAGCTGGCTCCGCCAAATCGATCGTTTTTTTTTTTTTTTTTTTTTTTTTTCTTGAGCAAGGGTAAACGGAAATCTGCAACCAGACACCTGAGGAGGTACTCAGGTAGTGTGGGGATGGGTATGTCATGTAACTCTTACCCGACCCACTAAAACCAAAACCCTTTCGCCAGTCCGTACCCCCGGCCCGCAATTAAGCAATACATCAGGGGGGGACTATTGAGAACGCTCACGCCTATGCTAACGCACTTGACGTCAATACACACAACATCGACTTCAAGGGTGGCTACCTCACCACCCGTCGATCGCAAGCTATGATAGTAACCTAACGGTCCGTATCATAATCTCACGTTGGAGACGAGCACCCGACAACAACCACCGCGCGTGAACCGCAATGACCTCTATATCTACATACTGAGGTCCCCGCAGCCCACCCGCGACATGTTGGTTGTCGGGGTGAGCAAGGTGTTCACTGCATCACAGGTGCCCTTACTGCACTCGTTGGTTTTGTTCAAGACGCCACCACCGCTGCAGTTTCGACATGATCTGTTGAGATGCTGTGTTCACCGCATTCCATATAGCTTCTTCCCGGCACATCCTCTCGACGAGGTTGTCCGGGGTTGTATCCATACCACTAATAAGCAGCATGGTATTGCGTTCTACCTCGAATCGCGGGCATGCGAACATCACATGCTCTGCCGATTCTACCTCACCTACACATTCAGGACACTCCGCAGAATCTGCGAAGCCAAACCTGTGTAGGAATTTCTTAAAGCAGCCATGTTCAGACAACACCTGTGTTAGGTGGAAGTTGACTTGACCATGCTTCCTATCAACCCAGTTGGACACATCTGGAATCAGTCTGTGGGTCCAACGGCCTTTGACTGCGGTGTCCCATGCTCTTTGCCATTTGAGCAACGAAGCTGCTCTCTTGACACGTCGCACTTGCACCGAGTCCCTTTCGTTGTAGCACTCCACATCCTCCTATAAGAGTGTGTCGATCGGCATCATTCCAGCTATAACGCACACCGCCTCATATGATATGGTGCGATATGCGCTCGCGACACGTAAGCACATCAGCCGGTGTACTCTGATCAATTTCTTTACATTGTACTCGGCTTTTAGTGCTACGGCCCATGCCGGCACGCCATAACGGATGATAGACAATGCTACGCCAGCTATCAGCCTACGCACTTGACTATGCACCGCCGATCTGTTGGACATCATTCGTGATAAAGATTTTATCGCCAATGAAGCCCGCTGACATGCATAATCGACGTGGCTCGTAAAATTGAGCTTATCATCGATCATCACGCCCAGATGCTTGAGAGACCTCACGGAATTAACTGTGCAGGTCCCTACTCTTATCCTAGCCTGTTGCAACCCATGACGGTTATGCACTACCACGACTTCCGTCTTGTGGTGTGCAAGGGATAACCGTCTCGAGTTGAGCCATTCCTCCACTCTGCCAATCGCGTATGAAGCCTTCAATCTAACTTCGTCGAGAGTGTCACCTGCTACTTCTAGCATTACGTCATCCGCGAAGCCTTCTATCTTCACTCCGGCCGGGAGACTTAGGCGTAATACTCCATCGTACATAATATTCCACAGAACCGGTCCGAGGATCGATCCCTGTGGAACACCCGCTGACACTACGATCGACTTTCGACCGGCATCAGTGTCGTATAACAGCACCCTATTCTGAAAATAGCTTTTCAGTATCCTTCACAGGTAATCCGGAACTCTCAATCGGTGCAGCGAGTCAGCAATTGCTGCCCAGCTAGCATTGTTAAACGCGTTTTTTACATCAAGTGTAATCAACGCGCAGTACCTAATACCTCTTCTGTTTAAACCTCTCGCTATCTTGGCCGTATCCGTTACCGCTCGAATTGCTTCGATGGTAGAACGGCCCTTACGGAAGCCATACTGGTTGCTAGATAAGCCACCAGCACACTCTGTATAAGCCGACAATCTATTCAGAATGACCCTCTCTAGCAGCTTTCCAGCTGTGTCGAGTAGGCAAATTGGTCTGTATGCCGAAGGATCCCCGGCTGTTTGCCAGGCTTCGGTAATAGCACCAATTTCTGCCGTTTCCATCGATCTGGGAAGTTTCCTTCGTCCATGCATCTCTGGAGGCAGCTCCTGAACATATCTGGATTGGCAAGAATGGCGTGTTTAAGGGCCAGGTTTGGAATACCATCCGGGCCTGGCGCCTTATTGAGCTTAAGTTTTCTTGCGGCTACGATAAGCTCTTCGTTAGTCACTAGCGGTACCACGTCGTCTGACTCGTATGGTGTAGCGGGCCAGTCCGATGGTTCATGAACAGCTCTGGGGATCTTTCAGGAGGTGTGCTATTGGTCCTAGACATCATTATCCTGTATGCATCGCCCCACGGGGTGTCATTCGCCATCCTGCACAGCTGTTCGAAGCAGGCTCGCTTGCTACATTCAATCTCGTAGTTCAGGGCTCCGCCCGCTGTCCGGAATACCCCTCGTCTATCGAGTCGCTCAGCGTCTGTTCTAGCACGTCGCAACCTTCTTTTAGCTTTAAGACAGGTTCTACGAAGATCTGCAATCATGTCAGACCACCAGTGCACTGGTTGTCGATTTCCTGGGGGCTGGGTCTTCCTTGGCATCGCCACGTCGCAAGCACGTGTAAGTACTTCCGTCAGGTCGTTACCGCTTAGTCCTGTAGTCCTACTCTCCCAGCGCAGCGCCTCCACCAACAGCTCTTGATTGAACTGTGACGTGCGCCATCCGGGATCCGTTGCACCACCTCTTCTCGTCGTAGTTCTCCGGGTATACTCGACCATAAAACGTACTTCCTGATGGTCGCTAGAAGTATGACCCTCGTGGACCATCCATCTCGGTTCTTCAGTCCATCCTGCGCTGCAGAAGGTGACATCGATACATGAATCACCGCTCGGTCCTCTGAACGTTGGCACTTGACCTTCGTTCAGCAGAACTACGTTCAATACCGCTAGTGACTCTAACAGGATATGACCTCTAGCGTTAGTAAACCGGGAACCCCAGTCCACTGCCCACGCATTGAAGTCACCTGCTACAACTACTGGTTTAAGGCCAGTTAGCTTCGCCGCAAGAATATCAACTACCCTAGTGTACTGCTCTATACTCCATCTAGGAGGACAGTAGCAGCTACAAAAGTAAACACCGTTTACCTTTGCTATGACGAAACCCTCATCGTTAGGCGAAGATATTATCTTCTGGATGGGGTAGCGCCCACAAGTCCAGATTCCCACCATACCGGACTTGTCCGCAATCCAGCTGCCGTTTCCAGCAGGGATGCGGTATGGGTCAGACAGCAAGGCAACATCAGCTTTACACTCGATAACCGACTGTTGTAGCAGCAGCTGGGCCGCCTCGCAGTGGTTCAAGTTTAGCTGTGTTACTTGCATGTCTGGACCCTGCTAGAGGCCGGACAGGCCTGCGCACCGGTGAGATGCCTGTTGTCTGCCCCCGTAGGACAGATCAGGCATCTCGGTGCAGCCTGGCAGGTGCGAGCCTGGTGGTTTTCGGCTCCACACCTACGGCACAGCTTACTACGGTCAGGTCCCTTACAGTCATAGGACTTATGACCGTGGCCAAGGCACCTGTAGCAGGCCTGATTGGGTTGGCTTGTGCTCAGCGAGCACACCGACCAACCCACCTTCAGTTTTACCTTATCCAGCACCTTCTTGGCCTCAGCCATAGGTACTTGGAATGAGGCAACCTGCATTCCCGCAAATTTTTGCGTAACCGAATCGCGGATTCCTGGATCTCGACATTACACTGATCCTTCAGTGCGTCTACCAGGTCTCCGGCTTCGGTTATTTCATCCATGCCCTTGCACTGGATGTTCAGGACTGGGCACAGGGCTCTAACCTGGACCCTGTCACCCAGGACCTCTTCCGTCAACTTTTTATACTCGGAACTCTTCCGAGTAGCATCCCGCTTCAAGACGAGAATCATCTCGCCTTTGCGCGTTCTTCGGATGCAGTTGACATCCCCTCCTAGACTAGAGAGCTTCTCGGTGCCTCTCATAGTCTTTAGGACTTCGGCGTAGCTTTTATCGTCAGCCTTGACAATGATCGCTTCACCTCTATCCTTCCGCTTGCCACTCCCACTAGAAGGCGCACCCTTTTCCTCACGGGCTCTACCCTTCTTGGCGGTGGCTGGATCCTTTCCCTTGGTCGCACTCCTTGAGACCTGCTGGCGGCTTCTTTTCTCCTTTTTAGGATTCATTACCTTTGTCCATGGTAGATCTTCCTCCCGGCGGTCCTCTGGTATCTTCCTAGGTGGAGGTACCATTTTCCTCTCGGTCTCCACTCGGACCTTTTCTGCGGTCCGTGCCGAGGCTTTATTAGCTACTTTCAGGTCCGCCTCCTGCGTGACCCTACTAAGCTTAGGAGTTGCTCCGCTGTTAGCCATACGCCGTTTAAGTTCTGCAGTCTGGCTCTCCGCCAGCTGCTTCCCCTTCTGCAAGGAGCCGAATCTTCGATTCGGCCTCCTTCGAGGCCTTCTTGGCTTGGCTAACCGCCAATTCCTTTTCTTCAGTAAGAAGACGGATCTTGTGCTCCGCCTCCTTACTGGCTTCCAGCAAGGACTTCCACTCCGACTTCGCCTTCACGACTAGAGCGCAGAGGGTTAGTACGGCCTGTTTTAAGTCCTTACTATAATTCACTCGGTTGTCCAGGAAGGACATGATTACGTCCGAAACGTCCGTAATCACCTCCATCGTCTGGACTCCATCCTCACCGTGGTTAGTCATCACCGAGTTAATGACTTTGGTCAGAGTGGGGCCGTCCATCTTAACATCCACCGGCACCTCTTCCGACCCACCACGTGCTCCGCCATCGCCTCCCCCCGGCGATCTTTGGGGTGACCGATCAAGGCCACTGCGCCTGGCGAAAGGGTTCTCCTTGTCGCCATTCGCCTCACCTCCTTCCTTCGTCGTTTTTGTAATTTTTAATGGGACACTCATGTCTGTTGGGTCCCCCTTGCGGCTGCTGTCGAATCCTGTTGGTGTAGTCGCCTTCGCGATCCCATGGTTATCTATACATACCTTGCGGCATGCAGGGAGGCCATGCGAGGGTTGACACTTTCGTGTTCAGAGCCAGATCAGCGCTAGTCAGGAAGGAGCATCTGAGCCTACTCCCACTCAGCTACCAGCTGAGCCACAGGATTGTACCGCGTGCCACAAGGCCTGCCACGGTTTTAGGGGACGGAAGACAGCCTGGCCATTAGCCCATTCGCCGTTTCAGGTCGGTGTCACCCGGCCTTACTAAGAGAATAGAATAACCAGACTACCAGCCCTTGCGTTCACAATATCTCAATATCCAAAACAAGACCAATCACATGCAACCAGTATACCATAATCAGGATCTTACTGGGATCAATTCTGATGTGCCAATGGCACTCCCTGGGCTTGTGCTTTTGAAGCGGCACACAGTCGCTTTGATAGAGTCTGCTTACGGGCACTTGTGGTTTTTTGGGAGGGATTTTAGCAGAGCCCACTGCTAAATCCCACCACGCCCTAGGCAGTTCTCCCTGACTCGCAGACAGCTGGGGAGGGGTCGTCAAGCCCTTGGACATGGTCCATGCTGTCCCTACTGTCCCTGCTGCCCCCACCGCCAAATCGATCGTGTGCCGCTCAAAGTGCACACGCGCAAGTCCTGGTGTTAGGTGGGATGCTAAACACACCTGACATGAAGGCCCTCTGACTTGATAAGAGGTTTGCGTTGGACCAATAAGCCTCCTATAAAACAAATAATTACGAATGAGATAATATCAGAAAATAAGAGAAAACACATCTCGATACAATCGGCAACGACCCAGGCGACGAATAAAGGATCACAATAGAAAGCTTGGAACATGCATCTGAAAGTCGCCGTTTTGCTACAGGATAATCTACGATGAATCGTAGCGCTGCTGGAAATCTGCTGGACAGGACAGAAAATGTGGAAAAGCGGTCATCGAGCGGCTACCTTTTCCCTTGTCATTAGACGAGTTTGTACTATCCCATCTAATTCCACCACTTTATTGTACCTTTGACACATACGTATTTCGACCTCATCAGTAAGACCGTCTTTAGTGTCTCGTACTTGACTCGACTTACTTTGTATAAAAGTTGTGACATCATCAACGAGCTGGGAACAGGCTTCATAGTACTGGGCGAGATGTGCCAACGTGTGATTGGGTGGCAGCCCATCAACGCAAGGATGTGCAAGCTGAGGATAAAAGGCCGTTACTTCAACTATCCAGTTTTCCGCGAGCGGTAATGGCCGCCAACATGCCTGCGGGTCAGTCTCTGATTTGACGTTTGTGGAGGTCAACTGCACCCACAGATCCGAGCATTCTGACCAATGTTGCATATAAGAAGGTGCTGATTCAGTGAATTTAAGCCTTCTTATATACCACATTGATCAAAATGCTCGAATAGTGGGTGCAGTTGACCTCCAGAAACGTCAAATCAGAGACTAACCCGCAGGCTAGCTGGCGGCCATTACCGCTCGCGGAAAACTGGATAGCATCAATGAAAATAAATACTAAGGTATGGAAATCCATATACTGTGTGCGTGCCTTTCGTGTATGGCGAAGAACCTTTCACTACTACATTCGAACGAGCTCCCATAAGAAGCCGTGCAAATATGTACGTTACCATTTGCTGTTTACATTTTCCATCATTCACCAATACACTTGCATTTGGTCTTCTTCCTCACCTTCTATCTATTCTCATTGGGATAGCATCATACACGTTCACTTACAACACGATGGGAGACCCGACGACGAGAAAGAAGCGTTCTATGCACAGCTGAAGCTGACATACGATAAAATGCCCACTGCAGGACGTCAACATCGTTATCGGCGACATGAACGCTCAGATAGGAAGGAAGGAAGGAAATGCATACACTAGCCATAGGACCGGATAGTCTACATACCGTATCGAACGACAACGACCAACGATATACGAATTTTGCAGTCTCCCACGGAATGGTAGTCCGAAGCATTTCTCCCCGCAAAAATATCCACAAGGCCACATGGAAATCACGTAATCAAGAAACAGAAAACCAAATCGACCACGTTCTAATCGACGGTAAATTCTTCTCCGTACGAACGTACGCACTTACCGCAGTGCGAATATTGAATCTCGACGGTGTACAACACGTGCCAAAGTCGTTCGCCGCGGCTAAACATTGGGCGGCTGCAGGACAATAGACTAGCCTAAGACTACTTTTTCAGTAAAAAGGCTGCACTCATAACAAAGAATGTGTCAGTGTCAAAATTGGAACGGCGCGCTTGCTGTCAAATCAGTTGTTCTCAAACCAGGTTCTTAAAGGTAGGAGTATTGCGCCACTTGTATAATGCAGACACTTTACTTTTCAGAACTGTCAAAATTAATCTCAGAAAAGTTGTCTTGTCAACGCTGAAAATCATCCTCAGATTAAAGCTGTAGAACCGAGAGACGGGTGCTTAGGACCACCTTTGGCGGCGTGCAAGAAGACGGTGTGTGGCGGCGAAGAATGGACCATGAGCTCGCACAACTCTACGGTGAACCCAGTATCCAGAAGGTAGCTAAAGCTGGAAGGGTACGATGGGCAGGACATGTTGCAAGAATGACGGACAGCAACCCTGCAAAGATGGTGTTCGCTTCCGATCCGGCAGGAACGAGACGGCGTGGACGGCGTTTCCACCGCCGATAAACGCCACTGATATCGTACTGCCGCCATCAATCAATGTGGATGACTAGTAGCTGATTGGGTCGCTACCAACCCCGTGGCAAGAGATGCTTCTCAGCGTAGCGAACATCTTCATGAAGATGTGCAGCATACATTTTGAAAAGTACTTCTCCCGAATCGTGCGTTTACAAGCAACTAGATTTTATACAAAATATTGTTGGTTACACATTTTCAATTTGTTCAAAAATAATGCCAGCTATTATGGGCATGTAAATATAATCCTAAAACATCTTTCTGCACACCATTTATTCATTTCAATTTCACTAATGAATGTTTTTCGATTTGCATCCCCGGATCATTTCAACTGTGATGCTCACCACAGTATAAACAATAATATTATCTTTTGTTTGATTCGGAGCGGGAGAACAAGTTACGAAATATGATTTCTTATAGCGTTTGATTTCACCTATCGATTCACTTCAATTCGTAAGTTTATTATATTTTATCATCAAATAACATAATTCTCATGCTCAAAGATGTAAATCTTGCAAATTATTTCGAAAACAATTTTCAGATTTAACCAAAACAAATAATAAACAAAACACATGATGTTTATTTTCGTACAATAACAACGGACGGTAATGAGATGAGCTACCGTCCGTGGACATGGTGGCTATTGTCAAACCCCTTGTGATAGTATAGGACGCCAGGGGGGTGGTCGCTACCGACGGAATCATTACGATAGAATTACGATACGTATACGATTTTAATGACTAATTGGCACTATCCAGTTTTCCGCGAGCGGTAATGGCCGCCAGCTAGCCTGCGGGTCAGTCTCTGATTTGACGTTTGTGGAGGTCAACTGCACCCACAGATCCAAGCATTCTGACCAATGTTGCATATAAGAAGGTGCTGGTTCAGTGAATTTAAGCCTTCTTATATACCGAATTGATCAAAATGCTCGAATAGTGGGTGCAGTTGACCTCCAGAAACGTCAAATCAGAGACTAACCCGCAAGCTAGCTGGCGGCCATTACCGCTCGCGGAAAACTGGATAGATAGTAGAATCTATAGATGAGCGAAAGCATGGCTGAGTCGCTTTTGACGTAGGACTTACGTCTTTCTTCACTATACTGGGTGTCATTTAGATTTTTGGAAATCAAGAGCGTTACGCTGAAAGGGAAGATTTCGAACGTTACTAGCGCCTTTATCTTTCGATGGATTTTTAAGATTCATATATCAATCGACTCGGACACTCTCCAGCAATTTGCCAACTTCATTGAAACTTAAGATTTTTAACGATAAGCTATTGAAAATTTCAAATCTTGTCAAGGTCAATAAAAATTTCATATATAATCAATCTCGTGCATTCCTAACACGGACATCAGAATGCATTGCCACGTGCCTTCGGATCCACCGTAAGATTTACTTGTACATAAAAGAAGCAGTCCTTCCGTGTGCGAGTCATTGCAGTTTGTGACAGCCGCGCGTACTGTGTCGGTTGCGATCGATGCAATCGCCTCGCTCGGAGGTCACGGCTAAAGTCACTACATATAAAGTCTGGCGAAGACACTGACAGGTCACCAATCGAACTGTCGTTTGTGGGATCCAACCAAACAAGACGCTTCAAATGAGCTTGAAGCAATGGAGAGTATTGAGATAGTGCTGATAAATATATTGGAAAACTATTGCAAAAATAGAGAAAAACTTGAGTCCGATGAAAAAGGTAAAGGAATTTGTAATTTTTCGCGAATAAATAATTTCCAGAAGAATATTTGTAATAAACATTATTTCATACTTTGGTTCTCATTTTCTGAGAATAAATGAACTGAACTCATAGTTTGGAACCAAAACATTATAATAGTGGTTTGTGCAACTAGTTGCAAAAGGATAATTTTTTTCAGAACGAGTTGTACGTTTATCCAACGAGGCTGTTAAAATTAAATTTTTTATCACTCCAAGACGAACTGTTAACCGGGTATTATGATCAGAAATTGCAAAAATAATTTCTAAAATCTATAAATTCCCTACACTTGCTTGAGTAAATAAGAGTTCCATAGTTAGAAACAATGCGATTCTAATTTTGTATTTAATTATTAGTTTCATTTCCAGAAGTTTTGAAAAAAAACAAATCGCTAATAATTCTACATAATATGAATGTTGTCGTTTCCAATATCAATACCTATACCAATCAAACCCCATAAATTCAAAAAATAAATATAAATACGTTACGATTATTCAAGTCCTACGTCTACTCGCGGTTATGTTTAAAACATTATTGCCGATTTCACCAATTTGAAGAGTTATGTGTAGATTGTGATTTGCCCGCTTCTTTTTCTCACACCCACTCTCATTTCGGGTTGATCGATTTTTGTTACTGAAATTTACCCAATTATAACCCATTACTCGTTAGTCATATGTGAGCGTGTACACTAAATCCACCTAAATCGATTCCCGCCATGATTAGACGTCTATTTGTTTCCAGATTGAGCACTCACACACAAATATTATACACGGAAAATCAAACTTTTCTGAGTGTATTGAGTGTGAGAAAAAGATGACTGTGAGAAAAAAAATCTCGCAGAACTCTTATAAAGTGCAAAAAGCGCTTGCCGATTTCACCAATTTGAAGAGTTATGTGTAGATTGTGATTTTACCCGCTTCTTTTTCTCACACTCACTCTCATTTCGGGTTGATCGATTTTTGTTACTGAAATTTACCCAATTATAACCCATTACTCGTTAGTCACATGTAAGCGTGTACACTAAATCGATTCCCGCCATGATTTGACGTCTATTTTTTTTTCAGATTGAGTATAGATAGTGGAATATATAGATGAGCGAAGATAAATCCTCTGTCTCCAAACGAACTGTCAAACGTGTCTCCAAACGAGCATGACGTCACGATTTCAATGCAAACGTTAAGGGCTGTGACGTCATATACGCGTGTGCACGGGCAAAAAAATCGACTCAGCCATGCTTTCGCTCATCTATAGATTCCACTATCTATAAGATTGAGCACTCACACATAAATATTATACACGGAAAATCAAACTTTTTTGAATGTATTGAGTGTGAGAAAAAGATGACTGTGAGAAAAAAAATCTCGCAAAACTCTTATAAAGTGCAAAAAGCGCAATAACTAAAATCTAGAGTGCTTTGAGAATAGGTCGTATGTGCAAAAGAGTCTCTCTTTGCCTCCATTCTCTTTCGATTATTACAGATCTATAATAAAGTTTACTTCAGATTTCTTGGCAGATATCTAAAGATTATAGCTTTGTCTAGCGTTCTGAAGTGAAAATGTGGCAAAATATGCAAAACTAGCTTATGTACAACCGAAAGAGAGCGTGAACAAAGAGAGCCTCTCTTTTGCACATACGACCTATTCTCAAAGCAATCTAGAAATATGTTTTTTTACGCTGTTTGATTTTTTGAGTTGAACTGTTTATCTCCACACGGTTAGAGAAAAGTACCTAATTTTAGGTACTTTTTTTCTCTTGCATCTCCCTCCCTCTTCCCTTTGTTGTCATAAAATGAAGAGCAAAACCACTCAACAAGGGCATTAAAGTGTGGGAACCCAACGTTGAGTAATCTCATGTTTACAAAAGTTGAGTGAAATTTACCTAACTTTTGGATAGTTTCTATTTAAAATTAAGTATTTTTTACTTAATATTAAGTGAATTTTACTTAATTTCAAGAAAAAATTACTTAATTTTGGGTTCCCACACTGAACCCCCGATTTGAGTGAAAAGTACCTAATATTAGGTACTTTTTTCTAACCGTGCAAAGAATCTTTTTACTCATTAAAGAGTACTTTGGTTGTACAGTGCAAAATTTACCATTCAAGTGATAGCAGCTCTATCTATTGGCAGTGACTAGAAACTGCCATTGATCAATTGAAAAACGCTAAAAAGCACTCATTCAAAATCATCTGTGAGATAAGGCGTAATAAAGTAATAGCGTGAATAATTATTATTTTTTGTGCCCGAGGGTGGCTCGTCTCCAGCGTAAATAATGATATTGGGAAAAAGTGTTAAAACTAATAAATATATTTAATTACAATCTAGGATTACAATAGATTACAAAAGGATATATGTTTTACTTGTGGGACATTGCATTAAAATTTTGAGAAAAACAAAACGATGACAATACAATGTGTTTTATAATTTTAATTATTATTTACAAGTTTATTGGAATATTATACCTGCTTATGTTTCAATTAAGCTGACCGTGTGGAGAGAAAAATTGAGAAACCGAGAGAGAACTGTCAATCATATCGTGTAGAAAAACCAAAACAAAAGTCCCACCCCATCGCCCATCCCATGTGAAGAAAGTTAGTGCAGTATACGTGCCAGGAAGATATTGTCGAAAAACAGTGCCATGGCCATTCCTCGAATAATGGTGTTCCGGCCGTCATGGGAAGAGTTCCAAGACTTTTCCGGCTACATCGATTATATGGAGTCAAAGGGAGCCCACAAGGCTGGCCTCGTCAAGGTAAGCTTAACGATTAGATTGTTTACCTGTTTTTGTTCGGTAGAATACTGTGATTTTTTTTGCAGGTAATCCCTCCTCCTGAATGGGTGCCCCGCAAACAGGGCTATGATTTAAAAAACATCGATGTCACCATTCGAACTCCGATATCGCAAATGGTTTCTGGCATGCAAGGGCTGTATCAGCAGTTCAACATCCAGAGACGATCGATGACCGTGCAGGAGTTCTACGATAAAACCCGACAGGAACGGCATGCGACTCCAAAGCATTTTGACTACGAAGACTTGGAGAAGAAGTTTTGGAAAAATGTAACCTATGTATCACCCATTTACGGTGCGGATGTACCCGGAAGCATAACCGACTCTGACGTCAAAGTGTGGAACATCAACAGTTTAGGGACGATCTTGGATTATGTTAACTCCGACTACAACATATCAATCGCAGGAGTCAACACTGCATATCTGTATTTCGGAATGTGGAAGACTACTTTCGCATGGCACACGGAGGATATGGATTTATATTCGATCAATTTTCTACACTTTGGCGCACCGAAGACGTGGTATGCAATTCCACCGGAACACGGGAAAAAGTTGGAACGGTTAGCGGAGCGATTCTTCCCAGGAAATTATCAAGAATGCAAAGCTTTTCTTCGCCATAAAATGACGCTTATCAGTACCCAGGTACTAAAGCAGAACGGAATTCCATTCAACAAAATAACGCAAGAACCCGGTGAAATTATGATCACTTTTCCTTACGGCTATCACGCTGGATTCAATCACGGCTTTAATTGTGCCGAATCTACCAATTTTGCAACAGAACGATGGATAGAGTACGGGAAGAGAGCTTCTGTTTGCAACTGCCGACCGGATATGGTGAAAATTTCAATGGATACCTTCGTACGAAGATTTCAACCTGATCAATACGAAAAGTGGCTGCGTGGGGAAGACTACGGCTACCACCCGGAGGATCCAAACACCTACTGTGCTGCCCCTAAGCCGAGAGTGCTACCCAAAAAGTATTGCAATGCTCAAAGTGTAGCTCATAAGGATTTCATTAATTGCAGCTTCTTATTTGTTTCAGAATGCAAGAGCATCTTCAAATGCATGTTCAAAAGCGAGGTTGTGCTCCTATCAAAGTTGATAAAAAGTTTGTCTTCTGCTCTAAAACATATTTTCAGCTTAATTAATCCGACTTTTCTTTTTCAGAAAACCTAGCAAAAAGTTAGAAAAGCCGAAGAAAAAGCTACAATCCCTTTGGAGCAAACTGGAAGGCAAGGAAAGCGGAATGGCAACTAATTTGCTACTGGATGGCCCAGTGAAAAACACAAATAGAATTCGTTTTCAAACCAAAACTATAAACCTGTTGGAAGATTGATGTTCACAGGGGCTGCCAACGTTTCCGTCATAGGGGCGTTGTCGTTATATTGATCGTGTGTCCCAAATGGGAATCCAAAATAGAAGTGTGCAATCCGTTTTAGTTCAATTAGGTAGAATAGAATTACGGTTTTCCTCGTTAGGAAATTGTGCGATCACTTGCCATAAGCTCAATATGGTGGATCTCAATTTATTTTATATGAATTTTAGAGTGAAATCTATGGTTAAAATAACATGATATTGTAAACTTTTGAGTGTCTTTACAATTTGAAGTAATGATGAGATAATATAATTATAATAGATTCCGTAATTATACATACCTATGTAAGAGAACATAAATGGTCCGAACATCCTTATTAAGACTACAATTTATTTGAGTAATAAAAAGCTGTAATTTGATAAAATCATTGGTTGACTCTATTCATATTTTTTTATATATATTTATTAAGGTGTTTTAAGGTGTTCAACACCGCACTCTATTCATAGTCAAGTTCAGTCTGATTGAGGCTTCCTCCATTCTCTCAAAGTTACGTGGCATAATATTAATGTCGTCGGCGAAACCAAATAACTGGAGGGACTTCGTGAAAATCGTACCACTCGTGTCAATCCTTGCCCTTCGTATAACTTCCTCCAGATCGATGTTGAATAGCAGACACGAAAGACCAACACCTTGCCGTAACCCTCTGCGCGTTTTGAGGGCACTTGAGAATGCCCCTGTAACATAAAATTTGGTAGAGTACCTTGTAGGCGGCGTTCAGCAATGTGATTGCGCGGTAGTTGCTACAATTCAGCTTATCGCCCTTTTTGTAGATGGGACACATGACACCTTCCATTCACTCCTGCGGCAGAACCTCATCCTCCAAAACCTTGGTAATTACCCAGTGCAGAGCTCTAGCCAGTGCCTCGCCACCGTTTTTAGAAAGTTTTCCTGGTAGTTGGTCAACTCCAGGGGCTTTGTTGTTTTTCAGCCGGCCGATCTGCTCCTGGATTTCCTGGAGATTCGGAGCCGGAAGTCGTATGCGCGCGTGCTCCTATTTTCATTACCATAACGCCATCGTTGTCTGCCACATCACCATTCAGGTGCTCTTCGTAGTGCTGCCGCCACCTTTTGATCACCTCACACTCGTTTGTAAGAAGGTTCCCGTTTATGTCCTTACACATATCGGGCACGTTGGCCTTACGTGAACGGTTAACTTCGCATAGAAATTTCGTGCCCGCGCGTTATTAGGGCGGTACAGTTGCTCCGTCTCTTCACGGTCTCGATTTTTCTGCTGGCGCTTTTTCCTCCGAAAAATCGAGTTTCGTCTGTTCCGCGCCCGTTTCTATCGTGCCTCGTTCGCCCTCGTGCGGTGTTGCAGCAATCTCGCCCATGCTGCATTCTTCTCCACAACTAACTTCTCACATTTCGCGTTTCTGTGATTCGGGGGGCACCGTGCCTAGAGCAGCGGGTGCGGTGCTCCCAATGGCGGATCGAATATCTCTCCAGCCATCTTCAAGAGATGCTGCGCCTAGCTGCTCTTCTGTTGGGAGTGCCACTTCACGCTGCTGCGCGTAGTCTTTTGCTAGTCTACCGTCTTGTAGCCGCCCAATGTTTAGCCGCGGCGGACGACTCCGACGCGTGGTGTACACCATCGAGAGTTTTGAGCGCAGACATACTGCAACGAGGTAGTGGTCGGATTCAATATTCGCACTGCGGTAAGTGCGTACGTTCGTGATGTCGGAGAAGATTTTACCGTCGATTAGAACGTGGTCGATTTGGTTTTCCGTTTCTTGATTATGTGATTTCCATAATTGCCTTGTGGATATTCTTGCGGGGGAAAATAGTGCTTCGGACTACCATTCCGCGGGAGGCTGCAAAGTTCATGCATCGTTGGCCGTTGTCCTTCGATACGGTATGTAGCCTATCCGGTCCGATGACCGATCTATACGTTTACTTACTACCTGAGCGTTCATGTCGCCGATGACGATTTTGACGTCCCGCAGTGGGCATCCATCGTATGTCTGCTCCAGCTGTGCATAGATCGCTTCTTTCTCGTCGTCGGTGTAGTATATATAAATGAACCAGGGTGAAAGTAAATTCTATTTGTTGAAATGATAACAAATTATACGTAAAATAATACCAAAAAAATGGAAAAATATTAAAAAATAAAAATTAGGTTTTGAAATCATTTTACAAAAACAATGCTCATGTGCATGCGAACCTAAAATCAGTTTTTGCTGAACTGAATCAGTCATAAAAAACCCCCCTGACAATAATAGAACAAAACCAGCCAAAGCCGTCATTCCCCCTATATTGAATGCTCGATACTAAGGAATTACTGAAGAGATCCTTAGAGGAGATCCTGTGAGAAATTGAAGGGGTTCCTGTGGGAATTGCTGAGCCATTGATGTGGGAGGGCTTCCTGAGGGAATCGCTGAAGAAATCCCTTGCGGAGTTTCTGTGGGAATCCCTGAAGGAATCTCTGTTTAATCTCTGGAGAAGTTCGTGTGGGAGTCGCTGGAGAAATCCCTGGAAGAGTTCCTGTGGGAATCCCTGAAGAAATTTCTGTTTAAATTCCAGAAGGAATTCTTGTGGGAATCTCTGAAGGAGTTCCTGTGGAAATTCCTGATGGAGTTCCCCTGGAGATCGATGGAGGAATCCCTGGAGGAGTTCTCATGAGAAACACTGAAAAAATTTCTGTACAATTCCCAGAAAGAATTCTTGTGGGAATCCCTGGAGGAGTTCCTGTGGGAATCCCTGAAGAAATTTCTGTACAAACCCCAGAAGGAATTACTGTGGGAATCACTTAAGGTCACTCCTGACGGAATCCAAGATTAAAAGTGCTCGCGTTATCGGGGGCACACCACTCGATTCAGAGGCGGCGCACAACTGTCATTTTTGTTGATTTAGCTTTGCTGCGTCGGAGCATGCGTGAAATAATAAAAATGACAGTTGTACGTTGCTTCCGTATCGAGTGGTGTGCCCCCGAAAACGCGAGCACTTTTAATCTTGGATTCCGTCAGGAGTGACCTTAAGAAATCCCTGTGAGAATCCATGAAGAAGTTCCTGTGGGAGCTTAATAAGAAAAATTACTTTAATAAAGTTAAAAAAAAACTTCATGTGGGAATATCTGTAGAAATCCTTGGAGCAATTCCCTTGGGAATCGCTGAAAGAATCCCTGGAGGAGTTCCTGTGTGAATCGCTGAAGGGATCCTTGTAGATGTTCTTGTGGGAATCCCTGGAGGAATTTATATGGGCATTCTTGAAGGAATCTCTGGGGGAATTCCTGTGGGATTTGCTGAAGGATTACCTTGGAGGAATTTCTGGAAGATTTCCTGTCGGAATCGCTGAAGGAATCCCTGGAGGAGTTCTTGTGGGAATCCTTAACGGATTCTTCCGGAAATCCCTGAAACGGTTCCTCTAGGAATTTCTACAAGTATTCATCTAGAAATTCGTGAAAAGATTCCTGTGAGCATCGCTTGGGGATTCTATGGGATTCTTCTTTTAGCTTCTCATCACCGTGTGATTCCTTCTTCTTGTCTATACACACCCAGCAGTACCAATTCTTGTTGGAATCCGGAGTATTCCAACACACACCCAATGATATAACACATCGCAATCAATCATGGGGTTTCCGTCATCAACCGTGTCAGTTAATGCATAATTCTTAATCGTTCTTTTAATAGAATCTCCTTGAGAATTTAATGGAACAATTTACTTTAAACCTAAATTTTCAAACAAATCTAAATATATGAGGTTTTAGCTCCAACGCACCTAGAAAAGGAATAATTATTAAAACAAACAACAGATATTGTCGCTGTTTATTGGAAATTCCTAAAACGCACACTTTTTTGCCACAATACAGAGTGAACAAAGAAGACTGCGTTCTTTATATCAATTTAGTGCAAAAAATGAAACTCTCATTTTATGAAATCTGTATACTACCAAATGTTATTTTCGATGCTGCTCACCACCATAACTGCACGAGACATGCAAACATTTAAAAAGGGATGTACTTCAGGAATTGTTTGAGGAATAATGTTGATTCGCGCCGATCCACGCCGCCGCCGAGAGCGACTGAGGCTGAGCCGCCGCCGGTTAAAAGCAGATCGGCGCACTTGGCACTCGCCCGGGCAAGTGAAGTGAGAAAGTGCGTAGGACTTGAGTTGATCTATGAATATCCTGTCTAGGTGGAAGCGTAGTGTTTGCAATGTAATAGCCCTTCCACGTATGCGGGTCGTCGGTATCGGGAGAGTTTCCGCCGAGTAGTTTGCGATTACGTAGAGAGCTAAATGGCTAAAGAAAAGGTACACATACAAAATAATGCGGGTATGATGCATGACAAAGCGTTATCTGCTGTAAGTGCACGTGTTGAAAAACATGCGGTGGTGGTGAGTCGTTTCGGTATTCTTGAGTAAAATATAACGCGCCCCCATAGCAGCATTTCGGTTGCCTCATGCATATGAACTAAACCACGATGACGTCACGCATTGATTTTCAGCAAGAAGAAAACATCCACTGCGGGTAATGTTTACAAAAAATAAACCTCGACATGAACATGCGGTGAACTAAAATGCTCCGAGTTTACTGAAATATTCATTGGCCCGCAGCGGATGCCACTTTTCCGACCGGTAAGAAGAAGAATCGTGGAAAAAGAAGACGCTCGTGGTTAAGTCCGTCACATGCAACCTATGAAAAATTCGAGCATATTCTACGATTATGCATTTATACCTAAACCGTCGCGGCTTAAAGGCTCCCCCAAACCTAAGCGATTTCATCGCCGCGACGGCGACAACTAGTCGCCGCGGTTCTATCGTTGAGTCGCTGCAGGCAATACTCTATTTACGCTTCCATACCAACGGCGACAGAATCGCTGTCGCCAAGCGATAGAATCGCGTCGCGACTGTCGTGTCGCGTGTGTTTGGGGGAACCTTAAAGGTTCCACCAAACACACGCGACGTGATTCTATTACTTGGCGACTGCGATTCTGTTGCCGTTGGTATGGAAGCGTGGATGGAACATGGCCTGCAGCGACCAAACGATAGAATCGCGGCGATGAAATCGCTGAGGTCTGGGGGAGCCCTAAATTTTATTTGTTAGGGACAAAACTGCAGTGCACAGGTTGCACATGCGGACGCGTCGTCTCTAGTATAAGTACGATAGGCTAATGCTAATGCTAATATTCTGGAGAATTCTGAATTCCGCAAATTTCTCCAGAATTTCTAGGTTATTCCTTAAAAAATCTGTATATCTACAATTCCTTAAAAAATCTGTATATCAAGCACATCCAAGAATTTCTTCAATAATCCCCATTATTAATCCAGGAATTCCTTCATAGGAAGTTTATGAGAAGTTTCAATAACTTTTTTCCATTAAATTAATTCTGAAAGTTATTTACGTTTTCCTTCAGAGATTTTTATAGGAATTCCTTATGGAGCTTTTACAAGGATTCCTTCGAAAATTCATTCAAAAATCCAGCATTACGTCTTTCTTAGGCTGCGTGGATACAAGGCATGACCATGCTGAAGGTAGCTGAGTTAAATTCATGACACGGTGAAGGAAATTTTTAGAGTTCTATGTATCTGAGAATCATCGAGTAAGTTTTATAACAAAGGAATGCAGTACTGGCGAATGGGCTTAGCATTATATGGAATTTCTTATTCGAAAGTTTTGAGAAATGTCTCATTCATTCCTCAGAACTCCTAGATGAAAAAGTCCCAAAGGAGGAATGCTAAATTTCTGAAGAAGACATTCTTCTGAACTTCCTTCTGTAGAATCTTGATAAATCGTCTAGCTCAAACCTTTGTAGGGGTATGTGGCGGGACCATCATCATCATCATCATCATCATCATGTAGAATGAATTCTTGGAGACGGAATTCTTCAGTGTTTCGGTAAACTTCTTTTAAATCCTAAAGGAGGAATAATTCTGAATTATTGGAAACGAGTTCCCGTTTCTTAATAAATTTGTTTTTTAAAATACCTGAAGAAGGATTTTCTGAGAACTGAAGGAAGGATGGATGTTTGCTTACCAAATAAACTCAATTAAAAAATAAAAAAAAAATAAAAAAAAATTTCTGTCTGTCTGGCTTTTCCAACCCGAAAATTTCGAATCGGCAATCGAACCCAGCCACTTTTAGCATGATCTTGCTTTGTAGCCGCGCATCTTACCACTCCACTAAGAAAAGCCGATAGCTTGCTCATTGACTACCACCCAATAACGCGTATATCACGATACGTTTTTCGACCTCAACTCGTACTCGACTCAATTCGATTGAAGTACAAGAGACGATCTACTGTTGAGGTCGTATGTGCAAAAGTTGCAAAGTTGTGAAACTAGATGGAATGTTTATTACTAATAATTCGTTTTATAGCAAGCAAGGTCATTCCACTTGACCAGTTCTAAGAAAAATTTAGTAATCACTAATTAATTAATGACAGATCTACAATGATCGTGGATATGCTTATCTCTGCAACTCCATCTATGATTTATGCAAGGGTTCCATGCTATGCTATGTTCTTCAAAATAATGGCCTGAATCATTCACAATTTTTTTTTTATTAGATTACCTTTTTAAATCTTTTATTTTCTGAATATCATTCGAAATAAATAATTTTATAATAATTTCGTTCGGCATTTTACCAGCTCCAATTGTGTCGGAATTTTCCAATATTAACGGTTTCTCCACCGTTAGATAATTGATAATAATGATAATAACAAGTGTAATAATTACAACTACTAGTATGGGTCATATGTACACATATACAATAGCTAATTGAGTCATGACGATCGCACCACTGATTGGTTTGTTCTTTCATTTCGTTTGCAACAGTCAAAAATAGTCTTCAACTTCAGTGTAACACGGCATAGATTTGCTGTATTCTTTTCTCAAATATAAGTGTAGCTTTATTATTATGCAACTAGAATTCAATGTCATTTGTTTTTCTCGGAAAAAATCTTATCAACAATGAGAATAGCTTACATGGGTTTTTGAAATGTTTAGATTTAGATTTTATTTTGTTTAAGTTGTTTCATAGTTAAGTAACGTACTTGAGCGGTTGCCAGAAGCATTTCCTTTAGTTTTCACAAAGCAGCAAGAACAGCTTTTTTGAGAAAAATTATAAATTTATGTTTTTGTTTGAAAATGTATGATGATTTCTAGGAGAATATTCGATGATTCCTGATTTTTTGATTAAATAATTAGAAATGACAAAAGCATTAAAAACATTTTTTCTAATCCTAATAATACAAACAACCTGCGGCAACTTGGATGGAGGTGTTTGCCTGCCGTCGTCATAGTTGTCGTAGGTGAATTCAATTTTTGTTAATTTTTTTATGTTTACAGTAACGTATATAAAAAAGTGAGATTTCTTGTTCTTAAACATAGGCACTGCGAATAATTTAAAGCTAAAAACAATCTCCTATGATAATTGAATACTTTTCGTCCATTGAACTAAAAGTAGGAATTGGCTAATACAGTTTTGATTTTGTAGTGAATGTGGTTCGAATGCGAATGGAATGGTTTCCTGGGAATTTGGACTAAGGTTCGAATTACAAATGAGTAAAATTGCGGGACTGGCCGGTTGGGATGTCGCGCCGTAGTTACCGGGCAGCGTTGAGGGCTGTAATACAGTTTGTTGTGGGAGGTCTCGCAGGGGGTGGCACCGCCTACTTTGACCATAGTCCTGTTAAGTTGTTGGGGAATTGGATTTCTGATTTCTGACTCTATCATCTCATTGGTTGGTTTGAGAAGCATTGATTGCGTGTTTTGTGTTTTTTGGTGATGTTGAGTATCATTAATTGGGTCTCCATAGCAAAAATTAAATTTAGTTCCAGCTGTAAATTAAAAATGAAACAATGAATCAAGCAGTCGATTACAAAGATTATTGTTGTATCTTACAAGCTCAAGTATCGAGTATTCCTTTTGCGACCCATGTTGCAAAGTTTGAAATGGCACAGCGACATATCTGAAATTGTATAAATAAATAAATTATTATATTTTCTAAACATAATGTAACTGAAGTAAACTTACAATGATTGCTTTTCTTTTCCTCCCTAGGTTTTTGGTAGCTGAGTGCTTTTGGATGTTCCTGTAGCCTTGCCAGCCGATTCAACGCCTTGACAGGGTTCTCC
This sequence comes from Armigeres subalbatus, assembly GCF_024139115.2. Classification (NCBI taxonomy): domain Eukaryota; kingdom Metazoa; phylum Arthropoda; class Insecta; order Diptera; family Culicidae; genus Armigeres; species Armigeres subalbatus. The sequence continues at coordinate 26,953,073 of NC_085140.1, forward strand.
GCCGGGGCGTCTTCCACCAGTGGTTCATCTCCGTTTGGAGGTTGCTGCTTTTGCAGCTCTTGCTGAAGTATTTCCTCGTCCTGTTGCTGCTTGGCGGCCATGTTGCCCATGATTTGCAACAGTTTCAACTCTTCCCTGTGCAGTTTCTGAACTTCATCGGCCAGCTCGTTGTAGAGCTCTTCGCCGGGGATGTCCGCCTTCGGGATGTAGGCCATGGCAGGGCTGGCAAAGGCCATTAATCCTGTGGCTAGCAGCAGGTAGCTCCAATGGGTAATCATTCTGCGGAAGGTAAGTCAAACATAATGAATCTAATTAGCTCTTGAGTTGATAAATTATTGTTTGCATGATTATTCGTAATTAGTTCCATTTTTCTACCCTATCCTATTCCTAGAAATGGGATGAGTTTTGCGAAAGAACGCATGATTTTGTTTCCGGTGCACAATGGTTTCCAAACGATCAAAATCTAATATTTATTATGATTAATTTAACAGCCATTCAGGCCGTCGGTAACCATGCTACAGCATATTATTTCCATTAGGTATTGAAATTTTCAATTTGTAGGTCATTGATATAACTTAATTAGCTGATTTTAAAATATGAATTTTTAAAAGCCAATCTTTTCGCACAGTTCCGTCCATCTGCATAGGACATTCCCCAATAAGTGGGTGGGGCGAATAAAACAACGGAAGTCTAACTTCTGCAAAGTGTTTTGCTTGAAATTAACAAAGTTGAGCCGTGCTGCTCCGGGCCATCGGTCAGAAACATTTGGCAAGCTGCGAGCGCGTGGGTACTTTACAATTAGATAGGAATGGATTGCGATGGATGTCGCTCTTTCCGTGTCTGCTACAATTTTTCGCGATGACAAAAGCCATTAAGTAATGGTCGTAAATTCCGCGAAACTGAAATCACTCGCTGTGTGCTACTTGTTGACATTTGCGACGGAGATTTGTTAATATTTATTCTAACTTCTGGAGTTTGAGGTTTGTAGCTGCATTTGATGAAGGAACGATAAAATCTTATTCTGCATCGTTTCTATTGTGAGGGATTCAAGGTGGGGGCTTTGAAACTTTATTTCAGATTAGAAATAAAGGAATTGTGCAGTCACGTTGCACTGCAAATGGCTTTATGACAAGGTTACCGATAACTCCGTGTTCTTGAAAGGTCAGATGTTTAAGAAAAGTTTTCTTTTATGTAAGTACGATGCAGAAAAACGATTTGCTTGTTGGTGGACTAAAAATAAACGTCATATGTTCATGCAATGTGAATCTTTTGTTTTGCATTTGTCCCTTCTATTGTCTTATTTTGGTAAATTACAAAAATTTAACAAAATCAAGTAAGATCAGAGAATTTTTGAATCAAGTTATCTAAAGAAAATTGTGTTGGACCAACTGATAAAAAATTCTATTTGTATGTGGATTGTCAGTATACAAAATTGATTGTATTATTATTATACAAAATTAGTTATTCCACACACCCTGATTATGCAGAAGGATGTCGAAGGAAATAGATTATTTAAGCCATCTAAAAACATACGACACAAACGACATCGCGCGCGCGGACGAAGTCCTACACCTTGATACCGCAATAGCTGCAAGCTCGTAAATCAGAGCGAGAAGTTTCCACAATCAAAGCATAATCAATTACTGCCCTGATGAAGCGAACCGCCGCAGCCCGCGGGCGGAGGCGATAGCGACAAACTGTCATTATTCATCTGCCGTACCACAGAAACGATGATCCATAAAATGACGGTCTGACTTACTTGACTCGAGCAATTAAGCACGCTGATACGGAGGAGCTCGCTGTGATCGCCCATTGCGTCGAACGACGAGATCATCGAGCAAAGCAATTTGAGATAACCTCCGTCGTGCCGGGTGCCACTTTGACCGACACTACACGACAGGCGTGGCTTTGCCTCGGCACTGACCAATCCATCCAATCGGAACTGGTTCGATGCCGAAGCGGAACTCGAGGCGTGGTCTACACTGCTATGAGAATATGGGTTTGACGCCATTTTGCTATTCATTTTGAATCTCATGGACTAGGTACGTGCATTTTAAAATTTTGTTTAGCGTTTAACAGAGCGAAACATTGGTTTAAAGTTTTTGTAATTTTGAACATGAGATGTGGCGGAAAACTTTTATATTTTCGAATGAAATTTGGGTAAATTGGTACTAGCAGACCCAAGCTTCGTCTCGCCTAAAATTGGTAAAATCTTCGATTTTTTTACATTCGCAATTCACTTAAACCGATTCTTCAAGAATAATTTCTTATCTTTAAAAACTTCCATACACCAATATATTTACATGGGAGCCCTTCCCCTTCCAGAATAGGGAGGGGTCTAAAACCACCACAGAAATATTTCTTGCCTTTAAAAACCTCCACGTGCCAAACTTGATTCCATGTGGTCGGTTAATTCTTGAGTTATGTAGAAATTTATGTTTCATTTGTATGGAAAACAACCAAATACAAATATCGCGATGTTCGGTTCAGTGGTTTCCGAGTCTATTAGGGTCAGACAGATAGAAATTCATTTTTATGTATATATATTATGTATATAAATTAGTTGACCTGGCAGATGATGTTCTGCAAAGTAGGCTAGAATACGCGTTGTGAACTGCATTTGCGAAATTCATATACCTATGAATAATAATTTTTGGTATTCACGATTTTTTCCAATTTTACTCGTGATTTCCGCATGAAAAAAATCCTATAAATCCGTCGGAGAACATAACGAACAGTTTTGCTGAAGATATGAAGAGAACCATCCAGTCGTTTTCATGTTCAAGAATACGAACATAAGCCAATTTATTTTTATATATTCAGAAGATAAGATAGTTGCAGGGAGTTTTTATTTATCAATCTAACTAAAATTTGGCCATAAAATGCCATGTTATAAAACTCACTCATCATACCGTAATTATTCTTTTGAAAATTATAGGAATAAACGTGCCAAAATCATCATTTCTTCTGGTACCTATTTGAGAAAAAATGATGTCTTCATAAATAGTTTGTATGATTTTAATCTTTCAATAATATAATGGTTTAAACAATTAAAAAAAAAATTCGTATTTCATACATACGTGTTAAACTAAGTTCAATATTAAAATATATCATAAATACTATTGGCATTGGTCATCCACATTATAAATGAATCAATTTACCTTTATATTTGAATTGAACCAACTTAATCAATTTGTTTAAATTGTTGCGTTCAATACAAAATCGTTTGTCCTTCGTTATGCTTTTGGTTGGTAAAGGCAAAGGATAGCCGAAAAACACGGTACGTATTATGGGAAAAATGTCATGTGAAAAAATACTTTTTTCGCATTGTGGGCTGTCTTCAATGCAAGTAGGAAGTCAAGCCTATTCATATCTAGAACTGTCTTTAGCTTCCTACTCGACCCAAAGGCATCCCACGCGTCATGAAGGATGATGTTACTTCCAAAAATAGAGTAAAAGTCAGGGGGATTGAATCAGTATGCATAACAGTGGTATACTAAAATCTTATATTTAATTGTTTTTGGGACGGTTGAAGCAAAAAAAAAACGATGCTCTTATTGTGTCTGAATTGTCATCAAAACGATATTATGGACTGATGAATAATACTCAATGCAGGTTCTTCTGTTGAACATAAAATGTTCGCCCTTGACACATGAGCAAAGTATGTCGTCAAATAAAAGTCCACTTAGAGGTCGGTTGTCACAACGTTCCTGTCGAGGTCATTTTGCACCCTGTAAGGCAGGCTTTAAAATGTAATATGCCGTTTGGGTTCTTACTTGCAAGTTGCAGTGTGCTTGCCGATACATTCGCAGTTAGGTATGTACGTCAACCTACCAGGAAACGAAATTTGCATTTCAAGAACCGCGAGGCAAAAAATTAACATAGTACGAAAAACAGAAGAAAAAAAGGGATCCGATTCATTGATTCCCGATTCATGCCAATAAGGTTTTTTTTTTGACCAAGGTTTGATCGTTTTAGTCTAAAACAGATATAGGTATCCAAATCTATTATGGAAAGTGTGTAAGATTTAAGTTTTCGTATCGCAGTTGGGGTGCCTTTACATAATGCATCTTGGGGGTGTTTGGGGTTTTCCTTTAAATATCCTCTGAAGCATCATTAAGCTTATCTTTTTCTGGCTCTGCAAAATCGGGCACCGTTGCGGTTAAGTAAATTTTGAAGCTGAACTTTGCCAAAAACTGTAGTACTTTACTGATCTTCAGCAAAAAAAAAAATACATATCTCAGCAACCGAATCATCACTTTTACTGAGATTTCGGCAGGACTTGAAGCTGATTTTTGGCGTTGGCTTCTCTGGGAAAATAAACAAAAAGTACTGAGATCTCGGCGATAAATATTAAAAACATTCACATTTTATTTACATCAGGAGTTAGATATTGACAGGGAACGAATAGGTGGCCAATTTTTCTACCCAAATTTTTTTCAATTGTGTATCTTTTTTATATAGGTTTTGGTAGGTTCTTATACAGAATAGTTAGAAAATCTGAAAGTCGCTGGTTGGTATGTATATTGTTCAGAAAAATATATTAAGCTCTTTTAGTGGAATGTATTAAACCGTCTAAGACGAATTAAGTACTGTCCATTTAATTCCACCAGTTAATTTTCGTTATCTTTGCAGATACGTATTTCGACCACAACTGTGTGGTCGTCTTCAGTGTCTTTCGAGTGAAGTCGAGTCAAGTATGAGACACTGAAGACGACCACACAGTTGTGGTCGAAATACGTATCTGCAAAGATAACGAAAATTAACTGGTGGAATTAAATGGACAGTACTTAATTCGTCTTAGATGGTTTATGTATATTGTTGAACGCCGGTAAACACTACCGTAGCCAAATGCGGTGAACCAAGCAGTGAGCCCGATAAACAGTCAATCGATCAAGTTAACATCTTAAATCGCCAAGCCCCGTCGGCCAGCGTCGGTAACGAACCCCGTCGCCGAATAATGCGACGATTCCATACCACCAGCGTTGCTGAAAACGGAGATTGTCCAACGCAGCGCCGTCTAGCCCTTGACCGTCACCGGTGACCGGATACTGCGAATCGAACATGGAACCCGAGAACTTCTAACGCTGTGCGTTTCCACCAATGACCCGTCCATAACCGAGTTCAACGTGTCCAGCAGCGAATCCTTCCGCCGGTAAGCTCGTCGAAGATCCGGAAATCGAGTGATGAACGACGGAGGGCCCTCCCAACCATACCATCACAAACCCTGCTACTGGCACGATGACGAGCAATGATTACCAAAGCGCAAGTAAACCTCCATAATGTTTTGTATTGTCTCTCTCCAGTAATGAAGCATAGTTGTTCGATTCTTTAAGAAACATTTCCCTGATTTGGTTACTTTGCCTCACGCTCTCCGTACGCATCAAGCCTTATTTTTAGTAGTCCGCCTGAAAGGTACTCCTCGATTAAACTCGGTATTAGTCTACCTTCGATAACTTTATCCCATTCAACGGAACTGTGAACAATTAAAAGTTAAGTTCTTGCTCAGGTGAGTGAGCGAGGCACAACAAACATCGGAATAAATTAAAGCGTTCATTAGGGCATCTTCGAAATTTATAACAATTGACTCTAAAATTCTTCATAATTTCCACGTGAAATTTTACAATTTTCACGGATGACCTTGGGTTGTCCATTAGAAATTATTCTGAAATTTAACATGATTACAATTGTTCAAAATAAAGCAGGGTCGTTTGGCCGAAAAATAATCGGCAGTAAGCCATTTGGCCGAATAACACATTAGGCCGAAAGTCATCTAGTCGAATTCCATTTTTTTATTCCTTTCTTTATTTGTTGGGCACTCTGTGTTACTTAACCGCTACTGTACCGAGATCTACTGTGGTATTCTGCTGTACAGAATCTACACAGAATCTTCTTTTATATTTCCATTACCGTTATTGTTGTCGTTGCTAGTCCCTTCAATCGTGAGTACATTGTGTCCGTTTTGTCCATGTTGTGCATTAATTGATCGTTGCATTGTTCAGTTGCCATTTATCCAGACATACGTTGGAGGAATGTCTCCGAGAAGAAAAAGCTGTTAGTCGTCATCAAGCAGCCCTGACAATAAGGCACGCCTCCCAATACGCTACCGAATTAATCGTTTGGTCGAAAATGTTATTTGATCGAAAGCGACACACGGCCGAAAGTAGCATACTGCCGTGCTGGTAATTTAGCTGAAAGGCCTTTTCCCAACAGGTTGTTTAGCCCAAATGGTCGTTTCTATCGAATAAGTCATTTTGCCGAAAATTCCGTTTGATCGAATGATTACCACGTTTAGCAGAAAGGGCCATTTGACCATACAGCTGAAAGTGTCGATCCGTTTAGTCAAATTACATTTTCGACCAAACGACCAATTTGGCCGACCTATCCGGTCAAACGATTTTTTTCGGTCAAATGACCAATTTGAAAGAAAGACATTTGGACCGTATGCCCATTTCAACCAAATGACATATTCAGCCAGATGAGTGATGGTTTGTTCGGCAAAACGACAAATTCGGCTAACCGACCCGTCGCTTGGCCGAAAGTCATTTGGCGAAAAGACTTATGTTCAAATGCCACTTGGCCGAATAAAATGATCAGCTGAAATTCATCTAGCCGAATTCCATTTGGAAGAATAGAACGTTTGGCCGAAGCAGATATCAAGATGAAAATAGTTTGCCTGGAAAAGTTATTTGGCTGAAAGCGAGATACGGCCCAACAATTTTTTTTTTTTTTAGAAAGTTGTTTCCCCTAAAATAATATTTGGCGGAAATTGATCGTTTGGCCCAATAGACCATTTGCCTGAAAATGCGGCTTGACCCAAATGATCGTTTGATAGAAGGGTCATACAGCCGGAGATATCATTTCTGCCAAACGACCTATTAATCCTATTTGGACTAAAGAATGTTTTGAAAAAACTTTTTTGGTAAACTGAACTGGTCGGCCGAACGTTATTTTTGGCTGCATGTCCAGTTAAGTCAAATAACATATTCGTCCAAACAACTCTCGATCGAATGGCTTACTGCCAAATGGCCCATTTATGTTCATTCATTCATTTATTTATTTAGTTTACATCTAAACAGATAACACTGAATCAACAATTTGATGCCACAATACACGGTTCGAGGCCGCATCTCTCCATCCTCGGATACGCCCCACGCTCGCTCGGGTGCATATTGACCAATGACCATATTTTCCCTACTAGCAAATCGAAAGGAAAGAACTTATTTATACGCCTAGTAAATGGAATGTGTAGCAAGTGATTATTTAAGAGTTTTCTATTATTTGACACAAGCTATTTTTGATAGTCCTGTAGAAATTATGGGGGAAAGAATCAGTGGCATTTCCTCTTTTAAGTATTCCCTCATACTTATTGTGTGGGTGTGAATGAGCTCTTACATTCTTGTGTACAATGTGCTTAATATTTGCTACTCACTACAGCGTGTTCAACACTCACCTCGAGTGCGATCGTAGCAGGCTCGTCCAGGCCAATCTGTCATATTCGACAGCAAACCAGCGGACAGGTAAGACGCGTTGCATCTGGATAGGTGGTACCTTTCCAGCTTATTTCCGATTCTCACAATGGCGATCCTGCCAGGAGCTGCGAAATTCGCAGCACATTTAGTAGGAACGAAGTGTACCGGAAAGGAACCACCTATTTGCAGTGCATAAAAAAACAAACAGCGGGTCATCATGATCGCGCAACGAAAAGCGGACATCGAATGTCGCGCACTTGAAGCGGGTAAAAAAACGTACCTTTCCAGCTTATTTCCGATTCTCACACTTATCGTGTTTGAAATTACCATAGGGGAAGAGGCCCCAAAATGTTAGGCGAAAAATGTGTCAAAATAATCGAAAGGATCGAAATTTTGTTGAACCATCTAACATTTTGGCGAGGTAAAACGCTCTGGTGGGACTAACTTACAATGTACTATGCGTCTCCACGCACTTCCCATGCCAGAGTTCTGATTCGTGGTGCTTTGTTCCCTAAGAGCCTTGTCTTTGTTTAGCTAGGGCATTAAAAAGACCTTTTGGATAAATAAATGAAGAAAATCCCATACATGCCCATACACCCGGAGCGATTCTCCGAGAAGTGACTATTTCGAATTTCTCTAAAACTCACCTTTGATTTTTTTCTGGAAGTTCCCACTGAAATTCATTCAAAAAAATAGTAATTTCTTTGAAAATTTTAACAGAAAATCTGCCAACAATTACTATTTATGATTATTCTTCCAAAGAAATTCCAACCGGATTTTATGTGGAAAGTCCTACCCACCTTTCATGTGGTAAATCTTCTTCTCTTTATAATAAAAATGAAATGGTCTGTGTTCGTATCCGCATAACACAAAAACGGCTGGATTGAGTTTCTGCGTTCCTTCAGCAGATATGTTCGTTATAGTTCCCGACGGGTTTATGCGATATTTCCTCATGTGAAAATCACGGGTAAAGTTAACTAAATTGTGAAAAACTAAAATTAAGATTCGTATGGGCATTTTGCATGGGTCGTTCAGAAAAGAGCGTCGCCTACTATGCAGGACAATGTCTGCCGGGTCGACTAGTTTGGAATAAATTTCTTTAAGTGTCAAATGAAAATCATTGCTTTCGATTTCGAGACAACCGTCTGAGATGTGGTTGTGCTGTGACAAATTTTGAATTCTGGGACAGCTCAGAAATCAATAAAATAAGGATGTCAAGAAAAACTGAGATATGTTTGCAAAGGTTTTCAACAGAAATCAGACGTGCGGCAAACAAACTCGCCTACTGGACGGGCATTGTTTGTTGTAGAACGACTTTTGATTCTCATGTAATCGTCATTTTCTTCCGAACAGCAACATTTACGTAACCACAGCAGAATACATATATCGATCAACATGACCAGTGTTTGGTATGCGATAGAATGTATTTTGATTGGCAGTAAACGGATTTCAAGTGTACTTGAAAAAGACTTCAACTTAATAAAATATCTGATCGGCCTAACATTTCCAAAACTATTCAATCTATTCATGAGAATTAGGAAAAAATAGAAATGGAAAATACAAAAGCTGTTCCATTTTTTCATGCCATCTCTCCTATGTTTACCCCATCCCAATCGAAGGAATGAAAACCAATCAGAAGTTCCATTTTTGTGTGTTTTTTTAACAGTGATCACAAGCCCGCAAGCTAGCGAAAAGAGATAAGATGAAAATAGGAGCGTAACATGGAACAGTTCTCCTACATGAACTGATAACTCATTTATACTCATTTACGAATACTGCCTATAGAGATAGTACACCATTCGGTGTGCTCACACTATCTTCTGCAAACGCCTTTGGATCGCCCCGCTATTTTCAATAGCTGGTTCCGACAGTGCTGAAACTATCAGGATGAGTTTGCGTAATAGTTGCGCGCTCATACGTTCAGATCTCAGAAGCATTTTACCATTTTGAAATTTGTGAATCTGGGAAGGTTTTTGACTTCATATTATCTAGTTGGAATCAGTGTCATGATGTTTCATCTAATCAATGGAAAAATTACCCACACCAATCATGTTTCAGACTATTCGTCAATCTTCAAATAGATAGAGCGCCGACAATTGAAAACCATTGTCTTGTCAATGATAAAAAATTAGTCTGGCAAGTGAAGTGCTGCACGAAGAGAACACTCGAAATAGATTCGATCTGACGATTTGGTCGATTGGTAGGTCAGTGTCAATTTAGATTGAGTAACGGTGTGGAACGCCAAAAATTAACTTTGCCAGTGATAACTGGTATCATAACTGGTCGCTGCATTCAATTGAGTAATCATACGCATATCAGTTATCAGTTGAATGACTTCCAAGCTATCATGCTGAAAATCGATTGCTTTTTGCATCACCGATATTCATCAAACGCCGGCGCCTAGAATTCGGTTCGCTCTTGCGTCATTGTTTCAGTCACAAAAGCGCTTCTTAAATGGCTACTTGAGGTTATTTGTAACGCATTGTGATCCATTGATATGTAAATATGCGGTTTCATTGTTCTTAACGACCTTCCAAGCCACGAAATTCTGCGTATCTCCTCCACCAATCCCCAATCCATCAATACGCGTCTGCCGAGGCATCTTTCATTAATAATGCGAACTGATGTTGAATTTCCTCTCCTATCAACGTAAGCAAGTTCTTCGTTTTCCCTGTGTGCCATCATGGGGAGAAAATTGGCGGGCACTTTCCTCCCCGAAAAGCGCGTATCGCCTGTTGGGGTGAGAGCCAGGGGGCGGCGAACTTTCCCACGTAGGTCGCGTATTCATATACTCTATCCAACCGTAGGCAACAAACAAAGCACCCACCTTCAACAGGTGGTTAAACATTAGAATGAAAGATGGGAGTCAGAGGCGGAAGGACGAACTGCCGAACCGAAGGAAGCTTTTCTCGCACGTGCTTTGCAGCGAACCCGAGGCATGGACACAGTGCTGCTACTGACCAGTTACCATTTGTCCGGATTCGCTGATCCGTAAACTCAATGCTGATCCGTCAACAATGGGGCTTTATCCACCAGATTCATAGGCCATACAGAACACAACACGCCGCGGCGTTGATGGAAAACAGGAAAATCGTTTCACCGCGGTCAAGGGATGCATTCATAATTGGAAAAAATAACCGACGGGTGAAAACCAACGGATCGCGAACCCCTATGCTAATTTGAAGTTGAGAAGCAAAAAAATAGTATTCACCTGTTGCTGGGTAAATTGGCTCCTCGTGGAATCAGTTTGCACTTTGTTCTCTTATGTGCAATCACTTCAATTTAACACTTCACTTCACACTTTTGACAGTCTTTTTTTTTTTAATTAAATGTCCTTTGTTCACTTTGTAGTCCTTTTTATTTGCAGTTCAGTTGTTTTTCGTACATTTAACACTTTACACTTTCCTTTGAAATTTTCTTCTTGAGTTTAGTTAATTCTCCCGAAATGCCTCTAAACTACAATCTTGTTGAATCCTTCGCGAGATAAGCTAATGCGAGTGCGGATTTGGCGCCACAATCGAGTCGTGTCGGTGCGCCGGATTCAGGATCACTAATGAAGCGACCTGTTGCTTCTATCGCCGCTTTTATAGAGTTTACGCGAACCTCGGCGAGTATACTGCTGCAGCTTGCTGTAGCTAAAACGACAACGGGCGATGGCGCGAGGTAATGACGAAAGCGAGACGCTGTAAAAGCTTCCGATGCTTTACTGCTGCAAAAATTCACCCCATCCATGCCGGTGGCAGCTGCCGCTCAGCAGTTCGGCCATCGACGTGCTTGACGTTCGTTCATCCGTCGTTGTTTCGAGCTGGGCGAATCAGTCGGTCCGAGAATCGCGGCCGGGAAGGTGGGTTGCACATTTTATATTCCGTGTGTGTGGGGCCGCTCGATCGGTAACCGACCTACGTGATTAATTTCTCGGATACGTCACATGCTTCGATTTAAATTTTTAAACTTAGATTGCGCCCTAATTGAAGTTTTCCGAAAATAATGAGTTTTGGGGATTTTGGTGGCCATTAATCTACTTCTCGTTCGGCCTTCATACTGATGGGTGATACGGACGCAATCTAAACATCTTATCGCATGTCGGGATTATTACCGGCGGTGGCAGATTCCATTGACAAATTTAGCTCCAATTGTCCTTACACTGTCTCAATATAGGCTTCAAACTTTAGCATAGTATTTTAGAAATTAAATTATTCGACAGATACGCAGATTTCGAACTTATGGTAAGAAAGCTGTAAGTTGCACAACTTCTCTCGACTCGATTTCCTTGATGAGTAGTAATCAATAATATCGTCTATAATTATTACTTGGGACATTGACATAAATATGATGAGTACTGATTTGTCAGTAATAGTACCGGTTTCAAAATATAAAATACTGAAAAACGAAATGTAAGCAACTCAAAATAGAACAACTTTTGGGTTAGAGTTCTTTACACCTTACATACCGAAAAGTGTTTATGTAGCTTCATCATTCATACGCGCTTATTTGCAAAACGACATTTAACAGCACAGGTACATGTTTATGGAAAAACGTTTGATCAATAATGCATGAAGTTAATTCGTTTTGTTCAAATAAACCACACAAGTTTCTGCTCTCCTACATACTCGCGAGCAAAGCAAGTGCCCGAAATATGCGCGTAGGGGGTTTGCAAGAATATGGTGTTTTGGTGAGCAAAAGTTATTTTCGTAATCATGATAGGACGTTTATCACCTCTAACACTTATGCTGAAACTACAAAATAACGAAACAATTCCAACACATCTTTGCCTGGAACTATGTATGGCATTTTCCATCTCACTGGAAAGTATGTTACAAGAAACACATTAACAGATAAAAATATGTTACAAGAGATGAGCCAGCCGAGGGCTGCCAATCTGGGATGGGATTGGCTGCAATTTTACACATCGTTGAATTTTCAAAACTATTTGCTGTGTACATACCTATATGAGCTTTGATATGAAGAATCGGAGCAGTAACCCAATTGATGATTTTTTTTTTCATTTTACTGTTAGGTTTTATTAGAAATTAGTTAAAAATACCTTACTCAGTAGCTTGTGAGGAGTTTCTCACTATCGCTTTTTGATAACGAATACGAAAACGCATAATTTTGTTAGGTTTAAAAAGTGCACCAGCAACCAAAGATCTTTCTCTCGTCAGTTATATTGCTAGCCATTGCTGCTCATCCACACCCATTCATCGTTGTCCGTTCCTGCGTGGGCTTTCGTAAAACTTCAACATCTGTAAAAATTCTGCATGTCTAGTTGAGTATTTTGCATGCCACCTCACTGTCTATTATGGCATAACTGTCCCATATACAAATTCTAGCTGTTGACAAAAGCCGAAAACTTGTCATGTTATTTGGCGATTGACGACCCCACACCACATGATAACATTTATTACTTATGAACGCAATGTATTTCACGAGAGTACTAAAATGTAAATTATAAGACCAAGAAACTGATGTTGTGCTTTTATTTCTCGTCCAGTTAGCAAAAATAAAGGCAATTAGGCTCACCGTTTCCAACTGTCTATAACGTGAAACTTGAATAACAAGAATAATCCCAATCTTTAATCATGAGGCACATTATTGCTGTCACTGGTCCTATACGTTCGCTGTAAATCATAACAGCTGTGGGGTCGAAAGGAAATTGGCATTCTACTAAAACAGCTGAACCTTTATTACGCCATTTGCAACTACAACAACTATCAGGGCTATACGGGTTTACCATAAAGTCAAATTGTACTGACAGTTCCGAGAAAACTTCTGAGACTTTGATTAGACATAAAAAGATCAACACTTATGTGCCTGACCCCCGATTTAATAGAAAACTAAATATTCAGTCATTAAAAATGTGCGTTCCGTGTCCCATTAAGCTGAACGGAAAGCCAATGAACAAGAACAAACAGCATGGCCCAGTTTAAAATGAACACGCGATATTGCCGAAAAAAGCAAGCCGAAATCTCACCTCGAGTTTAAGCCAGTATAGGGTGTCCCAGAAAGTGAAAATACAATTTAAAAATAACATTACGACGGTTTTTTGGGAAAATTGATTATCACTTCGCTTTTATGTTTATACTATGTTTTTCTGCAGTTCAGCGTCACTTATCCGGGACCAATTTAATCGTACGCGCAGGAGTGGAATTTTGATCAGATGGTACCCATTAGCTCCAGCACAGACTGTTTGTTAACGATTTAGGCTACATTTTCAATCTTTTTTCACAAGTTGTGATGAAGTCTGCTGTCTTAACATGCTTTCATAAACGTGCCAAAAAGTTTCGAATCTATGACAAAAGGTCGAAGAACAAAACGCCGAAAGACAAAAGGTCGAAGGACGAAAGGTCGACGGGAAAAAAAGGTTGAAGTGACAAAATGTCGAAGGGATAAAAGACCGAAGTGACAAAATTTCGAAATTGCAAAAAAAAAATTGAAGAGCCATAGTCTTGAGAACAATACAAAGCAAAACTTTAATTTGGGTACCGTTATTGGGGGTGAGAATGTGCCACGATTTCAACAAGTTAGAATATCTTTAAAGTGGAATTATAATTTAACATTATTGTTCGTACGGTTGAATCACGGAATAATATGCAATTATTTGTGTAATGCACAGCTCATCAATAGACCAATGCAAAATAAATTTCCCGAAGAAATTATGACGTTTGAGCAACTTTTGTTCAAGTTAACGCCCCGCTCAAATGTTAAGTGAATTTGATAAAGGGTCTATTGAAAAGTCTCCTTGAGATTAAAAGACCATGCTTACTGTACATGTTTTGCAGTTTATTTTTTAATAAAACCCAATAACGACAACACATTAAAATAAAATCAATAACGTCCACATCCAATACAGGACATGAAGAGGAAAATAATGTTGACACTCGTTACTTCAAGAGACTGATAATCATACACACATTTCACACTTCATCGCACACTCTACATCAGCGGTTCTCAACCTTGGTTACATGTACCCCTGGGGGTACCTTCGCTGGGCCCAGGGGGTATCTCGGACAAAAATGCGTAATGGCAGATGAATTACAATTTTTATCAAAACTTAATGATGAAGTTTTGATAATTTTGTATTTTTTATTTCGAAACTTTGTCTTGTACGATCAGAAAATCATGGCCTATCGAATCCTGCCCTTTACAACCAGTATAATGGATGAAGGGCTGCATGACAAAAGATCAAAAGGACAAAACCTCAAACGAACAAATTTTGAAAATCTTCTGTGCAATCTACCTGATCAAAACAGAATGTTGAATAGTATGTTAAGAATATGATTCTTGATTAAAATCTAGAGTCTACAGAGTCGGAAGCCTCCATTTGAGAGACATGTAAACTTTTGGCTCAAAAGCTCAGTTGTTTCGTTGCAAAGGAATTGGAAGCACCCTTCTACGCTTTTCGGAAGCTTCCTTCCATGCAGCTTGGAGCACACCTTTCAAGAGGCTTGGAAGCCTCCTTCCTAGAGGTCGGGAAGTCTTCATTTAAGTTTTCTTCTCAAAACTTTCTCCTTCTTTTAAAACTTTAAAACTTTTCTCCTTCTTTCAAAAGGCTCGGAAGGCTCCTTTCTAAAGGCTCGGAAGCCATCCTTCAAAAAGGCTCGGAATTCTTTTTGGAAGCCTTCTATTAAAAGGCTCAGAAGGCTCTTTTAAAAACTCTTTTTAAAAAGGCTCGTGAGGCTCCTCTTAAGAGTCTCGGAAGCCTCTTTTCGAGTGGTTCGGAAGCCACCCTTTAGGAGGCTCGTTTTTACCCTTCTTACATCCTAAGAAGGGTATAAAGATCGCTTGAAAAACCGACTTTTTATCCGAGGCTCGGAGACCCAATTCGTATATACCAATCAACTCAGCTCGACGAACTGAGCACATGTATGTATGTGTGTGTGTGTTAGTGCGTGTGTGCGTGTGTGCGTATGTGTGTGCGTTACAAAAATGTCACATCAAGATCTCAGCCGTCCGTGGACCGATTTGCACGATTTTAACACTAAACGAAAGCTATGACTTTGTCATTGTCATTGCAATCGGACATTTGGTTCCAGAGATATGTGAGAAATACGAACATGAAGTGTTTTTCAGAAAACTAACAAAATAATGTCACATGAATATCTCAGCCGTCTGTAAACCAATTTGCATGATTTTATCTTTAAACGAAAGCTATGACTTTGCCATTGAACCTATTGTATTTTGTTTTTGCAATTATACATTGGGTTCCGGAGATATCTCTGAAATACGAACATAAAGCATTAGACGTATCAACTTTACACATTGGTAAAATATGTCCCATCAAGATCTCAGTCGTCCTTGGACCGATTTGTGCGATTTTATCTTTAAGGTGAAGGTGGATTGAGTACCAAAACAAAGCTTTGAAAGTATTTGTACAATAAAAACTGTCATATACTGTAGTAGTATTGGTGCCGTATTAAAAAAAAGCAAAGAATATTAGTAGGGTGGTTCAAAAAACGACCCAGCACCACCACGCTCACTCGAATCCGTCCCATGCTCCGAATGTTCTCCAAAAACCGATTTGAACAAAAAGTGGTTGAGCGCATGCCGGTTCAAGTTTATATGAAAACTAGTATGGAAACTAAACCTTTTATTACACTGGCTACAACTCCCCTCCAAACGCTGGCGAAAAGAGAACCCACATAGCTGAAAGCCACATTCCAGAGACTTCACTAAAAGGAAACCGCACCGCAGGAAAGATCCATAGATTACGTAACGCAAAAATAGCATTTTATACCCCACTCACCCCCATGTCACACTTTTTGTATGAAGCATCTGCCCCTGGTGCGATAGTGTAGACTAGACTAGATTAGAAGTATATGCCCCTGGTGCGATAGATATCACAGACAAATTCTGGGTATTTTGTTGAATTGCACGTTTCACTGATGCCTTCTGAGAAGTCTAATTATCATGCTAAAGATTCGCAACCTCGATTAAAATCGACTCGCAACTTTTGGAACGACCATTCAATATGGATTGTCTATGGAGTTGAAGCTCTTGAATATTTCATCCAGTCATATGGTCTCCCCCCTCGCCAGGGCCCAATGACGAAGCACCACAATCAGAATAATGTTAAATTCAACCTCGCCATATAAACTGTCATACAAACCTGAAACGACTTGTGCACGGTAAGCCTCTATTCAAACCAGCCCAAACCATCGGATGACACCCAAATTATAAATCACAGTCGACTGAGCGTGGCGGGCAAAAATAGCAGTTTATATTAAGTTTTCGGTTTAAACAAGTGACTGATTTCGAAAAGTGATGTTTAATTTGCTTTCCATCAACATTTCGAGCTCCTCATGTGCGGAGAAGTGAGTGAAAACTTGATTTTTTCAGTGCCCTTTGAGAAGAAGTGAAGTGCAGTGATAAGCCCACCAAATCGCGAACGGCTAATAAATTGGCACGAAACTGCTGATTTATGTTATTATTCGAGCCGAAATGCATAAGACTCTTTGGATAAACATGTTCATTATCACGGGAAGTGAATAAATATGCTGTGAACAGGTTAGTAATTTGAATATTAAACTTTTGTTCGATGCTGTTCGATGCATTCGAATGTTGGTGGGAGAGGAGTGCGGGAGGTGTGGGGTTGGCCCGTGGAAGGTCCGGTGCCATATTGGCGGCCATCGTGGTACTCTTCCAACTATGTCCTTAAACAAAAGCTATGTTTTTGTCATTGGACCCATTAATTTTTTTCTGCAATCGGAAATTCGGTTTCAGAGATAATATCTGTGAAATACGAATATGAGACATATTTTCAGACTACTAATGAAGAATTGTCACACCAATATCTCAGCCGTCTATGACCCGATTTGAACTCTTCTGGGCTTAAACAGAAGCTGTAATATTGCCATTTAAGGCGGCAAATCAAATCTGCAGTCTTTTTGTATTTTTTAAAAATTGTTAAATTTCCAGAAATATCCCTTTTTTTTATTTTGAAATCGATAAAAGCATGATAATATCAGTTATTTTATATTCAATTGAAGGTCATATGCATAGAAATTGTAATATGCACTGAGCACACACAACCATTCAAAAGTGTAAGAAGGGTTGCGTTCACTGTAGGTGGATTAAGTCGGGTTTTGTTCCTTCAAGAGGCTGTGAAGCATCCATTCAAGATACTCATATGCCTCCTTTTAAGTGGCTTAAAAGCCACCATTCAAGAGGCTCGGAAGGGTCAAAAGTGTTTCACGATACTCCGAAGCCTCCTTTCAGGGGGCTCATTCAATAGGCTCGAGAGACTCTTTTCCAGAAGCTTAGAAGTCTCCTTTCAAGAGCTTGAAAACCTCCCATCAAGATGCTTGGAATTCGGAAGCTAGCTCAGGTTGCTCGGAAGCCTTCTATAAAATGGCTCATAAGGTATTTGAAGAGGAAGCCTCCTTTCAAGAGGCTCGGAAGCCTCCTTTCAAGAGGCTCGGAAGCCTCCTTTCAAGAGGCTCGGAAGCCTCCTTTCAAGAGGCTCGGAAGCCTCCTTTCAAGAGGCTCGGAAGCTTCCTTTCAAGTGGCTCGGAAGCTTCATTTCAAGAGACTCGGAGGCCTCCTTTCAAGAGGCTCGGAAGCCTCCTTTCAAGAGGCTCGGAAGCCTCCTTTCAAGAGGCTCGGAAGCCTCCTTTCAAGAGGCTCGGAAGCCTCCTTTCAAGAGGCTCGGAAGCCTCCTTTCAAGAGGCTCGGAAGCCTCCTTTCAAGAGGCTCGGAAGCCTCCTTTCAAGAGGCTCAAAGGCCTCCTTTCAAGAGGCTCAAAGGCCTCCTTTCAAGAGGCTCGGAAGCCTCCTTTCAAGAGGCTCAAAGGCCTCCTTTCAAGAGGCTCGGAAGCCTCCTTTCAAGAGGCTCGGAAGCCTCCTTTCAAGAGGCTTGGAAGCCTCCTTTCAAGAGGCTTGGAAGCCTCCTTTCAAGAGGCTCAAGCCTCCTTTCAAGAGGCTCAGAAGCCTCCTTTCAAGAGGCTCAGAAGCCTCCTTTCAAGAGGCTCAGAGCCTCCTTTCAAGAGGCTCAGGCCTCCTTTCAAGAGGCCTGGAAGCCTCCTTTCAAGAGGCTCAAGCCTCCTTTCAAGAGGCCCGGAAGCCTCCTTTCAAGAGGCTCAAGCCTCCTTTCAAGAGGCCCGGAAGCCTCCTTTCAAGAGGCTCAGAAGCCTCCTTTCAAGAGGCTCAGAAGCCTCCTTTCAAGAGGCCCAGAAGCCTCCTTTCAAGAGGCTCAGAGCCTCCTTTCAAGAGGCTCAGAAGCCTCCTTTCAAGAGGCCTCAGAGCCTCCTTCAAGAGGCTCAGAAGCCTCCTTTCAAGAGGCTCGGAAGCCTCCTTTCAAGAGGCTCAAGCCTCCTTTCAACAGAAGCCTCCTTTCAAGAGGCTCAGAAGCCTCCTTTCAAGAGGCTCAGAAGCCTCCTTTCAAGAGGCCCGGAAGCCTCCTTTCAAGAGGCTCAGAAGCCTCCTTTCAAGAGGCTCAAGCCTCCTTTCAAGAGGCTCAGGAAGCCTCCTTTCAAGAGGCTCAGAAGCCTCCTTCAAGAGGCCTGGAAGCCTCCAAGAGGCTCAGAAGCCTCCTTCCAAGAGGCTCAGGAAGCCTCCTCCAAGAGGCTCAGGCCTCCTTCCAAGAGGCCCGGAAGCCTCCTTCCAAGAGGCTCAGGAAGCCTCCTTCCAAGAGGCTCAAACCTTCCTTCCAAGAGGCTCTGGAAGCCTCCTCCAAGAGGCTCAGAAGCCTCCTTTCAAGAGGCCTCAGAAGCCTCCTTTCAAGAGGCTCAGGCCTCCTTTCAAGAGGCTCAGGAAGCCTCCTTTCAAGAGGCCTCAGAAGCCTCCTTTCAAGAGGCTCAAGCCTCCTTTCAAGAGGCTCGGAAGCCTCCTTTCAAGAGGCTCGGAAGCCTCCTTTCAAGAGGCTCGGAAGCCTCCTTTCAAGAGGCTCAGAAGCCTCCTTTCAAGAGGCTCAGAAGCCTCCTTTCAAGAGGCTCAGAAGCCTCCTTTCAAGAGGCTCAAGCCTCCTTTCAAGAGGCTCAGAAGCCTCCTTTCAAGAGGCTCAAGCCTCCTTTCAAGAGGCTCGAAGCCTCCTTTCAAGAGGCTCAGGAAGCCTCCTTTCAAGAGGCTCAGGAAGCCTCCTTTCAAGAGGCTCAGGAAGCCTCCTTTCAAGAGGCTCAGAAGCCTCCTTTCAAGAGGCTGGAAGCCTCCTTTCAAGAGGCCCGGAATCCTCCTTTCAAGAGCCTCGGAAGCCTCCTTTCAAGAGGCCCAGAAGCCTCCTTTCAAGAGCTCAGGCCTCCTTTCATGAGGCTCAGAAGCCTCCTTTCAAGCTCAGAGCCTCCTTTCAAGAGGCTCAGAAGCCTCCTTTCAAGAGGCTCAGAAGCCTCCTTTCAAGAGGCTCGGAAGCCTCCTTTCAAGAGGCTCGGAAGCCTCCTTTCAAGAGGCTCGGAAGCCTCCTTTCAAGAGGCTCGGAAGCCTCCTTTCAAGAGGCTCGGAAGCCTCCTTTCAAGAGGCTCGGAAGCCTCCTTTCAAGAGGCTCGGAAGCCTCCTTTCAAGAGGCGCGGAAGCCTCCTTTCAAGAGGCGCGGAAGCCTCCTTTCAAGAGGCTCGGAAGCCTCCTTTCAAGAGGCTCGGAAGCCTCCTTTCAAGAGGCTCGGAAGCCTCCTTTCAAGAGGCTCGGAAGCCTCCTTTCAAGAGGCTCGGAAGCCTCCTTTCAACAGGCCCGAAAGCTTCATTTCAAGAGGCTCGAAAGCATCCTTTTAAGAGGTTTTAAAGCCTGCTACCCTTGAAGGGGTTTAGAAGCCTTCTTTCAAGAGGCTTGGAACCCTCTCTTCAAGGGGTTCGGAATTCTATTTCCTAGATGCTGGGAAGCATACTTTCAAGCAGCTCAGAGGCATCCTTCCAAGATGCTCGGAAGCCTCCTTTCGAATTGCTCGAAAACCGCCCTTCAAGAGACTCGGTTGTCTCGGAAGAGGCGCGGAATCCTAGTTTCAAGAAGCTCGGAAGCCTCCTTTCAATACGCTCGGAAGCCTTCTTCTTATTATTATTATTGGCATTACATCCCCACACTGGGACAGAGCCGCCTCGCAGCTTAGTGTTCATTAAGCACTTCCACAGTTATTAACTGCGAGGTTTCTAAGCCAGGTTACCATTTTTGCATTCGTATATCATGAGGCTAGCACAATGATACTTTTATGCCCAGGGAAGTCGAGACAATTTCCAATCCGAAAATTGCCTAGACCGGCACCGGAAATCGAACCCAGCCACCCTCAGCATGGTCTTGCTTTGTAAACGCGCGTCTTACCACACGGCTAAGGAGAGCCTGTAATAGGCAAAACAAGTTCTGTAATATGTTCGATGTATGAACTTAATTTGAATTGGCAAGTTTCAAACAAAATGAAAATTTCAGAAAAGTTTATGGAGGTTCATTTTTGATATATCTTCAAAGTTACGATTATTTTATTTACAGCAAAAAACATAGGAGGTACCTCAATTAATGTAAAAGTTCGAAGGGGTACCTCTCAAGAAAAAGGTTGAAAACCGCTGCTCTACATAATGCTCGCCTGGTGGTTTCTGCACATCATGGTAGATTGCACTTCGTTTGACAGAAGCAACGTGTACTACAAGTGCACTATCTATCAAGTACTAATAAATCAGTTTCACCGTCCTGATAAAAATCGTACAATGCTCGCCTGTTGACTGCTGCATTCATTTCATTCATTTATTTAGTTAACATCTAAACAGATAACACTGAATCAACAATTTGACGCCACAATGCACGGTTCGAGGCCGCATCTCTCCATCCTCGGATACGCCCCACGCTCGCCAAGTCGTTCTGCACCTGGTCTGCCCATCTCGCTCGCTGCGCTCCACGCCGTCTCGTACCTGCCGGATCGGAAGCGAACACCATCTTTGCAGGGTTGCTGTCCGGCATTCTTGCAACATGTCCTGCCCATCGTACCCTTCCGGCTTTAGCCACCTTCTGGATACTGGGTTCGCCGTAGAGTTGGGCGAGCTCATGGTTCATTCTTCGCCGCCACACACCGTCTTCTTGCACACCGCCAAAGATGGTCCTAAGCACCCGTCTCTCGAATACTCCGAGTGCTTGCAAGTCCTCCTCGAGCATTGTCCATGTTTCATGTCCGTAGAGGACTACCGGTCTTATTAACGTCTTGTACATGACACATTTGGTGCGGTGGCGAATCTTTTTCGACCGCAGTTTCTTCTGGAGCCCGTAGTAGGCCCGACTTCCACAGATGATGCGCCTTCGTATTTCACGACTAACGTTGTTGTCAGCCGTTAGCAAGGATCCGAGGTAGACGAATTCCTCGACCACCTCGAAGGTATCCCCGTCTATCGTAACACTGCTTCCCAGGCGGGCCCTGTCGCGCTCGGTTCCGCCCACAAGCATGTACTTTGTCTTTGACGCATTCACCACCAGTCCAACTTTTGTTGCTTCACGTTTCAGGCGGGTGTACAGTTCTGCCACCTTTGCAAATGTTCGGCCGACAATGTCCATG
Organism: Armigeres subalbatus; assembly: GCF_024139115.2. Classification (NCBI taxonomy): domain Eukaryota; kingdom Metazoa; phylum Arthropoda; class Insecta; order Diptera; family Culicidae; genus Armigeres; species Armigeres subalbatus. The sequence goes on from NC_085140.1 coordinate 26,974,996, forward strand.
TCATCCGCCAAGCAAATAAATTGACTGGATCTGTTGAAAATCGTACCCCGGCTGTTACACCCGGCTCTCCGCATGACACCTTCTAGCGCAATGTTGAACAACAGGCACGAAAGTCCATCACCTTGTCTTAGTCCCCGGCGCGATTCGAACGAACTGGAGTGTTCGCCCGAAATCTTCACACAGTTTTGCACACCATCCACCGTTGCTTTGATCAGTCTGGTAAGCTTCCCAGGGAAGCTGTTCTCGTCCATAATTTTCCATAGCTCTACGCGGTCTATACTGTCGTATGCCGCCTTGAAATCAACGAACAGATGGTGCGTTGGGACCTGGTATTCACGGCATTTTGAAGGATTTGCCGTACAGTAAAGATCTGGTCCGTTGTCGAGCGGCCGTCAACGAAGCCGGCTTGATAACTTCCCACGAACTCGTTCACTAATGGTGACAGACGACGGAAGATGATCTGGGATATCACTTTGTAGGCGGCATTAAGGATGGTGATCGCTCGAAAGTTCTCACACTCCAGTTTGTCGCCTTTCTTGTAGATGGGGCATATAACCCTTCCTTCCACTCCTCCGGTAGCTGTTCGGTTTCCCAGATTCTGACTATCAGTTTGTGCAGGCAAGTGGCCAGCTTTTCCGGGCCCATCTTGATGAGCTCAGCTCCGATACCATCCTTACCAGCTGATTTATTGGTCTTTAGCTGTTGAATGGCATCCTTAACTTCCCTCAAGGTGGGGGCTGGTTGGCTTCCATCGTCCGCTGAACTGACGTAGTCATCTCCTCCGCTGCCTTGACTTTCACTGCCTGTACTCTCAGCGCCATTCAGATGTTCCTCGTAGTGCTGCTTCCACCTTTCGATCACCACACGTTCGTCCGTCAAGATGCTCCCATCCTTATCCCGGCACATTTCGGCTCGCGGCACGAAGCCTTTGCGGGATGCGTTGAGCTTCTGATAGAACTTGCGTGTATCTTGAGAACGGCACAGCTGTTCCATCTCCTCGCACTCCGCTTCTTCCAGGCGGCGTTTCTTCTCCTGAAAAAGGCGGGTCTGCTGTCTCCGCTTCCGTCTATAACGTTCCACGTTCTGCCGGGTACCTTGCTGCAGCGCAACCACCCGCGCTGCGTCCTTCTCCTCCAGAATCTGTCTGCACTCTTCGTCGAACCAATCGTTCCGTCGACTTCGACCCATATACCCGACGTTGTTCTCCGCTGCGTCGTTAATGGCTGCTTTAACTGTACTCCAGCAGTCCTCAAGAGGGGCCCCATCGAGCTCACCCTCTTCCGGCAACGCTGCCTCGAGATGCTGCGCGTATGCAGTGGCGACATCAGGTTGCTTCAGTCGCTCTAGGTCGTACCGCGGCGGTCGTCGGTACCGAACATTGTTGATGACGGATAGTTTTGGGCGCATGCTCACTGTAAATTTGTTGAAGAACTGCCCTTTGAGTCGATAACAAAACACTGAAGAAGTTTTCAAGTAGAAAACGAAATACATATCTGTTGATACTTAAGTGAATATAGCGGAAGTTAAATGGAAGTTTGAATTATTTTAACCTTGTAACATTTTCTCCTAAGATGCTCAATATTAATTATTTCAATCCCAAGTAACAATCGCAATGCTTCGAAGATTTATGCTAGTTTTATAGAGGTTTTATTACGGCATGTCGAAATGCCTTAAGTTTTATTTTGGTTTTATACAGTTGTCATTTCATCAGATCCGCAAGAGTACTTTAAAACTACGTTTTGAATTCCAATATAAAACCACAGCTCTTTGGGTTTTAAAACGCTCCTGTGTTCCTCCTCAGAGCTAAAAAATGGAACTGACATAAAGCCAACAGTTTAGTTATATGTTGGTTTTGATCAAGACTTATAAAAGCTACCAAGCTTCGTAAAGTCCTGTATAAAACCCACATATAACCTTTAATCCTGAAGAAGACCTGCATAGGAATACGAAGCTTTCAACTACTACAATGGATAGAAACCAAATTTCGAATTCAGCACAAATTGTTTGACCCACGGAAGTCTTTTCATTTCGATTTCAGTCGAAAATAAAAAAAAACAACTGCAGTTTTTTTCTACGTCGTGAATTATGTAGGGGAACTGTTTTGATCTCCATCTCACTGAACATACATTCATCTCATCGGAAAGCAAATAAATACGGTACCAATTTCGTCGCTTCTTTTTGTCAACATAAGTGCTCCTGCTAAAAAAGAAATTACAAATCAAATACCTTTCCATTGCTCTGATGAACATCGGAGCCATGAGATGAAATCCAGGAGCAGTTTCCTTATATATTTAGGTCGTAGAAAAAACTGTTTAAACGGCATTTGCCGATGAGGGGAATGAAAATATGTATTTCATCCATACATGCTTTACCACTTTAACACAGTAAAACACTTTTATGGCTCAAAATGTTCCATTCAACAATTGTCACTATATGCTGTTTAATTTTAATACTTATTTTTAGAATTATCTGCATGCGATGCCGAGGGCAAAAAATGTTTGTTTATCATTTTTTCTAGTTGTCATGTTGTCATTATATATAAGACTACCAAGCTTTTAGTTTGACCAAGATAAAACTTGCTAGTCGTAACATGGTCTTGATAAAGGCCAAGACAAAACCTCTAGTTGTTTCAAATGCCAAGATAGGGCCAGTTCAGGAGTAGTGGTTATATAGAGGCATATTTTATGCAACCAAAGTTTTATTCGAAAAAAATGTCGCCGATATGAAAAAATAATGAATTTCATAATCGAAATATCATGCACATTTATGTTACACCTTTTAAACGGTAAAATTGATCATCTAAATAAGTTTTAAGAATAACGCTTTGATTATTTGATCAAACAAAGTGGTTATTCATTGAAATTGTTTCGAAAGTAATTAACTAAGGCAATTAATTAAACTTAAAAATTCTAAATAATAACAAATTAACGAAGCGCATTGTTAAAATACTGATTATTTATCACGGTTTCACCATGAAAAATCTCTGGCATGCCTTCAAACATGCATAAAACACTAAAAGCCAGATATGAACTTTTATTGAAGATGGCTGATAAATAATTCTTAAATTTTTGTTGCTGACATGTAATGCATATAATGCAGGAAGAAAAACATATTCCAATTCGAGTACAAACGATAAACAAATAATCGACTGAGATTTGAAAGCTGTCTGATTATCGGCTTGTTTGTTATATCATAGTCGTGAAGTGGTTGTATCATGGTTATATAGTGGTTCTCAAAACCACCAAGTCTGGAGGAGGTTTTGTGTTGCATGTTTTATGTGAGACATGAAGTTTATTATAAAACCGTTGGTTCTGAACTGGAACGCATATCAGGTTTTAATGATTGCAATAAAACTGGGCCAACTGGCTGTAACATGGTTCTATAGAAATCTACAGGAGGTTGTGGAAACTGCGAGGACTGCATGGAAGGTTTTGAGATTAGGTTTTGAAGAACGCTATAAAACTCTGATACAACCTCCATTGTTACTTGGGAATACTTGCCTACCTAGTTACTAATTCCGTTCAATCCACTGATGAAATAATTCAAATTTTAATGCCTCCGGGATAAACAAAAAACATTAATATTAAACTGTATGAAAAAATCTCCCGGAGAAGCTTGTTGTCAATAACTGTTAAAAAGCTTAAGAAAAGTCGATCAATGGAAAATACAAATGGCATATATAGCATTCTTTTGAAAGCAACACTAATAACACATCATCTGACACTTTTTTGATAGGTTTTGTTCAATTTGTTTGTTAAGGGATATGCCAGCCGAGGGCTGAAAATCTCTCTAATAAAGACACACTGCCTAATTGAGGTTTTTTAGATTACGACGGGAGAGCACAGTAAGGTCTATAAACCGGGACTGTCCCGTTAAATACGGTACGTATGGTCAGCCTATTCATAATTTCACTTACGAACCGTCAAAATCAGAACAAATTAACACTGTTCTTGAAAATGTTCCGCGTCCCATATAAAACACGTTTATCACGCACTCTAATCACTGACCGCACAAAGCACAACCACAAACATGGATTTCACGAATGCTCCCAAAAAACATTAAATCACATTTCTTTTATTGTCTATATTTATCCATCCCTAGGCTGGCTCATCTCCTCATCACATAAAATGATATGCAGAAAAAAAATGCATTTTTAACATAACCTCGATATCTCGGGTACTCGTAGACCGCTAGGAATGGGCGTTTTTCGGAAAAATATCGATACTGCCGAATCGATGTTTTTATTTTCGAAATATCGATGCCGAAAAATATCGGCGTTGAAACATCGATATTCCGATATATCGATACGCCCAAAAAATTAAAAGCACGAGCAAAAAAAAAATGGAAACTTAGATTTCCCATTTCAGATCATCGAATCACACATCGAAGATTCGCTGTTTTTAACAGATTGTGCCTAATGTGCTATATTTTCACTCTGAAAAAATCGAAATCCGATATCAGCAACAAAAAATCGATACGCTCAAATAACTAACATAATAAAATCTATACAAAATATCGATTAATCGGAGCGAAAATATCGTATCGGTATCGCCCATTCCTAAGACCGACCACCTATTGGAAGTAAAGACACAACACTAGAAGAAAACTTTTTAAATTGTTCCATAATCATGTAATCATGATTATGTAATTGTTCCATGTATGTAATCAAATTGTAAGAATGCAAGTTAAGTTTGCCCGGTGATAATGCAAATATGGCTTCCATTATTGGTCATTATACCCTAGGTGTACGTAAGGCTATAAGATCATCCAGAAACCCATAGTGTTTTTACCAATCTTATCATACGACGAATTGAGGTCCATTTATAAACACACTTTTTGGAACATAGCAGTTACATTTGACGGGGAATGTGGACTGTTTTTTTGCTATTAACTTACGGTAGTTTATGAAGAGAAGTATTTCAATTTGTTTCTCAGTCTCGAATTCATACGAGTTTGGGTAATTTTTTTATAAATTGGAATGTCGTCCATGATTTTAATCTCTCTTTCGACATTTGTTGTGCAAGTTAATTTAAAATAAGGGCTATGAAAAACTTCCTTCTTGTTTTCCAAAATTGGAAGTAATGAGTTTTGTTCTGACTCATTGAGATTAAAAATTCTGATTTTATCACAAATGTTCAGGGTTTCAGCTCAGTGAATTGATCCTCTAATAGAAAGTGTGGGCGTTAAAATGCTAATGGAATCATTTTCAGTTTACCGCAGAATCACATTTAACTATTAAGCTTTTTTCCGCTCTAATTAAGTTCAATCTACTTTCAAAAAGAATTTCGCTACCGATTATTCCGCCAAAGAAAGGGTGACAATCGAGAACCAAGAATTTCGACTTCTCGTGTAGAAGTGAATGAAAGATATTCAACGAAATACATTCTTTAACCTTTTCACTTCTGGTGGCTCCTCCAATGTTTCGTTCATTCATAGTTTCGATTGGGTTGCCGGATGCCAGAGCCCACTTCTTAGAAATAAAATAACGTTTACATTGGCGTCACAGTCAATGGGCATTTTTATTGCTCCTGTTACACCCGATAATTTTTTACACGGTTGGCAGCTTTTTAAATACCACCTGAATTTTCTTTCATTTTCTTGTGATTTTTTAATGGGGTTAACTCATAGTTTCATCAACGCTAAAGGTCATAATCGACTAAAACCCTCCCGTGTAATGTGTGTATGTGGAGACTACAATGTATGGCAATGATTCAATTTTCTGGTTCATTCGAACTATTTGGTCACCCATTCGGTGTCCTCTAGAAAATAACTTGTTCGATTTGGTTGGAGACCTGCTTGTTATCTAGTTGTCACTCCGATCTTTGGTAAATTTTTTGAGTGGTTCTAAGTGATCTTTATCGTTAAAATTTGTTTTGCTTAACTCAGGCGTTTATTCCTATCATTTTTTGTTCTCCTCGGAAGTTGGACAATCCTTCAAAGTGTAGGTAGCTAGTTTTGCGTGAGGGTCGTGAGCTATCATGAGGTCATTAGGCCCGCTGCGTTGACCGGAGGGTCTATTACCGTAATTCACATAATGGGAACGGATTGTGTACGTATTCATAGGTTCTTGGCGTGGTTTTGTGCTATTTGAAATATTTTGACGAGGAGGGATTGGAGGCTCCTCTGAAGGTTTGAATCCAGTCTATGCACTCAGTTGTCTAGGGGCTGCAGATGGTATTGGTTATAATTTGAAACAAACAATAAGACGCAGTGGAATAAGCATGAAATAAAAGTTTGTTTTACGGTTTATTTCTAGTTAATGACGATGAAGCAATGACGAGCTTTTTTCATTTCTATAGTATATTGTAAACACAGATTATTCTACATCGTCACGTAGTATCTCTATAAACAAGTATTGTTGAATAATTGGACTGCGTCGTTATTGTTACCCCTGGTGAAATGGCTCTCGATTATCATAATCATCACATGATGCATCACAATTTCCTCGAAATATTTGACCACCAAGAAATAGCAATATGTTTGGGATTCTATTTTTAACACTACCTAAATACTTCAACATCTCAGACTGCCAACTTTTTAGACGCGTCGCCTTTTTCCGCTTCATTAGGTAAACTGATCAAACGCTCCTTAGCATGGAGCTTGGGTTATTTCTTCAACGTTTGATCATCACCGCGCGCCTACAAGGTTTGCGCCCAAACATGAACACTCCGACCGCAGAGCCGCTGAAACATGATGCAATCAATCAAATCCAAACCACCTGAAGACCCGATCACCTTTCATACCTTTTTCTTGCTTCCACTTCGTTCAACGATACAAATTGTCCTGTCCTCTAGCTGATGAAACTTTTCGGACGCATTGCAAGTGGCGCCGGCATCCTCCAATAAGGAAACCCGTTTGGCGCTCTTTTCGCTCAGAGGCGGACGAGCCCCCAAATTCAAGCGAACTGGTTTTTAGCATGAGAGGTCCATTCATAGTGTCTGATAGGTGGTTCCACACATCCACACACAACATCGAGTGCGCGCCACAAATTTGACCTGCCGTTGTCGTCGTCGTCGTCGTCGCCGTCGATGGTGATCGCTGCTGGTGGCAGGTTGTTTACGCTGAGAGGAAAGAGTATTCTTTTTATTTCTACTTAATTGGAGCAGATTGATTACACCCGCCGCTGGCAGCGTTTTGATTGTCACATGTTGTTAATTTGATGTTAATTTCTTCATCACGTGAGTTTCTAACGGGTTTGACTCTATTTTGATTTTGATAACACGGATAACTTCAATAATAATGAAATGTTTGATTTTGTCGAAATCGCTATTGCCGTCAAGTAAAAGAAGCTTATAGCGATCCTATTAAAATCTTCGATTTATTCCAAAAAAGAGTCTGTTTACAGGCAAGTGGATCTTTTAATTTTCATTACAGTTTGGCAGCATCCAATACAACCTACAAAATACCAAGCGTCTCCATTTTTATTCAGATACTGCTTCAACAGAAAATATAGTAGTATTCTGTCCGATAATCACTTGAAATCAGAGATTTGAAGTGGTATCGGTCTTACCCGCAGTGTCGGTTTTACCCACAATTCCCCTACAGTGGATAATAATAGTCCTACTGAAAATGAAAATGCAAAAATGCTCCCAATTCATTATCAAATTTATATTATTTCGCCGATTTCACGGAAATGACAATATCTCTGTCTTTTCTTGACATATCCCCGATCTGTAGCCAGCGTTGATCTGCAAATTTATTCCAGTTTCTGAGGAAAATATGAAAATGAATAAAAGACTTTTTTTTACCAACATGGCAAATATTTTTGTTGGGGTAAGGTTTTGGAATGCAAATTTAAATGCAACCATAGACAGACGGAGCATTCGGAGCAACGGATTCATCTAAATCCATGAATGAAGACTTTTTGAAGATTTTTCGAAATTCAAAATAATCACTAAATATAGAAGTTTAATTTATTGAGTCAAAGATTTAAAACGTCATTTCTAAAAAAAAAAAGATTTTGAGTTGGGTCTGTATTGCATGAAACCGTCGGTCTGCTCGTTGCCATCCAAGTCCCCCAGTACAAGATTACGACAACAGGTTGCGGTGGAAGGTTCAACTGAACGATATGCATTTGTAAAAATCTAGTAAACTTATTTGAGTATAAACTTTTGAACAGATATTTTGTGAATATTCAATCCAAACTGAAACTTTTTATTCGATATGTTCAAATCGGCGTAGGTTGTTATTTAGCCAAACAATCTGCTTCATACGCAGATTCAATCTTAGACATATGTCTATCTTACCTACCATATTATATGATTTTTATATTATTTGAACTACGGTTTCTCGCTGCAATCAAACCATTTTTTGGTTTATTGAGATTACATGCAGATATAAAATAGTCTACCTGTTCAGGTCACAGGATCGCAATCGGTAACTCCCATTTTCGGATAGTCAGAATACCTAGTTTATATTTGTGGTTGAATTTCTTTTTGTGGCCTGCGAACGACTAGATGGTCCTGGGCAGTTAGTTTTTGCGCTCCTAGTCGATGGTCCTTATGCCAATCTTCAGAACCGATATCCACCGGATGACACTAAACAGATCAACCCCGAGAGAAGTCTGATATCATAAATAGAGCAAATTTAGTGATGAATTCTAGGCTAAGAAAAATCACTTAAATAAAGTGTAAAAACCCCAGATTAATCCACCCAGCGGTGACGATGCCTTTCTCGGTTCAATCGTTTGGTTTCGCCACATCATCTATAATCAACCAACCAAGCTTATATGGTGCAACACAACATTTTCTTCATAACTTTTTGTTGTCGACATCAAACTGAAATCATGATTTGTTTTGACATTCTGATTTTCGTGATTGATTACATCTTTTGATTTCATTTTGCTGTGGATTTTTAGATTGTATTGTAATCAAACTGATTACTTATTTTGTTAAGGAAAACCAACATCAAAATTAGTTTTCAACTTCTTTTCATCGACAGCAGGACTAGTTTTCGATTTGATGTCAGTGTCAGAGTAAGATTTTTCTGCTATAGATTTTAATCTTTTAACCGTTCAAATGACCAAAAGGACATCAACCTGAGTTATCAAAATTAGGCGATTACAAAATTAGTTATCGATTTGTTCAAAAGCTTTGCCCAAGACGTTAGACATGTGCGCCGCCGCCGTCAAAAATTGATTTAATCTACAATTATACAACATTTAGTAGCATTGTCGATAAACGCGACATTTTATTTATTTTTTCAGGAAATACAAAATTGTTCTTCAAAATTTTATTGTGTGGGATCACTTTCAAAAAATCTTACTTACAAGAGCTCGTTTGGTATTTTTATTTAGATAGAGCGACAAATTCTCCTAGAAAATTTAAAAATTCCTTTAAAGAAATCTAATTTTTAATTTTTTTACGATTTGCGTCAGAAATTTATTTACCCCACCTATAGCTTTTCTTTAAAATACCATCGAGAAGTTCTCCAGGAATTCTGCAGCAAGCCACGTTGCTAAGAATGGAGTTCAATACGGCTGATGGCTGCAGCTTTCTTGGAGAAAAGTTGTTTCAGTGATCTCATGTTTATCTATGCGTATGTCAATGTCTGTCTTGGTATGATAGTTCCCACGCTATCAGCTCTCCAAGCCGTTCCTGGGTAGATGTTAGGTAAAATAACAGCGATTTCAAATTTCTGTATTTAGTTCAATTTTCCTGTATTTTAGGAATTCGTGGGGAAATTTCGGGAAAAATATTTGATCGCAGCAAGCCATGCGATGGTTGCTTTTGATTTGCTGTCAGGTTTTTTTCGTTCCCGCAAGAATTAGATGATGTCTGATGTCTATATTTTGCACACGCAAAAGAGGAAAAATGATTAACTGATATGAAGTTTACGATTTACGCATTTGAAGTATTTTTTAATTGAGCGCGCAAAATCGTTTGTGTAGTTTGTATACGGGAATGTCTTCGTTGAAATATGTGTGGCTGTGTGATAATATCAGAGCAGAAATACATGGACCAATAATGAATTGATTAGAATAGGTCTAAAAGAGCGATGTGAATTATTCGTGGACACTAGAAGTGATCTTCGCTTCCTCAGTTCATTTATCCAGAATTGGATCGAATCGACTGCTTTGAGCGTGCTTACAGCGGCACACTAGGAGTTAACTTTCTGAAATCAGTATGGCGAAAGGCATCTAAGGTTCGATTTCTCCAAATTAAGCACTTTAATCGAAAAAATATTTGGTAGGCGTAGTAGCGGACACCATCCCTCATAACCGGTACCAAATAGTTTTTCATGAAAAGTTCCTAATTTTGCGAAAACCAGCGTTAGATGTCTTTCGCCATACAAATTTCTGGCGGTTAACTCTTGCTGGCTATTTTGTGCATATACTATAGCGCCTGGATGTGGCTGCGGCGGGTAGAAAATCAGCCATTGCCAATAATTCATTGGATCTATTTGATGAGATTGTTTCAACATGTTTTTGCCTTTCTCGTACAACAAAGTTGTACCAGAAGGCTATAATTTCACTCCAAAAGTGTGTATGTGTGTAGCCCATAAATATTTTTTTTGGTAAACGCGTTTCATATAGAAGTGCTTGACAGATTTGAGTGCAACTGGTTTCATTCGACGGAGCAAATTTACTAGTTGGACACTATAAGGGACCGACTGTTTACTTCGATGACATTTACTTCCAGGGTGCAGCAGCCGTAAAAAGTGTAGACAACAACCTTCCGTGCACCATGTTTACGGTACTCGTCACTGTGTGGCGATACCGGCGTTTCTATCTGTGTTGTTAAGCCTGCTACTCTATGTTCTGAGATTTTCACAATTTTCACCATGAGCTCATGGAAGAATGGTAGTTGGAAATCGATAAAATGTATGGGAAAATCAAGTATTTTGCAAATTTATGGAAAATGGTGGTGTTTTAGGAGAAAGTAGTGATAAGGAATGAAGTATGAGGTGAAAAGATTATCTCGTGCACTTAGTTTGCACTGATTAGTAGTTTAATAGTGATGCAATGAATCACCTGCTTTGAGCGTAATTACAGCGGCACACTAGGAGTTAACTTTCTGAAATTAGTATGGCGAAAGGCATCTAAGGTTCGATTTCTCAAAATTAAGCACCTTTATCGAAAAAATATTTGGTAGGCGTAGTAGCAGACACCTTCCTACCTAACCGGAACCAAAAACTTTTTCATGAAAAGTTCCTAATTTTGAGAAAACCCGCGTTAGATGTCTTTCGCCATACAAATTTCTGGCGGTTAACTCATGCTGGCTATTTGCGCATATACGATAGCGCCTGGATGTGGAAGCGGTGAGTAGAAAATCAGCCACTGCCAATAATTCATTTCGATTTTACTACCATTGAAAAAACACCATCTCTTGCATTAATCGTTTTGATTGGTACCTTATTGTTTTTGTTTTTTAATAAATCAAGCAGTTTGGATTATATTTTTATTCTTTAATCAACAAAAACACAAATGCACATTGAATCATTAATCATTTTAGCCGTGGCGCAACCCACGGTAAGTAGTTTTCAACCAACGTACTAGAATAGGAGGTCGTCAGTTGCATTCTAGCAAAAATTCCGCTTGAGGCCCTTCCTAAATATTTTAACAACAGCCACTACACCTGATGGTATAATTTCAATATTTCCATTATCAGGCGACAGGTGGTGTTGCTGTGTGTTTGTATCAATGTAATATTGCATATACACTAGTGACATCTGCTGTTCGATATCGTAAGCTTTCAATGTTGCTTCCACACACACGAGGTGGAGAACAGTCTTGAAAAAAATGAAAGTATACAGCTAGAATTTAGTATGGAGGTACAATGAAATCTCTTTTATTGTTTAGAACTGTAAAACAAGTCGTGGGAACAAAAAATCTAAAAATTATTTGTTGCTTTTTGACCTAGGTTTCATATTGATGCGATGTGTAGTTAATGAGAACGGATGATTTGTCCACACAAGGAAATTTATTTTACTTTAAATGTTGTGGCGCCATCTCGTTCAAACAGAACCTTTGTCTTTGCCTTATTGCACCAAATCTTTTTTACCGCCGAAATGTAGGCAATAAGCACTGCATTTACAACATCAATAAGGCAAAGACAAAGGTGCTGTTTGAACGAGATGGCGCCACAACATTTAAAGTAAAACGAATTTCCTTGTATGGACAAATCATCCGTTCTCATCAACTACGCATCGCATCAATATGAAACCTAGGTCAAAAAGCAACAAATAATTTTTAGATTTTTTGTTCCCACGACTTGTTTTACAGGTCTAAACAATAAAAGAGATTTCATTGTACCTCCATACTAAATTCTAGCTGTATACTTTCAATTTCTTCAAGACTGCCCAAGCAACCAAAAGTTCGGATAACAGTACATTCCTGGCTTAATCAGCCCCAAGAGGGATCCTGAATAGAATTCTATTCAGCTCACTTTTTAAGTAGTTAACCGAACTATCAAGTTCACATTAAGTTATTTTCAAGCTTCTAAAGTGGACATCAAAGTTCACAAAAAGTTCGGTGAGAGTCCTGTATAGCATGCTATTCAGCTAGACAATGAACTTGAAGTGTACTTTACAAAATAAAATAAAAACCACAAGGCGATGTACTGGAAGAACTTTTTTTTCCAATGATTGTTCACTAGAATGTAGATGCTGTTGTTATTTAGGATGCGAGACTCCACGTGACGATGCGCCTACCACAAGTATTGAACTCCAGTCCTCCTCTTATAATCCGGGATGCGTACCACGGCTCCATATGATCGACATGTATAGTGGCAAAATTTTACTTCATGAGTTGATTTCATATATGACACTTGTCTCAAAGTTCACCATAAGTACAATTAGGATAAAATGTGAACTAGAAAGTTCGTATAATGCCAAGGTGGCACTAAATGTGAACTTTATGTCCCAAAAAGTTCATACCGAACTGATTCTGAATTTAAAAGTTCACAAAAAGTTCGTATGGAGCTTGATTCTGAACTTTAAAGTTTATAAAAAGTTCATGTGGACCTGATAGGCGGCTTTGAACAGTTTGATTTTGTTTCGTTTTTGTAGCAGTGTGCCTATGCTCAAGTTCCTACAAGGTATTATTTAGAACTTTTTTTGTACTTGTGAAATGAAAAAATATAATTTTGTAAACTTTTGTGCAGACAACAAGTTCGGTTTGTGCTATCGTGGAACTTGATATTAGAAGTTGAACAAGTTCCAAAGTAGTGTGGTGTGAACTTTATAGTTCGGAATAATATTGATTTTCAAGCTGATTAGAAGTACGGTTACTACTTGAACCGAACTTCTTGTTAGAAGTTCGGAACAATAATTTAAGTAGCATAACGTGAACTTTAAAGTTCAGATGAAGAGGAATAAGCAATTTTCTTGAACTTTCAAGTTCATTAATAGTATTAATTGAGAGTTAAGTTCGGTTTATGAACAATGGAGCTATAATCGAACTAAGTGTGAACTTCTTAGTTCAATCCACAAGTCTAATCCGAACTTTTGGTTGCTTGGGTGTTCTCCACCTCGTGTGTGTGGAAGGAACATTGAAAGCCTACGATATCTAACAGCAGATGTCACTAGTGTATATGCAATATTACATTGATACAAACACACAGCAACACCACCTGTCGCCTGATAATGGAAATATTGCAATTATACCATCAGGTGTAGTGGCTGTTGTTAAAATATTTAGGAAGGGCCTCAAGCGGAATTTTTGCTAGAATGCAACTGACGATCTCCTATTCGAATCCAACATATCGAATCGAGAAAGGCATAATCACCACTTGGGGATAAATTTGGGTTTTTTTTTATATAATTCCAAAACTAAATGCGCGCTGGATTTAAAACTCCGGAAGTTTCCATTATCCAATTGATAAAAGTGACCTCGGGCTGGACGTGAGTAGAGTAGTATAGCTAACACCTTCTAACTCTCGGGTTAAGGTGATTATACAATCAAGCCATGTGGTGAATTTTAAATTCACCACTCGGTTTCTACTCCTTTTATCAAAAATTCAAATCTATCGTAATAATGTTCGTACAATGCTGAAATTAAAGTCGATTCTTTAGCATAAGTAAGCAAACGACATAAGAATGTTTCATCCCCATGGGCGTTATAGTTCTCTCAATTCGTGCTCTAGAAAAATCAATAGTAAAAACACGTGGTTTCCAAGATGGGCGATTTGTGGCTTTGTTGTATAACCACCTTAAAGCTGACTTTATTGCAGACAGCTTTCTTCCATAATACCACTGCCGGACAGTGGAATTAGATTGAAGATATATACAAGCACGCAATTCTTGGGGGAACTTCTGGAAGAATTCCTGGTGTATTTTCTGGAGCAATCTTTGAGTAACTGTCGGTAGTATGCCAGGAAGAATTTGCAAGCGAATTTTCGAAGGTTTCCTGGATGAATCCTAAACTAAACGTAAGCAAAGCCATGACGGATGTTTTGGATACAGACTAGTTCTGGCTGAGGATGCTATTGACTCGAGTCAATAGTTCCGATGACAATAAGGGACCAACTGTTTACTTCGATGACATTTACTTCCAGAGTGCAGCAGCCGTAAAAAGTGTAGACAACAACCTTCCGTGCACCATGTTTACGGTACTCGTCACTGAGTGGCGATACCGGCGTTTCTATCTGTGTTGTTAAGCCTGCTACTCTATGTTCTGAGATTTTCACATTTTCCACCATGAGCTCATGGAAGAATGGTAGTTGAAAATCGATAAAATGTATGGGAAAATCAAGTATTTTGCAAATTTATGGAAAATGGAAGTGTTTTAGAAGAAAGTAGTGATAAGGAATGAAGTATGAGATGAAAAGATTATCTCCTGCACTTAGTTTGCACTGATTAGTAGTTTTATAGTGATGAAATTTCGATTTTACTACCACTGAAAAAACGCCATCTCTTGCATTAATCGTTTTGACTGGTACCTTATTGACTGGCAGCTAAGGGTTGCGTACTACCTGGACACTGTTCCCGAGCAAAGCTTGAGAGCAAATAGATAACTGATTTTGTTGTTGTGAAATCGCCTAATTTTGATAACTCTGGTTGATATCTTTTTGGTTGTTAACGGTTAAAAGATCAAAATCTACAGCAGAAAAATCTTACTGTGACATCAAATCGAAAACTATTCCTGCTATCGATGAGAGCAAATCGAAAACTAATTTTGATATTGGTTCTGATAACAAAATTAGTACACAATTTGCTGTCAGATGATACAATTTAGAAATCTACAGCAAAATGAGATCAAAATATGTAATCAATCATTATTATTCATATTTGAAAACAAATTATGATTTCAATTTGATGTCAAAATCAAAATATGTTTTCTATATGCTCTCATTATGTTTTCAGAATTTTCAGATTGTCCTTCTGACATCAGCTAGAGTGAGAGGGTGCGTCCTGTGGGGTCTGCCTAGGATGTAGTGGGGTTCGACGGTGGGCTCTGTTGAACTTCTATAAAAAACTGCATGTGTCCCCAAGCATGCCCTATACAGTGGTGGAAATCTGCGAACCTTACTCACAAAACAAGAAGTAGGCAATGCAGAAGACTCGCGAACATTTGTTTTGCCTTTTTCTTGTCTACCTACTACTCGCAGAGAAAACAAAAAAACGAACCCTGAAAAATGTTCGTGAAGCTTCGCGAGTTATTCGGGTGAATTTGCTAAAAGTCATAAAACAACATCGGAGCTTATTTCTCACTGATGTTCGAGCAAGAACATAATCGTTTATTGTTATTGTGTTTATGTCAAGTCAAATCTATCCATTATATTCGAAGTAATCACAAAAACTCGCAATCGTGTTTTTACTCCCGAACAAAATACAGCCCGGCTTTTTGTTTTTGCTCTGCCCGTACTCGCGAGCAAAGCAAGCGCTAGAAAAATGCAGGCAGTAGGTTCGCGCGAGTGTGGCATTTTTGAACGGCCCAATTACACTCTTTTCTTACTCGTGAAGCGAGTATTTCCACCACTGGCCCTATCAAAGCGACCGTGTGCCGCTCAAAGCGCACTAGCCTAGTCCTGGTTTTGGGTGGGACTCTGTTCTGGCATCCAGTGGCTGAGTATCAAATGCTATTCCCCGGAAGCTATACCTAAAATGGCAGCCCCATCCCAGTGGATAGGGAACCTTCTGTTCCCGAAACATCAAATTGTTCGAGAATCCGGTAATGAAAGAATACGGACTGATTTTATGGCGACGACTCTTAGCGCGAAACAACGGACACAAATAGGAACATGGAACGTTTTAACCCTAGCCCAGCAGGGTAAATTGGCACAACTTGCCAATGAGGCACGTCGCATAAAGCTTGAGGTCCTGGGACTGAGTGAAGTCCGTTGGCCAAACTTTGGAGAACACAGAACGCAGTCTGGACAAATTCTGCTATACTCTGGTTTACGAGGTGAATACGCTCCCCGGCATCGCGGAGTTGGCTTCCTACTAAGCGCTCAGGCACACTCTGCGCTTATGAAGTGGGAACCTATAAGTGAAAGGATAATCGTTGCCAGACTTAGAACACGGATCCGAAACCTTCCTATAATCTAATGTTATGCGCCAACCGATGCTGCCGATCTGCAAGACAAAGAGAACTTCTACATTCAACTCAATGCCGTCGTAGATAGAATTCCGAAGGGTGATATCAAAATCTGTTTGGGCGACTTCAATGCGAAGATCGGATCCGACAACTCGAACCATGAGCGCATTATGGTCTCGGAGAAATGAGCGAAAACGGAGAGCTGTTCGCAGAATTTTGTGGCAATAACGACATGGTGATCGGGGGATCGCTCTTCCCTCATCGACCGGTTCACAAGGTCACGTGGGTCTCCCGTGACGGCTTTACAGAAAATCAAATCGACCACATCTGCATCAGCCGAAAATGGAAACGGAGCCTTCTTGATGCACGGAATAAACGTAGTGCCGACATAGCGTCTGATCATCACCTCCTCATCGGCGAAATACGCCTGCGCATTGCGCGGATTCGTCGGCAGGAGGAGAGATTTGGACGACGGTTCAACACACACCGACTGTAAGATGCCTTGGTGAAACGGTCCTTCGTTGAAAAACTGGAGACGCGTGCTGCAGATATTCCGGAAGGTGGCAGCGTGGAAGACCAATGGACCGCCATCAAGAATGCCTTCATCGCCACCAGCGAAAACAATCTGGGCGAACTGCGCACCCAGAGAAAACAATGGATCACCGATGAGACCTGGAGGAAGATACAGGAGTGAAGAGAAGCTAAAGCCGCGATAGAGCGATCAAAAACCAGAGGAGCCAAAGTCTTAGCCCATCAACGATACTCGGCTCTTGAGAAGGAAGTAAAACGCTCATGTCGACGGGACAAGCGAGCGTGGGCAGATTCTCTGGCCGACGAAGGAGAGAGAGCCGCAGTAACCGGGAACATTCGCCTCATCTACGATATCTCACGACGCTTAAGCGGGGCGAAGATGAATGCAACGATGCCTGTGAAAGACGTGAATGATCAGTTATTGTCCGACCCAATTGACCAGCTGAAACGCTGGTTCGAGCACTTCGAACAACTTTTTCAAGTGCCAGCCAGGCCATCACCACCTCGGCATGATCTGCCTAGGATCCGACGTATAACACGCGTCAATACCGAAGCTCCATCACTGCTAGAGATTCAAACAGCCATCCAAAGCATGAAGTCGCCCAGGGGTCGATCGCATATCAGCCGAGATGCTCAAAGCTGACCCCATGACATCCGCTCAACTACTGCATCGTTTATTTCGTAATATCTGGGACACCGCAATTTTCCTGGTCGACTGGATGCAAGGTATCTTAGTGAAGGTGCCCAAAAAGGGTGACCTGACTGTATGCGATAACTGGCGAGGCATTATGTTGCTGTGTACCGTTCTCAAAGTTCTATGTAAAATTATCCTAGCCCGGATTCAGGAGAAGATTGATGCGGCGGCAGCAGGCCGGATTCCGTGCCGGAAGATCCTCTGTGGATCATATTGTCACGCTCCGTATCATTCTAGAGCAGGTCAACGAATTCCAAGAGTCCCTTTACTTGGTATTCATTGACTACGAAAAAGCTTTCGACCGTCTCAATCACGAGAATATGTGGGGCGCCCTGAGACGCAAGGGAGTTCCTGAGAAAATCATCGGCCTCATCGAGGCACAGTACGATGCCTTTTCGTGTAGAGTGCTGCACAATGAGGTCTTGTCCGACCCTATCTGGGTCGTAGCTGGTGTGAGGCAAGGATGTATTCTATCACCGTTACTGTTCCTCATCGTAATCGACGAGATTGTGGTAGATGCGATTGACCGTGAACTAAACCGCGGGCAGTTATGGCAGCCTATAACCATGGAGCACCTAAACGACTTGCGCAACGGCGCTCTGATATGCAGAGTAAGCTCAACGACCTTGCCGAGCGCTCCTCTTCGGCAGGTTTAGTCATCAACGTCAACAAAACCAAATCGTTGGATGTAAACACGGTGACTCCTTCCAGTTTCACAGTAGCCGGGCAACCAGTGGAGAATGTTGAATGCTTCCAATATCTTGGTAGCCAAATGACGTCAGACGGCGGTACCAAGATCGACATAGGCGCACGGATCAAGAAAGCAAGGGCTGCCTTTGCGAGTTTAAGAAATATCTGGAAAACAGGCAGATAAGTGAACGCACCAAAATACGAATTTTCAACTCTAACGTGAAATCTGTGCTGTTATACGCTAGCGAAACATGCCCGAGCAGCACAAGCTAGGCAAAAATGGTTTCCGCAACTTGATTGTGACTGAATCTGGTCTCACACTCACACTCGTGTGAGAGTTGCAGTAACTGTATGGTATATGGTATATGGAATATGTGTGCTGCTAGGGTGGTGTGTATCAGTGGAGAATACTGAACGGCTGCAGGTGCTCATCAACAGATGCCTGTGGCATATAATTCGGGTCTGGTGGCCTCATAACTGGATCTCAAACAACGAGCTCCATCGCCGTTGACACCAGAGGCCGATAGCAACAGAAATTCGCAACAGAAACTCTAACGTGAAATCTGTGCTGTTATACGCTAGCGAAACATGCCCGAGCAGCACAAGCTAGGCAAAAATGGTTTCCGCAACTTGATTGTGACTGAATCTGGTCTCACACTCACACTCGTGTGAGAGTTGCAGTAACTGTATGGTATATGGTATATGGAATATGTGTGCTGCTAGGGTGGTGTGTATCAGTGGAGAATACTGAACGGCTGCAGGTGCTCATCAACAGATGCCTGTGGCATATAATTCGGGTCTGGTGGCCTCATAACTGGATCTCAAACAACGAGCTCCATCGCCGTTGACACCAGAGGCCGATAGCAACAGAAATTCGGGATCGGAAGTGAGGCTGGATCGGCCACACTCTACGTAGGGGTGGAAACGAAATCTGTAAACAAGCATTAGACTGGAACCTAACGGGACATCGCAGCAGAGGCAGACCCAGAGGATCTTGGCGGCGAAGCCTCAATAACGAACTAAAAGAAGTCGACCGAAATCTAACCTGGCAACAGGTTAAAGCGATAGCTGGGCAACGCTCAGGATGGAGATCTTTCAAGTCGGCCCTTTGCACCACCGGAGGTGTACAGGATTCATAAGTAAGTAAAAGTTGAGTCCTTCTAGGTTTCCTGATTAGGATCAATTTATCTGTCTACCAAGTGTATAGGAAAGTAGCTAAGCCGAAGGCACTGATTGACAATATTGGCAAGATAAACATGTTGTCGAAACCCAGGGCCTACATATTATTTAATGTTGTGGCATAGGTCGACAGTTCGCCAGCTGTTATCGCTAACTCTTCCAAGAAGTTGTTGACAAGTTGATGAAGATTATTGGTAGAATAATTATTTTGAGCTTTTAGTGGAATGTCTTCAATTGCCATAAGACGAATTCGTATTATCCCATTAAATTTCCCCGAGCAGCACTCATGTTTCAAATAGATCACTGCAACATCTTTATGACTAGATTCAGTCATAATTACGTCGCAGCAACCCAATTTGCATCAACTGTGCTGCTTGGGTCATCACTTGATTGTAACTCCAGGGGTCACCAGTAGCCTTGCGAACGAAGGCGTAGGGTTGCCAATCCGGAGATGGCGAATTCGCGATACCTAGATCTAGGATGTTTTCGGTTTGGAAACATTCTCAACTTCCTGGGCATAGTGTATCCATTGTACTTGCCACTTAGGATACAAACTCATGCAATGGCGGGCATAGAAAAGCTTTTAATAACTGAGCTGAGGAAATACTAATAGAATACTAAGTTGAAAAGTCCGCCAGGTTCCAGTTGAAATGTTGAGCCATTGAAGAAGAAGATTATTGTAACTTTAACAGGTTTCGATCTCAACAGTAAGTGTCTCGTCATCTGGACTAAGTCGAGTCAAGTTAAAGCTACAATCAAGTAATCGAATAAATAGTTCGAACTATAGACACTATAGATTCCATAGACGAGCTGAGGCGAAGGCGAGTGTAGCCAAACGAGCATGACGTCACAAATGCAATCCAAGCAATGGAGCATGTGACGTCAAATTCGCGGGGTACACTGTAAAAAAAACGGAAAAACACACTAAACCGAAATGACTCAACCGTGCCTCCGCTCATCTATGGAACCTATAGTGTCTATAGTTCGAACTCGTCTTGTGACAAACGATGAAGATTCAAGATTGTTTGCATGTTGGCTGACAGTAGCTTGATGCGGACTGATAATGTTTTGACCAAGACTGTGTGAGGGAAGTAGCATTCTTCTCAGCAAAAGTTATCAAGCGATCCATAAAGGCATTGTTGTCTAAGGTGGTGGTGAGGCGTGATTTGGTTTGATTTTTATTTAACTTCCAGAACAGTTTAGAACAGTTTGGGTGAGCACTATTATTATTGGATAAATCATTATTCCTGAGGTCGACCATTTTGGCTTTGATTATTGGCATGCGGTAGGAGTCTGTTTTCAAAAAAGGCAGTGCATTGGAACCGCCTTCGTTTGACATTGACAACGTTTAGATGACGGAACACACTGGCTGTTTTGGTTCCTTCGTTTCTCCAGGCTTGATGTTTAGTATTTCGGATCTCCTCAGATTTTCGTTCTGGTCGCTGATATCCATATTGGAGCAATCCTGGGTTGCGTGACTTCATGCACACTTTTCACAACGAGCTTTCATGTGACAGTTGAGCGTCCCATGACCAATCGTCATGCAGTTGGTGCACTGCGTCACATCGATCTTCTTTGGCCATCACTACTCCCACTATATAATGATGTCGTAGTAAGATTTTTACCTTACTTATTTGTCAAGTTAATGCCTGTTATGAACTTATCAAATTAATACGTAACCTAAAAAGCTTACAATAAATAACTATGTAGTTGTGTTGTGAACTCTATGCTGCGAAATATTAAAGCTTTCCGTTTGGTGGATGTGATAAAAAAAAACAAGGAACAACGATTTGAAATTGTAGTTTTTTTTAAATAATTAAGTTTCCCTACAGAACATTTGCAAATCTAAACAGTGTTATTGATTGGAGGGTTTCGATAAAATGTTTCTATAATTAAATTGTCCAATGCAATGTATTCTGTAGGCATCCGTTTGAATCATTAGTTCACACATTTAATTTACAAAAAATATCACCCCTCGCGAAGAAGTGAAATTACCGCCAATGGATCCTAATTGCCACCAGTTGGCCGTTTCCTATCAGGAAGATAGTGAGCGTTTCAATCTTATACAACACTCAAACTGCGTAATAAACATGTTCGTGCCAAAATTGCAAATGGAAACGTATCATATATTTAATAAACAAATTCTTTACAACCCCCCGTCGATTTCAGTTCATCGTACTTCAAGCGTTAAGAATAAGGCGCCCTATCTTCATCCAAAAATATCAAAATACCCGTATTATGTCTCAATAAAATTCAATAACAATGGCTATCTGAGTGGTTTGTTTTAAATTAGTTTATGATCATTCAAGTAAACACCAACAACACATGCCACAGCATCATTTCGGCCGGTGCTCACATATGTTGAGCTTTCGGCGAATTAATTCGTTCCCAAGCTTTCACGAATTGTGACCGATCGCTGGTTCGGGTGAGTGAATCGTTTTTTTTTTCTTACGAAGGAAAATCCGATCGAGCCTGATCCAATGCTACCGGTCAATTTGGTTGCGCTTGAACCCAACTAAGACTCGATTTCTTGTGGGCTGTAGGGCGCTTTTTGGCTGATGAAACAAATCACTAACATTGCGGTATGTATGTGCACAAGACTATACACATACGAGCAAAACTGCGGACACACGAAGAGAGGGACTATGTTTTGTTTAGTCTTTTCGACAATCGTGGGTCAACGGAATCATGCTCCATTGCATTCCGTTAAAAATGATTAGCTCAAGATTGGAAGATCTCGGCGCAGGGTTCAAAAGTGCCATCAATGTGATCCGGATACAAGCTAGCGTATGATGGGGCACGTGATCCACAATGTCGGAAAAGTTCGGTTTTTCTTGTACGTAAAAATTGAATTGGAAGTCTATATACTTAAATTTGGCGTAAGAACATACAAGAGTCGAGTTTCATATATCATTCGATTTAGTTCAAAGAAAAGTGTTATGAACACACAAAGTGTTGTCACGTATTCAACACTAGGTAATTGTAAAACAAGCTGCATGTATAGCAACTGTTTCAAATTCCGCTGTTCTCAGACGATATGACGAAAATAAAGTATCGTACCATAAAGTTTGCCGTCGTGATTAAGTACAGCAAAGGCACTATCACCACCAGTTCTACTCATGACTGATAGCAAAGACAAGCTGGAGTACGATAAGGTACGTACATAAATTAAAAGTTGTTTAACTTTTCCTTATAAATTAGATGTTGTTTTTTCCCTTCTCATTTGTCAAGTACAAAAGCGAACTTTTGATAGAAGGCACATTTTTGTTGCCAAAATCGAAGGGTTTTTGTTTACACATGATATTTTCCACATCTTCACTTATTGTGACACTAGACACACTGAGACACTTTTTGCGCGAATTTTGAAATCCAAGCGTTTACACGGAAACAATTTTTACGCGATTTTTTTACATATTTTTTACGTCGGTTTCGGGGTCTAACAATTTTTATGAGAATTTTGAAATGCGTTTTCCTTGAACAAATTTTTTTACGCGATTTTTTTTTTCTCATCGGTTTAGGGCTCTAACCAGTTTTTTACAAATACTGTGAGATTTACGTAGTTTATGAGCAATATCAAAAATTTAAAAATTTGTGTTGCCAAAATCGAATGGCTTTGTTGCCAAAATCGAATGGGGTCTGTATAAAAAAATGTTACTGAAAAAGAGGGGAAAATAATCTCAGAATGTACTAGACATCATATTTGAGTCCCCCTAATATAAAATTTAGCATAATCATCGAAAATATCTCACCAAATTCGGTAAAACGCCGAAGGAAACTCTGGAGCGTTTTGTCCTCCTGCGAAACGCGTGCAAAAAGTAGGGGAGTTCAATTAAATATGCATCCCTTAAGCTTTTTCAATGTTTTTTCGCCAATATAAATAAGAATAACGAATCGTTTCAACGTAGATATGAGCTACATTTGCTACATTTCACAATAATCTCCTATCCAGAACAACAAGGTTTTTTGTGACTTTTTTAAAATATGTTTTAAAATTGGGTCGGAGGTAAAACGCTCTAATCGTGGTTTAAAATGACTTAATTGCATGTGAAATAATGGTGAACGCATGGTTGTTTGTTTTGTCTTAACGGATCTTACGTTGGTATTGTGAAATTTGTTGACATTGTTGAAGCCCTTTGGCACAATTGATAATTGATTTGTATGAAAATAGGGTACCCTATTTTAATTCATCGCTGAAATATTCAAAACGCGAAAAATACGAGGACAGAAAATATTCTCGTGGATGGCAAAGCTTAGCTTTCTGAGAACTCGACTGTATCGATTTTAAATGTTTACACATTTGCAGAGATCTAAGCTTCTCCTTTTTATAGAAATTGGGATATGAAAAATTTGTAATTTGTAATAATATTTTTTGCACTGTAAACTTCTGTCTCTTAAGCTTTAATTTTTTTGCTTTATACTTTCTTTATACATCGTTGCACCCGCACAAAATTCAATTTACATCGCAATGACTTTAGGATTATCACAATACGAAGGCATCTTGTTTCCAAGAAACTGGTAATGCATCGTTTTCCCATCAACAACAATTGTCTCCGTCTCGTCCTTTTCATCATTGCTTCAAAATAATCAACGAGTCAAATTTTTTCGAAGGACACCGAAAGCGTAACGACGTCACTCGGCTGCCACCACCGTCGTGGGTGACCCACTTTTTCCTCTGGAACGGCGGAACAATCTTTCTTGCCTTAGCTCAGTCGCCTTTCCGTTTCGTTCGGATGTGTTATCAGCTTCGCGGATTAATTAATGCCGGCTTGAGTGCGCTGTGCGCAAGTTGTTAAAGTGAAACGAAAACGGATACGGATCGGGAGAAATTTTTCCAACCGTTTTAATTTGATCGATTGGCCATCTCGCGACCTCGCGATCAAGGTGAGTACTCCCCTACAGCATACGTTAAGATAGCAAAGCATTTCCTAGCAGGTTCGGATTGTGAAGAATTGTCATTCTAGTTAGGTAGTTAAAAACCGAGAAAACTAGACCTACGAAGTGTAAACTTGTATGAAGAAGTTATTAAAAATATTCATATAGAATAGAGAATAAACAAATTACAGTTTAACCTTCCTTACTTGATGTTCCCTTCATGCGATGTTCCCTCCAATATCTAGTAAACAAAGAGTTCACTGTACTCAGGAAGTATATGTTTTGGCACTCAAATTATGGGTTTCATCATCATAATTTGCATGATCATTGATTATTCTAATGGGTTCTTTGCACCAACAATCGATTACTGCTCGGTAGAAGATGATCTGAGCACCCTTGTATGACAGAATATAGTACAGTAGAACCCGGCCGCTGTGGCTTATCTCGGGTCAAATTTGGAACATTGCATTGGCGTTGATTCACGTGTTCGAAACTATTGTCCATGTGGACACAACATGAATTCACGTAACACAACCATTTCACGCAAGTACAACATGCCTCGTCAATGTTCTTAGTCGCCTCAAATCGAAAATGATGTATTATCTGAGCAATGTTTAGAAATTGTGTTGGCCCCATGGCCGCCCATTCAACACAAAATCGTATATGATGCAACATATAATGCTAAAGTGGAGGCGATATACGTACATATTGTATGGGGAAGTGCCTATATGGCCTCCACTTTAGCATCTTATGTGTCATCAAATACGATCTTTTGTTGACTGTGCGTGCTACTGTTACTACTAAACATTCAATCATAGAGCTATCCACAAGGTTTAGTGTTACTTGGCCGAACGCCATCTGGCCGAATAGTTGAAATTCATTTCTACACTTAGTGAAGTGAGAAGTGAGAAATTAGTATTGAAAAGTGATAAGTGAGTAGTGAGTTGTGGGAAGAAAGAGCTTAGGTGTTCGAAGTGAGTAATGATAAGTACTATGTTAGTAGTGAGTACTGATAACTGAGAAGTGAGTAGTGACAAGTGAGAAGTGAGAAACGAGAAGTCAGAGATTAAAATTGGAAGAAGAAATGAGATTTAAGAAGTGAGAAATGAGTGGTGAGAAGTGACTTAAAGATGAAGGATGTAGGGAAAAGGAAGAAAGGGAATAAAGGAGGAAGGAGGGAGGAAGAAGAGAGACGGAAAAAAGTAAGTTGGAAGAAGGAAGAAAGAAGAACTACCAAGGAAGATGAAAGAAGGATAAACGAAGAGAGCAGAAGGAAGAAGCAAGAAAGAAGAATAAGGAAGACAGAAAGAGGCAGAAGGAAGCAAGAAAAATTAATGAAGGAAGAAATAAGGACTTTTTTCTTACAATTCAATTCTCATTTCCCACTTCTCACTTCTCATTTCTAACTACTCATACATCACTACTAAGAGAGACCATCAGTCTATTGATATAACCGCCTTTCTTGAGACAATATCTCATGGGAAATCCTCGAACGGTTGCTGGTTATATATTTCAAATAACCTCAAAAAATCAAATTCTCTCTCCTTATCCTTTGTTGCCCCTCGTACTCACTTAAGCTCGTCCAACTTAATACTCACTTACCAAAAAGGAATAGAAAAACAGGCCTGATGAGAGATAACTATTTTCTCCTCATTGTCAGTGCCGCTAATAGTGGATTTGCTCGTTTTCTCACTTTTTTCATCCAATGCAAACAAGAGTAGCCTTTATGGAACAAATTACCTAACTCCGATAAGCAGTCTGTTGTTAGAGTGAGCGCAATAACCCAGTGCCATTTTTGTTGGTGTTCTGGGTTCGAGTCCCGTTGTGGTCATATTTTTTTTAAATGCGCACAGGCAAAAAATGGGTGAGGGAGGCGTAAGAACTTCTTCTTATTGGCATTACATCCCCACACTGGGACAGAGCCGCCTCGCAGCTTAGTGTTCATAAAGCACTTCCACAGTTATTAACTGCGAGGTTTCTAAGCCAGGTTACCATTTTTGCATTCGTATATCATGAGGCTAACACGATGATACTTTTATGCCCAGGGAAGTCGAGACAATTTCCAATCCGAAAATTGCCTAGACCGGCATCGGGAATCGAACCCAGCCACCCTCAGCATGGTCTTGCTTTGTAGCCGCGCGTCTTACCGCACGGCCAAGGAGGGCCCCAGGAGGAGGCGTAAGAACGATGAAACCAAAAAAGAATTTCATCAAGTCGGCACAGTTTTCGTTTATCTTTCAGGCTTGTTCTAGAATAAAAAAAAATATAGCAAGTGAAAGATGTTTCTCGACACAGACTTCAAAAAAGATTCTCTTTCGGCCCGAGATTCGTTTTTTTTTGTTTTTGTCTTCTCTCTGAGATCTTGTTGGCTAAAGCGTCGATACACCTATGGCTGGCGTATTGTTGAGCTCCATAATCGTCGGTCTTGGGCGATGTTTTTCCAGTTTCCTCGAACGTTCAGAGTCCCCTGGTCTGATTCCACCGTGTGCAGCCAGCGTATTCGTGGCCTTCCACGAAGTTGCCGGCCCCTATCTGGGTCTCTGTTGAATATTGTTTTCGCTATTCTTTCTTCCGACATTCGCACTAAGTGACCACCTCACTGAAGTCTGTCGTATTTTATACCATTCAGAATATTTTCTTCTTTTATACTTGATACAGCTCATGATTCATGCGTCTGCCCTACACACCATTTTCTAGTTTTCCTCCGAGTATTGTACGCAGCACTTTTCGCTCGAAAACTCCGAAAGCTCTCCGGTCGGACTCTTTTAACGTCCATGCTTCATGTCCATAAAGAGCCACTGGTAGAATCAGAGTTTTGTATAGAGCAAATTTCGTTTCCGTCTGCATGCTGCGGGACATAAGCTGGACAAAAGCCCTATTCGCAGCAGCAATACGTCTTTTCACTTCGTTGTTTTTGTCTTACCGAAATGAAAAGTACAAACTCTGATGAGAAGTGAAAAATGAGTTAATGAAACAAAGAAAAAGGAAGAAGAAAGAATCAAAGAAGAATAAGGGAAAACAAATAAGAAATAATCAAAGAGGAAAGAAAAGGGAAGGAACAGAAAATAAGAAGGGAGAGAAAGAAGGAAGAGAAAGCAGGAAGAGAAAGAAGGAAGAGAAAGAAGGAAGAGAATGAAGAAAGAGAAAGAAGGAAGAGAAAGAAGGGTGAAGGAAGAATGAAGTGAAAGAAGGAAGAGAAAGAAGGATGAAGGAAGAATGAAGTGAAAGAAGGAAGAAGGAAGAGAAAGAAGGAAGAAGGATGAGAAATAAGGAAGAAAGAAGAGAAAGAAGGAAAAAGAAGGAGAAAGAAGGAAGAAGGAAGAGGAAGAAGGAAGAGGAAGAAGGAAGAGGAAGAAGGAAGAGGAAGAAGGAAGAAGAAAGAAGGAAGAGGAAGAAAAAAGAAGGAAGAGGTAAAAAGGAAGAAGGAAGAAAGAAGAGGAAAGAAGAAAGGAGGAATGAGAAAAAAGGAAAGGAAGAAGAAAAAAGGAAGAAAAAAGAAGAAAGAAAGATGAAGGAGGAAATAAGAAGAAAGAATGAAAAAAAAAGAAAGAGAGAAGAAGGAAGAAGGACTATGGAAGCAGGAAAAAGGAAAAAAGGAGGAGGAAGAAAGAGACGGGAGAAGGCAGAAGGAAGGAGGAAGAAAAAATAATGAAGAAGAAAGAGGAACAAAGAAGAAGAAAGAAAAAAGAAGGAAGAATTTCTCTGATCTCAGTTCTCTTTTCTTTTTTCATTTTTCACTTCTCACTTCTTACTTCTCATTACTCGCGTATCATTTCTCACTCTTCACTACTCCTAATCTAAGGCCAACTTTTTCAACGATTCAAACGGCATTCGTTGATAAAAAAAATAATTAAAAAAAACGGCATTCGGTTGAATGTCGTTCGGACAAAAGAAAGAATGAAAAAAAAGAAAGGGAGAAGAAGGAAGAAGGACTATGGAAGCAGGAAAAAGGAAAAAAGGAGGAGGAAGAAAGAGACGGGAGAAGGCAGAAGGAAGGAGGAAGAAAAAAGTATGAAGAAGGGAGAGGAACAAAGAAGAAGAAAGAAAAAAGAAGGAAGAATTTCTCTGATCTCAGTTCTCTTTTCTTTTTACATTTTTCACTTCTCACTTCTTACTTCTCATTACTCGCGTATCATTTCTCACTCTTCACTACTCCTAATCTAAGGCCAACTTTTTCAACGATTCAAACGGTTGAATGTCGTTCGGACAAACGACATTCGGCCAATTGGCCTAAAACCAAATCAATTGGCATCCAATGTTTAAGGATTTAATTTTTTATTCTTTTAACGATTGCATGGCTGGACGAAAACTTAATGGGCCTAGGCAAAATCTGCTCAACTATTCATAGCCATGATAACAAGGTTTTCACATACCTGCGCAGAAATTTGGTAGCGATGCCAGGATTCCGGTGGGGTGCTGAATACGAATGGTTTTCCGGCGGGATGTCGAAGCGTAGTGATTCCGGTAGAGTGCCGAATATAGTTATGATTCGTCTGACCGTACCGATGACGTCGTAGTTCAAAAGGCGTCAAGGTACCGATCGCTGCCTCACAAGATAGCTTGCATGAGCTCATCCCGAGGAGAAATTAACTCAATAATACCTCATTGTGTTATTGATACCATAATCTGTTATGAACTAGCCTTGCATAAAAGGTAAAATAACAAAGTCGTAATACCAAAAATTAATATGCACAATACTTCAAGCATAACATACTCTGTTATTAGAATACTAAACGCAACACAAGTTATTATTCGTTTGGTAGTTAATTACCTAAGCATGTTATGCCTAAAGTATTTTGCATATTTTTTTTTGAATTTTTGTTCTTATGCAAGGCTAGTTCATACCATTTTTGCTATCCAGGTCGTTGCTCCTGCATCCTGCTCGGGGTACGAAAAACTGCCGAAATAAAAGTTCGGAGTGCGTTCGGAATACAGTTTCCTCGAGCTAGTAGCCCACTTTTCCTGGGTTGATTGGTATATGAAAGTTGGTCCTCCGGGCCTTCCATCAAAAAATTATTTTCGTAGTAAACATATGTATAGCCTTGTTATATTTTGGTGTACGAGAAAGGCAAAACCGCCTGGATCCCAAAATTCTCGTAAAAAGGCGCATAAAAAGCAACCCCAGTGTATATAGACGTAAAGCATAGTGAGTAACCTCTTAAAAAGTTCAAATCAAAATCGAAAAATCAATATGTATTAAAAAAAAAGCAGAACGCCGATGTCACTTCCACATGCACCATGATGTCGTACGTTTGATTAATTTGTAGCCCGAATCGTAGGCAGACAGTTTTCGCCAAACTGGCGTGAAACACATTGAAGCTGAACCTTCATCATCGCCAAACTTCTGTTTCATATTTCTGAATGAATACTTCTTTCTTGGAAGGCTACATAATTTCCCCAGCGAAAGGTAATGAGTTATTTCGAATGTACAATCAATATAGATTACTCCTAACTACGGAGGTTCAAACGTTTCAGTGAATTTTTCTATATGAGTCCATCAAGCGCTCGATAGCGACCAACTGCAGTTCGAGTGTCCTTCAACTGGTCCGCTCGTACTGATAATACTAATCTGCAGAAGGTGTCAATGCTCTCATTTCCCGTGTCCTGTCCGTATAATCGTTCGGTTGATAGATGTGAAACATGTACACATACGAGAGGAGGCTCGGCGGCTTTCACTTCACCGTATTGGCTCTGTTTTTCATCGCGAGTAGCAGCGAACAATAACTACGAGCAACTTGCTGTGGATTCAACCGCCGCACAATTTTTGTCAGGTCGTAATTCGTGAATTTTGAGAGTAATACTGATGCGCTCATAAATTTTCTTCTAGCTTCAGTTGGACGATAAGAAATACAAATTAAATTGCGCCGTAAAATATATTTTGAAAACGGCGATCGACTTATCAACTATGTGAAGAGCTCACTAGCAAGAATGTTGCATCATACGGCAGAACGAATTCGCCGAAGTCGGTGGTCGTTCTTGAATCGTACGATCAGACTAAGGGAGGAAGTTGGCTCGTGGGCCAATAATTGGCTTGGTTTCGCTTCAGAACCATCAAAGTACACATCCAAAAAGGTTATCACTCCAGAAGGTATGTGATGCAATATTCTGTAGAAAGGGCAGCATAATGAGGTATCATTATGCTGAATAAGGATGGTGCAATCGGAACAGGATGTTGCAAAATTTCATTTGGTCAGCTTGTTTGAACATGAAATTGCTTGTCGGTAAGTGCAAGATACGATGCCCAAAATTCATGAGACATGAAACGTATTTTACTGCTTTTGCTCGAAATATCAAAAGCAGAGACAACATCAAGTCACTCAGAATTTTTCGCATACTTTTCCTGCGTTCCGAGTAAGGAGAGATAACAAAAAAATATCATATTCAGCTCCTTGTGATGGTCAAATGTTTTTAAACGGCCGTTGTATTCATGGTCGATTTGAATTTCTTCAGTGTACCCCTGTTTGTCATTGATCTACACAAGAGAAATCACATTTTATTTCAATTATTAGGCACAATCCAGTTTTAATGTCAAAATCAAAATAAATGACAGGCACGCTTCAAAAATTGGAAAATAAAATCTCAACCAACAGCAGGGTGTCCAGTTAGCCTTGCGAGCAAAGGCAATGAATTGCCAATCTGGAAGATAGTCGGTATCTCGATTCTCGTTGCGGTCTAGGATGTTTTCGGATGGAAAATATTCTCTGATCCTTGGGTATGTGTATCCATTGTACTTGCCACGCTCATAAATTGCTCATGCAATAACGGGCATACAAAAGCTTTCAATTAAACTGAGTAAATGCTAAAGTTGTAAGCAGTCTAGTTTTAGTTCGAATGTAGAGCCATTGAAGAAGATGAAGAAGGCCAATAACAGATGCAAAAGCAAATAATCACGGAAAATGATATCAATTGTCATGATATCAATGAACATTTGCAACGAATATTTGATTCGACATAGAACATGCTAGAGTTGGAGCAACGTAATTTAGAATAAAGCAATAAAATTACTCAAGAGCTCAGCAATTGTTATCAACTAGTGAGTTTTGTATGCTCAATGATCTTGCCGCAAATTCATATTTTATATCATTAGACATAGTATGATTTTTAATGACAAGCAATGACTTGCGAAAATGGATTTCAAAACATGATGAATCTTGTTTTGGGTATTGTACGATACTACAGTACAGGAAATGATTAGCAAAATTTTATGATTCAATGGATCTTGTTTATGAATATTTACAATCGGATCATATGTAAACAAAGACGAAAATAATTGCAGCGTTTTTACCCATACCGCTTGGACTTTTTTTTGGTAACGCCATTTTCACCATCGTGTTGCAATACTTATATAATCTAAAGCATTACGTGTTCCTTATAACGAATAAGTTTGAAAATGACTAAGTAAACTGTTGATAATGTTACCAGCAACAAGTGATAACTAACTAACAATCGTTACAATTAATTGCATATTATTCGGCAACTCTGCCGTTCTTCATAACAAACAATGTGGGCTCGATTGACTGTGGTTATACAACAGTAAAAGCACAAAAGCACAATTGGGCAAATCAAGCATCCGAAAGATATACAATTTTCAGAAAAAAAAGAGCTAACCGCGGTGGAGATTGGTACTCGGGTTCTGATGGCTTTTCGGTTCGAGTCCCTCCAAGATACGTGGATTCTTTTTCGCAAATTTCATATCAATTTGTCCATTTCGAAACATGTGCTGTGCATATGTTGCAGCCAAGATATTTAATAAAAATCGTTACCGTGTACCGTTGTCGCAGCTTTTTTGCCATCTGGATAACATATGCCCAGAGAAGTCGATGACATTTATAACTCGGATTTATATTCAAAACGCAGCTAGGCGCAGCGTCTCTTGAAGATGGCTGGAGAGATATTCGATCCGCCATTGGTAGCACCGCAACCGCTGCACTTGGCACGGTGCCCCCGGTTAAGAGAAACGACTGGTATGACGGCAAATGTGAGCAGTTAGTGGAAGAGAAGAATGCAGCATGGGTGAGATTGCTGCAACACCGTACGAGGGCGAACGAGTCACGATATAAACAGGCGCGGAACAGTCAAAACTCGATTTTCCGGAGGAAAAAGCGCCAGCAGGAAGATCGAGACCGTGAAGAGACGGAGCAATTGTACCGCGCTAATAACACACGAAAGTTCTATGAGAAGTCAAACCGTTCACGTAAGGGCCACGTGCCACAGCCTGATATGTGTAAGGACATAAACGGGAACCTTCTTACGAACGAGCGTGAGGTGAGCACTACGAAGAACACCTGAATGGCGATGTGGCAGACGAAGATGACGGTATGGTGATGGACCTGGGAGAACGCGCGCAGGACATCATTTTACCGGCTCCAGATCTCCAGGAAATCCAGGAGGAGATTGGCAGGCTGAAGAACAACAAAGCCCCTGGGGTTGACCAATTACCAGGAGAGCTATTTAACACGTACGTCCTCAACCCCCATTTTACGACAAAACTCAAAATTCAAATCCACGCAGCTCAGCCAAATTCTAACGGATTTTCAAACAATCTTCTGGAATCGATCACAAAATTTCTATAGTTTCAGGAACCGAGTTCAATTTTTGTGCAATGGCCATGGTTCCGGATATATTCCGAGGAGTACTGGGGTTACCTCCCTCCCGGAAAAAATGGTCACTGGCAGATCGGCTTCGAAACCCATCGTGCGACATGTCAAACTTCATGATTTTGCAAAACAAGTACACTGGAGTACATTTCGGCGATTTTCGATCGAATTGGTTACTCTCCGGGTACTTCCAGGGTCTGGTTCCCTTGGGGAAGTGGCCAATTTTCGTTCAATTTTGGAACCCATCTTGCGACATGTCAAACTTCATGATTTTGCAAAACAAGTACACTGGAGTACATTTCGGCGATTTTCGATCGAATTGGCCACTCTCCGGGTACTTCCAGGGTCTGGTTCCCTTGGGGAAGTGGCCAATTTTCGTTCAATCTATGAACCCATCTTACGACATGTCAAACTTCATGATTTTGCAAAACAAGTACACTGGAGTACATTTCGGCGACTTTCGAATTTTGAATTTTGAGTTTTGTCGTAAAATGGGGGTTGGGGACGTACGTGTTAAACACGGTGGTGAGGCACTGGCTAGAGCGCTGCACTGGGTCATTACCAAGATTTGGAAGGAGGAAAGGTGGTGGAGGTGGTAGAAGAATTTGTGTACTTGGGCTCACTGGTGACTTCCGAAAATGACACCAGCAGAGAAATTCGGAGACGCATAGTGGCTGGAAATAGTACGTACTTTTGACTCTGCAAGACGCTCCAATCGAATAGAGTTCGGCGCCGTACCAAACTGACAATCTACAAAACGCTCATTAGACCGGTAGTCCTCTACGGACACGAGACCTGGACGATGCTCGTGGAGGACCAATGTGCACTTGGAGTTTTCGAAAGGAAAGTGCTGCGTACCATCTATGGTGGGGTGCAGATGGCGGACGGTACGTGGAGGAGGCGAATGAACCACGAGTTGCATGAGCTGCTAGGAGAACCATCCATCGTTCACACTGCAAAAATCGGACGACTGCGGTGGGCCGGGCACGTAGCCAGAATGTCGGACAGTAACCCGGTGAAAATGGTTCTCGACAACGAACCGACGGGCACAAGAAGGCGAGGTGCGCAGCGGGCAAGGTGGATCGATCAGGTGGAAGATGACTTGCGGACCCTCCGTAGACTGCGTGGTTGGCGACGTGTAGCCATGGACCGAGCCGAATGGAGAAGACTCTTATATACCGCACAGGCCACTTCGGCCTTAGTCTGAATAAATAAATAAATAAATAACTATATTCAAAACCTGCCACGTTCAGCAAGGTCTGTGTTGTGTTACTACTGATGGCCTCGGACAGATACAGATACAGATGACATCGAACGTAAATTATAGGGCCTTGGGTCTATCATAGGCTGTTACACGAAATGAGAGACGACATCTGAGAAGCAGAGTCTCTGATCTTAGCTCACAAGTTCCAACACTCACGTTTCCATGTGTCTGCCGATGACAGTCGACCGCCAGTTACGAATTGCGTACTTAGCTGGACATCAGCTAGAGTGACGGGGTGCAGCTTACGGGGCCTGCTAGGGATTATTTGGTGGGTTTCTGTTTGACTTAAAAAGCTACATGTATAATAGATTAGGGATTGATTTATTGGCAACGACTTTAAGCGCGAAACAGCGAACACGAATAGGAACATGGCAGCAGGGTAAACTGCCTATGATCGCATATTTGTAACAATCGACAAAAGTAGGCATAGAAAAATGAAGTTTGTGATGTATGTGGATGTATGCATGAGTATGGAAACCCGAATGTTTTTCCCAAAAATGACAAAAGTTACATAAATACATTTTCCAGTTGATTCATCGTATGGGTGGACAAAAATAATTTGACGTAAACTACGTCCAAGGGGAAGACTCGGATACAGTGTGTAAAACCGAAATTTCCGAATTCGATACCGTCACGAAATTAGGAGAGATTTCAAACGCTAATAGCGTCTTTATCTCGCGTCAAATTCGTCGATATTATTGATTATCAACGTTAAACTATTGAAAATGTTATTTCTTACAATCTCGGAGAAAAATTCAGATCTATTGGCGTGCGTAAGAAAACGACAGACCCCCGTACCCACATAAGTGCTTACGTAACATGCGTACAGCCCCTAACAGTACATAAGCAAACTCGGAATCTGGCGAGAAAATTTCACTGGTCATGTATTTGTAAGTCACAGTACAGTTTTTCACTTTATTCCGAATATAATGCTGGTGACAAGGACCGATACATTTTAAAAAATATCTTTATTAATATATCAAACTGTCCAACAAGTGCCATTCGACGGGGAATCCTGTCCCATTGTTTGCTATTGAAAATTGGCCAGATTAGACTATGAAATCAAAAGTTATGGCCAATATACTATTTCCTATGCGCAAAATACGCAAAAATCACTCACTCGTATTTTTTAGTATTTTTTCACGAGAAAGGCACCAACACTGCTATATGGTTTAATCACGGGCTTTTTAAAAAATATTTATTAGTGCTGTCCAATGAGCAGCTCGAATAAGCTCGAAGTTGTTCCCGTCCTGCTCGTTCTTTTTTATCAACAAATGGGATATTGTGTGTGTCTTTCGTAAATTTCCAACACAGTATTAGAATAACAAGAAAACATATGTTTTGTAATAATGTTGTACATTTTTCAATCATTATGAAGTATGATTGTGCTTTGAAATATGAAGAAACATTGACTCCGGTTAACTGAAAATGTAGATTGTAGCGTTCTCGTTAAAGCGCCAATATGTGCAAACAAATTACTCACTATAAGTTGATACTAGGATATGTGGTGTGTCCAATCTAACCCCCACTGACCGGCGCGGCAGTGATGTTATTTTTTTCTTGCTTTCTAAGCAATGAAGGAGGAATCTGCTCAACAGACATCCTGGGTTGTCCGGAAAGTGCGGGGTTAGGGACCACCTCCAACAGCAAACGAGGGAGGCAGGACTTCATCCCCGACCCGCTAAACCGTTTCCATTGCCGTCAAGCCCATCGTCCCTTCGGTACAACCAGAAAGTAATGCTTCAAAGGGGGGCCAGTGCACAACGCACACTTGAGGTTAGCTGCGTGTCCTTGCAGCATCGAACATCGTGACTCGCTTTTTTAGAAGAACAACATGGTATTGTGCCAGCGCATTGCCGGCTTTCCAGGTGGCCTTACCACGCCCCTGCCTGCTTCCCTCTGCACGACTGGTATCAAGAATGATGATGCCGCGTGCACCCCAAATTGACCTCTCTGCGATTGGGTCTATTCGCCAACACACAGAGGGACTTGCCGACGCGGGGCCTACGCCTGCCCCAGCCTTGACGAGGACCCCTTTCTGTCCCCGGGCTTGGAACCCGCCCGGTTGACCGATGCCGCGAAAGCGACGATACCATGTTGTTTTTTGCGCGGCCACTTGTTCGATAAAAGGATCGAGTGCGACCACAGGGCATGACCACCGGTATGACCCATGAAGCCAACTCCGATGCCTTGGACCACCTCTTATTTGCGCCTGAACTAGCCATCCTTGAGTCCACGCGCCACCTTCTGTGTAGCTCCGAGACGATTTGGACGATAGTCGATAAAACGGCGTTCCAGCCAACTTCATCTTTACACATCCTCCGAACTAGGTTGTCCAGGTAGTGTCCAGACCACATGTGGTAAGCATGTGGTCACGCATTGCGCGAAAACGTGAGCACACGAACAACACGTGTTCCGCCGTTTCCTCTTAACCTGCGCATACCAAACACTCGGGCGAGGCCGAGCAAGCCAGCTGCGTTACCTGCACTGTGATTTTGCAGCACGCTTAAACGCCGGGCACTTCGAACCCCCCATGGGGTGCTTGATGTTCACAGCTTTGCTGGAACAAATCAAACAATTGGGGGGTTCGTGCAGCATTGTGCCTTATGTCCCTCCAATCAGCAGCGTCGGCAAAGATTGCTTCTGTCAGGGCCTTTGCAGTCCCATTGCTTGTGCCCCGGTTCCTGGCACTTGAAGCAAACTTCGGGTTGCTTGTATATGCCCACAGGGCACACCGACCATTCCACCTTGACGCTCCCTAACTTGGCTACCTTGGAGGCGTCCGCTGCAGATTGCCGTACCAATGCTACCTGCGTCCCTGCCGGACCTTTCCGTAGCCGAACGACTGCGATGGGCGTTTCCACTACACAGTGTCGCCGCAGTGCCGTAACGAGCTCTTCGACTTCGGCGATCTCGTCCAGGTCTTTAACCCTTAGATTCACCTCCGTCGTGAGTGCCCTCACCTTGACCGTCTCGCGGCGCCCTTTTGCGAGACGCCCCGCTGCAGCTCGAGGATCATCTCGCCTATCCGGGTACGTCTTATTCGACGTATGTCGGCGCCGAGTTCATCGAGCTTGACGTCACTCCTCATCGCCTTCAAGATTTCCGAGTACTTAGCCTCGTCCGGTTTGATGACTAGGGCATCGCCTGGACCTTGTTTTCGGCCCTTCGGTTTCCTCTTGTTCTTGACCAAGGTCCGAAGGGGTTGTCGCCTACACTACTACCACTAATTGAAGAATTGACTTGGTTTTCCATTTTGGTCCCACGAGTTGCTCTGGAAAAGAGGTCCACCACGCCAGAGCCCAGCATGACGCGGTAAGGGACAATTACAGTGGAGGGTGCCCAGGTACCCCACAGGCTCCGTTAGAGGCCTAGCTCATTATTTCACCCCCCTGGCCCTGCATCACCCTCCTTAGCCGTGCGGTAAGACGCGCGGCTACAAAGCAAGACCATGCTGAGGGTGGCTGGGTTCGATTCCTGGTGCCGGTCTAGGCAATTTTCGGATTGGAAATTGTCTCGACTTCCCTGGGCATAAAAGTATCATCGTGCTAGCCTCATGATATACGAATGCAAAAATGGTAACCTGGCTTAGAAACCTCGCAGTTAATAACTGTGGAAGTGCTTAGCGAACACTAAGCTGCGAGGCGGCTCTGTCCCAGTGTGGGGATGTAATGCCAATAAGAAGAAGAAGAAGAAGGCCCCGCATCTCCTCGGCACGGGTCGCTTAACGCCTTGGGATTAGAGGTTAGGGACGATGGTCCCTTTGGCCGCACCCCCTCACTCTAGCTGATGTCAGAAGGACAACAGTGCCCAGGCTGCACTACCAGCTAAGTTCAAAACCCTTAGCTGGCGGTCGGTTGTCATCGGAAGACCTGTGACAGCGTGAGATTGGAATGTGTGAGGTCCAGAGCTGTGTAGGTCGCTCCTTCCCAGATGTCAACTCACCATTTCGCAGCCCGCAGTGATGTTATGGAAGAAAGCTATCTGTATTACAGTCAGATTTAATCCGGGAGTTGAAGAAGTTGCATGTCAGCTCTATTGCAGTTCCAATGAACTATTTCAGACTGCCTGGTATTTCAAGACCAGTCCGAGGTCACATTTACTAACAATAAGCCCCGCCAGTTTATGCTATCATTATCAATTGGATAATGAATCCATAAACATACTTCTGGTTTTACAATCCAGCGCGTATTTAATTTTAGAAATTTAAATCACAGTAAAAACATAATGAAACAATCTCACAAAATTTCGTCAATTCCCGATGCTTTCGTGGAGCCTCGTTCGCGTCAGTCTCGTCACCGCAGATTAGACAGTGGAGTCTCGTGCTCCAAGGTTGCACTCCTTTTGCGAATGACGCGGAATCAAACATTATCGAGGATGAAGCAACTATGGGCTGAATCTTTCTAG
The DNA here is from genome assembly GCF_024139115.2 of Armigeres subalbatus. Lineage (NCBI taxonomy): Eukaryota > Metazoa > Arthropoda > Insecta > Diptera > Culicidae > Armigeres > Armigeres subalbatus. The sequence goes on from NC_085140.1 coordinate 27,013,707, forward strand.
ATGCTGGGATGCGGCTTCGCCAGAAGGGGAGGAATCTATACGGCACAAAATCTTCCATTTAGCGAACGATCCAAGGCATCAATCGCACTACGTAAATAGGTCCACAGTGTTCCCACTCAAATTATCCCTTAGAAAACTATTTTTTCTTAAAATGTTATTTATTTTGTTCGCTTTTTTCAAATTTTAAACTTAAACTTAAAGAACACTCAGCAATACAAATTTGGAAAATTTCAGGTTGTCAGAAATACGATTTGGGAACATTAGGTTTGCGGACAGCCTAATTACAGTTTCAGAAACTGGATGTCACAAGGGATGCGACCGCTCATTATTACTTGATAACTTTTGATTCATCACTATTCAATCCTACATCTTCTCTCTCCTTAACCTTCTGTCTGTGCTCAAAAAAACTTACGTTGTCTGTGCTCTGGGGTCAAATTGACCCCAAATTGAAATTGCTATAACTTTTTTAATGCTTGGCCAATTTTGGAGTTTTGGGGCTGCTTCGAAAGATAATTTAATCATCTTTCAGGTCGTTACAAAATATTAACTATTGGTGGGAACATCGCGGGGAGGGGTTTTAGTGAACAAGGGTATAAAACCAGTGATTTTTCATGATTATTTTACTTATATCCGAAAATCCTACCCATTTTGAACTGCACCTTTTTTAAAAAGGTTATGCAGGAAGGCATGTGCTCTGGCATGAGGCGTTGATAAGTTTAGAACTCGGCCGCCAGGTGGTGGTATATTTGAATTCATTATTTTGGACTACTTAAGATATTCCGATATATAGAATTCTCCTCAGTGTAAATATTCTTATCGCACAAATTCAAAAATTGGAAGACGTACTCATTATATTGAGCACCGCTTTGTAGTTCCAGACATCCTGAACAATGTTGCCGAATACAACTTGAGTGTAGGTATGAGGGATCTCAAGCTAAAGCAATATTTCATATATGCAAGAATATTGCAAGTCCGCTAGCGCCGCCTATTTGTAAATTTCCTAATTATTCATTTCGTCACATGACAGTCCATTCCCACCAGACGAACTTTATTAAAGACGTCATCTTTACAAATTTCAAATCTGTGCGATAAGAATATTTACAATGAGGAAAATTCCATGTATCGGAATTACTTGAGTAGTCTAAAATAATGAATTCAAATATACCGCCACCTAGCGACCAAGCTCTAAAGTAATCAATGCCTCATATCAAAGCACACGTCTTCCTGCATAACCTTTTTGAAAAGGTGCAGTTCAAAATGGGTAGGATTCTCAGATATAAGTAAAATAAGCATGAGAAATCACTATTTTTGTACCCTTTTCACGAAAACCCCTCCCCGCGATGTACCCGCCCACCTATAGTCAATCTTTGGTAACGACCTGGAAGATGATTAAATTATCTTTCGAAACAGCCCCAAAAATCCAAAATTGGCCAAGCATTAAAAAAGTTATAGCAATTTCAATTTGGGGTCAATTTGACCCCAGAGCACAGACAACGTAAGTTTTTTGAAAAAAGTACACTGTAGCGCATATTTTCAAGATTTTTTGAAGTGAATTTGCACCTAGGAGACAGATCTCGGCGAGTTTTACCAAATTACCAAAAATTAGGAGAATCGGTTGAAAATTAAAAAAATGGCAGCCACTCAAAGTGGCCTGGGGTCATATTGACCCCAGAGCACAGACAAAAGGTTAACTTTCTAATCAATTAATTTTATGACATATCTCTATTGCTCAAAATTCAACAAGAATTTGTTTTAATAATATTGTAACATCTACCAACAGATACAATGAATTTACTGGATATATTTCTGCTGCATTATGTAATTTTTTCATAATTATTTAAAAGTTATTTATAAAGTACCCTCCGAAGGAAATAAAATAGAGTTCTGGACATCAACACAATTTCTAAATCCGAACAAAGTTCAATCCATCGCACACTGTTTCCTTGTTTTCTGTTTCACGTTTTCCTTTTATCAGCCAAATATTCTTGATTTTTTGAATGTATGTACCAGAAAACTAAAAAAATATATCAGGCTCCGTGTGGCAAGACATGAATTTTCCTCAAATAAAATCCACTAATTACGTAAAGCAAAAATTGGCTATCTGATCACCCCACCCCTCTCCCCCCTTGTATGAATTTTCTAATAAATTGAAAGGATCGTCATACATCTCGCAAACCCCTCCAAGCTAAGCGTTGCGTAATTTAAGCATGTTGCTTTTGATAAAATGAAATACTCGCTTAGATGAAATTGTGTTTTCAGACTATGTTTAGATGTAAAACAATACCTAATACAATTTCATAATTTCGCTTCAGCGTTTTGTTCGCTAAGTCCCTTCTAACACCAAATGACTTAAGCTTATTCTTTGAGGAGATCTTGTGATAAATTTCGATTTCTGTCCCTTTTTTCATTGTTGTGGATCTTTACGCTTTGGAATTAGTCTTATTTCAGCCGGAGATACGGGTATGACATTAGAACTTAAAGATTCACATGCGTACTCTTGCCCCACCTGTTCCTGCGTACTTTTACCCCACAACCCCAAAATTTATGTAGTTAATTGTTTTGACCTCTTGAAAAACCAACCCGATTGGTGTTCTGCACCATAAAGTACTCTATACAATGGATTATCGAAATGGTATAATGTTAACCTGATAGAAGGTATATATGGTAAAGGAATACTAGTTGCGAAACACAATTTATTTTTAGCAATATGACCAAAAACTTATCTAACTTCATAACTCCCTTGTTGTTTATTCAAATCGTTTACAATTACACATGACAATAGTTGGTCAGAATACCTGTCAAACTGATGCAGTGCTGCTCTTTTTTTATAACCTCAAAAAATCGAAAACGTGCTCTTATCCCACTCTACTCTAATTGTTATCTCTCATATTAAAGAGATATTTGAGAATTTCTAGCGAAAATAGGCCCTTTTCAGTACAAAAATTCTAAACCTTCTCAAAATCTTCTAAACCTGCAAATTTCTGCAAATCAAAACACCCATATTAAAAACTATAAAGTAAACCCTAATGAATCATGGAAAAACCGTTTTTCATGTTGTCACTTCCATACAGAAACGTATGAGAAAAATTGTGCAATAAAACTCATGTATTATGGATTATGTTTTTAACCGAGCGTGATATGGCTCGCCTGGGAAGCAGTATTACGATAGACGGGGATACATTTGAGGTAGTCAATGAATTCTGATAATAATGTTAGTCGTGAAGTCGCATCATCTGTGGAAGTCGGGGCTACTACGAGCTTCAGTAGAAACTGCAGTCAAAAAAGATTCACACCCGCACCAAATGTATCATGAACAAAAGGCTGATTAGACCAGTAGTCCTCTACGGTCATGAAACTTGAACCATACTCGTGAAGGACGTGTAAGCACTCTGAGTATTTGAGAGACGGGTGAACAGATCCATCTCTGGCGGTGTGCAAGAGGACGGTCTGTGGTGCCGAAGAATGAACCATGAGCTAGCCAAGCTCTACGGCGAATCCAATTTCCAGAAGGTACCCAAATCGGAACGGAAGGGGACGATAGGCAGGACATGTTGAAAAATGCCGGACAGCAACCCTGCAAAGTTGGTGTTCGCTTCCTCTCCGGCAGCTACACGAAAGCATGGAGCGCAGCGAGGGAGGTGGGCTAACCTGGTAAAGAAAGACTTGGCAATCGTGGGACGCAATGGAGGATGGAGAGATGTGATCTCGAACCGTGTATTGTAGCGTCAAATTGTTGATTCAGTGTTATCTATTTAGATGTAAGCTAAATGAATGAATGTAAGTAAGCTTTTTATTCAGACACTGCATTACAATAATACAAAATCTTCAATATTTAATTCATTGAGTGTATTGAAATATTTGTAAATATGCTAAAATATTATACAGATTTTTCAAGGTTTAGATGCAGAATTGTATTAAAATCTGCCATTCGCTGGTTGAGTGTATGTAATTATATTTATAATACTAATTCTTTCATATCAACCCAGTAACTCCTATCAAACACAGATATCATTTTATTGGTGATCAAATTGAACGTCATTGCTAAAGCTATGTCCATTTAGAATCCGGAATCATTTATTGTATTGCAGCGGCACGCAAAGTGACCGCTGCAATAATTCTTTTACAGCGGTTTGTATACCTAGGCGCCCACTTGCTGTGGTATAAATTTCACGAAGTTTCGTGCAGCGTGTCAAAAAATATTCCAGATGGAAGTTGAAAGGAGAGAAAAAAGTCTGCACACCCACGTTGATAATCCTGTCATCGACGATAGAACCTACGTCAAAATGGATTTCGGACAGCTTCTTAGCCAAAAATTCTACATGGTGAAGGCACGAGGAGTAGTTCCTGCGAAGTTTAAGTTTGCTTTTTGGACAAACTTGCAAAAAAACGGATGATTTTGGCAAGGGATATGCAACTGTGGGGCAAAGACCTAAGTGTTTGTGACGAATAAGACGATGGACTCGAAGCTGTACAAGGAGGAATGTCTCAAAAACCGCGGTCGACCTTCCATAAAGCCCATAAAGATCCCGTGAAGTTTTGGCCAGATTTGGCGAGTTGCCACTACAGCCGGGAAGTCATCCAGTGGTACCGCGATAATAACGAAGATTTCATCGATAAAAACATAAATCCACGCAACTGCCCACAGCTCCGGCCCATCGAGACATTTTGGGCAGTAATGAAGCGGAAGCTTAAGAAAAGTGGAAAACGTGGAAAAGCAGCTCGGGACGCGACTCAGATGACCAAAATGAGGCATTCCACGGGGGCATGTCAGTCGATCCTGAGCGACCATTTCGAAAATATTTGAAACTCTGCACAGTTTTTCAATTTCATCTAAATCGTCATTTTTCGATATCAAATCTTCATATTGAGTCACGACTAACTTTTCAAAAGGGTGTATGTGAAAATGGTTCAAAAATATTTAAAAAGCTGCACAGCAAAAACGGAATGTTCGATTGTTATGATTTTTTCAGCAAAGTTAGACAACTAAATGGTGATTCTTAAGAAAATGTGCACAGTAAAAAAAATTTTTTTGCCTTTAAAAATATCATTTTGTCACAAAAACTCAAATATCTCAAAACCCTATCTTTTTCGAACGTAATTTTTTAGGGAAAACGGTCCATTATATTAGCTATCTACCATAAAAATTTGGTGATGGTAAACTAATAAACAAAAAGTTATGACATTTCAAACAATTCACAATTTTCACATTTAGTAAAAAAAATTTTTTCTGTGTAAGTTATTTCGAGAATTGCAGTTTGATGCAGATTTTATTGTTAAGGGACGTGATTTAAACAAGTTGTTTTCATGATATTTTGATTTAATTATTCATAGCATCTATAAGAAACTTAGACACGATCCAGTGTTGTGATCAAAAGTATTGATAGTGTCATAATTTTCATTGCACGTGACTGGCGAAAAATTCTTTTTAATAGTGTTGAAACCTGTTGATAATAACGTTGATAGAAACATATCAGAAATGTTATTTTTAAGACAAAAGCTGCAAAATCAAAGATTTATATACACGTGTACGTCTATAGTTTACCTGCAAAAAATATACCTCTTAGAGAATAGACTTTATGATCGGGAGGAAACGGGTATCTTCAACAACAACAAATGCATGATAGGTACATACCATGACAATGCTCACGAAAAGCAAAAAATTACTACTACTAAGGTTGTTAAAAGATCTTATAGTATTTTTTCTTCAGTCAAGCAAATGACACCAAACTAGTCAGTAAAAACTTAAAAGTGATTTTGTTTATTGAAATATTACGAACAACATGAGTAGCCGCTTTCTCAACTGTTGTAGGCCGTTTGATGGAAAAAAGTGTTCAAAAGAGTTACGAAATCTCACCGAAAGCACCATAGATAAACTGAAAGCGACTGGTTATGCTCCAATGTCCACATTGAATACAAATTTACGCATTTGCACGTCCTGCCGTCTAAACGTTGACAAAAGAGCAATCTGTATATCATCGGTTGAGCAGAGCGCAGGAAGTTCGAAAACGACAGCAACTGAGGAATTGCCAGATGTATCGACAACAACTGAGGAATTACCAGAAGTATTAAGTGCTGAGAGCCTTGCCACCGTACCATCAGCGAAATCTGTTTCAACAAATCAATCGGAAGATGAGTGTATCCAAAAGGTCAACATCGAACGCTTTAACGAGGGCATAGCTGGGATAAAAGTGACTCCGATTAAATGGAGTAAGATGGACTACGTTTATTACCCGGAGAAAAAATACCGTGAAATAAACGAAGCTGTACGAAGAAACCTCTTCAAATTAGGACCTGATGATGTGGAAAATACAGACTACGATGAGGTAATTATAAATATGAAGGAAAGGTTCTCGAATGCAGCCACGACAAGGAAAGAAAAATTATTGATTTTGTCGATGCTGCCAAGTTCGTGGTCTATTCAGGATGCCATTGATGAGTTCAAAACCAATAGAAATACAGTAAAAGAGGCAAAACAATTGAAGAATAACTGTCTTTCAACCAAAAATACTTGGTCTAGTACTGCATTAACAGATGAGACAAAAGAAATAGTAGTTCAATATTTTGAAGATGATGAAGTAAGTCGAGCTATGCCTGGTCAAAAAGATTATGTATCAGTAAAAAAAGATGGAAAGCGTCAAGCAATCCAAAAACGATTAATGATGACGACTTTGAAAGAAGCGTACACACGCTTCAAGGAAATTCACGATAATATTAAATAGGTTTTTCCTCATTTGCAAGCCTTCGGCCAAGGCAATGTAAGCTTCTTTCCAATTCAGGAACAAATAATGTGTGTGTGCACAACCCATGAGAATATTAATCTTATTTTACATAGTTTGAAAAGCATCAATTTAACAAATGATATTAAAATGTTAACTGGTAGTCTTTTGTGTGAAAATACAACATCAAATTGCTATCTACGATCTTGTTCGGATTGTCCAGATTCTTCATCATTGGAAAATACTTTATTCGCTGAGTTTGAAGAAAATATATTGATCAGTTATCATTTGAGCAATGGGTGACCACGGATAGGTGTGACATAGAAACTATTGTAAAACCTGTAGATGAGTTTGTGTCATATTTTTGCTTGAAATTAGAAAGTTTAATCCCTCACGATTTCATTAAAACAGAACAATCCAGCTTTTTAAAAAATACGAAAAATACATTACAAAATGGTGAATTTGTAGTCATTTGTGATTTTTCTGAAAATTACAGCTTTGTATTGCAAGATGAAGTGCAGTCCCATCACTGGAACGTACAACAAGCTACAATTCATCCATTCGTTATTTATTTTAATGGAAGTACGCAAATTGAACACTTAAGTTTTATTATAATTTCCGAAGATTTAAGACACGCTTCAGTATCCGTAAACTTGTTCATTGAAAAAATGATTAACTTTTTACGCGTTGATAAGCATAAAGAAGTCAAAAAGATATATTTCATGTCTGATGGAGCAGCGTCGCAGTACAAAAATCGTAAGAATTTTTCGAGCCTATGTCAATTTAAATCAATGTACGGAATTGATGCAGAATGGCATTTTTTGCTACATCACATGGCAAAGGTCCTTGTGATGCTATTGGAGGAACAATAAAGCGCATGGCCACAAGAGCAAGTTTAGCCAAAGAACGTGAGCATCCAATTAAAACTGCGAAAGAACTTTTTGATTGGGCAAATCGTAGAAAAGAAAAAGATTTAATCAAATTATCATTTTGTTTTACTACTACTGAAGAGTACGAAATAAAGGCTTCAGAGCTCAGCGAGCAATTTAATAACGCGAAAACGATCCAAGGAACCCAAAAATTTCACTGTTTCATTCCATTGTCGGAAAATAAAATTAAAGCAAAACTATACTCAAACTGTGCTGATAATAATTCAAAAGTGTTCGATATTTTAAAAATTTGAATAAAAATAAATAAAAAATAAGTATTAATAAACTGTTTTCATGATATCATAACCCATACCAAAATTCAAACCCAAAACTCTTAGAGTTTCTATAACAACATTGTGTAACTGCCACATTTAATTTAATACTTAGGATAATATTAATTCATTTTTATTTATTTATACATATAATATTTATACATATAATATACATAATATCGATGAATACATAAATATGGAATATCATACAAACAACTTGTTTAACTCACGCAAGGCCCTTAACAATAAAATCAGCATCAAACTGCGATTCTTGAAAAAAAAAATACACGGGAATTTTTTTGTTTACTATGTGTGAAAATTGTGAAATGTTTGAAATGTCATAACTTTTTGTTTATTAGTTTACCATCACCAAATTTTTATGGTAGATAGCTAATATAATGGACCGTTTTCCTAAAAAATTACGTTCGAAAAAGATAGGGTTTTGAGATATTTGAGTTTTTGTGACAAAATGATATTTTTAAAGGCAAAAATTTTTTTTTACTGTGCACATTTTCTTAAGAATCACCATTTAGTTGTCTAACTTTGCTGAAAAAATCATAACAATCGAACATTCCGTTTTTGCTGTGCAGCTTTTAAATATTTTTGAACCATTTTCACATACACCCTTTTGAAAAGTTAGTCGTGACTCAATATGAAGATTTGATATCGAAAAATGACGATTTAGATGAAATTGAAAAACTGTGCAAAGTTTCAACTCAATAGAAAATCATGAATTAAAAATTTTCTTAAATTTTGATGCTGTTGCTTGGAATCGCTCAAATGTGGAACAAATGTGCCAAGGAAGTTGACTCCGGAGGTGTGCAACTTTTGATGAGAGGAATAAAGAAAAAGGTGCGAATTTCCACTAGAAACAAGAAGGAATTATTTGTATCAATAATTTTTCCTTAAAGTACAGTTAATTACCCTTGTTTTGATGTATTAACCCTATTTGTACGTCAATCCGTTACCGAGATACAGATGATTTTATTATTCCGGATTCTAAATGGACATAGCTTTATATCTTTTGCACATTATCACAACATTAAAGTTCAAATTTAAATATTTCGATGTTTTATAGATCATTTACTCTTTGTTTCGTCAAGTTATCAGTGCATTTGTTTTTTCCACATTCGGCCCCACGTAAAGATGATACAGTCACGTGCATCATCCGATCCAAGCTCTTATCTCCACATGCGAGCGTAACTCCAATCGAACTGCGTGGCACCACTTCACTACTTACGAATCCGTGATCCTTCCGAACCCATTTTGCCCCTATCGCAGCCATTAATGATTGGAAACAAAACATCATGCATTTTATTCACGGAACGTGTGTTTTATTGTCGAATAAGGTCGATCGATTATCGACTGCTGTAGCACCACAGTTAGTTAACGACGATATTGAAAGCCAAAGGCGACCCTATCTCTGATCCTTAATTTGTTTTGCAAACAATTCTCGGCTATGGTGTCATGTGTTTTGTTTCATCCAAGTCCTCAGACCACCGCCAGTACAGACGCTGTGGAGTCCTGTAACGGCTCGAGTCCCGAGTGCAACAATGAACTACGACGCAACATCAGTTCATGACTTTGTTGTTCAGTTTCTGGAAAGTACGAGAGAGGATAGTTCCTTTGTTACAGGTTTGCTAAACGCCACATTTCTTGGTGCACTTGCACGGCTGGCTGGAGGTTATCTCCTAATCGGGATCTGCTCTTATCAGTCGTGTGGCCGTAAGTTGTACAAGTCATGGTAAGAGCACAAGTTCACAGCTTCGAATATCCCTTAGTGAGCAGTCCCGAAGGGCATCCAAATGTGTAATAAACTTAACCTTTCCGTCGTTGGATCTGCTCGGTGTGTGAGTATTATTAAGATCTATTATGTACATATATCACCACACCAGTAGAGATACGTGGATCAAACGATGTAAATTAAAGAAATTATTTAAACCAATGCGGCTATAATGTTTAGAAAGTCGACTGATTACGTTAGGACGATTATTGATTCCAGGTTTTGTTATTATGTTGTGCTGACGCTCGTTCGTTGTGACTGATGTCGATCACTGATTATATATGACGGCTAAAACCTCAGATTAGTCTTCCTACTTACGCTCGAAAAAGGACTAAACTACCATATGGCGGTAGAAAGACAGCGAATAGTAGGGGACCTGTTTACTAGAAGCATCAACGTGAGGTTTCCTTGTGTGAATGACAGATTTATAAATACGAGAATGAGTTGCTTTGCCGTCATTTGTCTGCGTTAAACAAATTATTGAAAAATACCAAAATACGTCTGGCGCTTATATGTAGCTCGATGTTTGTATAATTTTGGTAGCCAACCGGATCGTAAGGTGAGCTTTTAATAGCCGTGGTCGAAAGGTTGCCTATTTTATACCTTCCCAATACATCCTTTCTGATCGTGATTGCTAGCTGCAGCCACTCGGATGAATTTAAAAATGGTTTATTCTTGGTAACTGTGGCTTACATAATAATATGAAGATTGTATTACTTACATAAGTCTCAAGGATGGCAACATGGCGCCACATTATCTTCTCAAGAAGATTGAAAGCAGTGCAAAGCAACATGGTGCCTGATCAATAACCATATAACGAAAGACAACCCTTTCTGGATATACTACATGCAAGTCTTCACAATTTTTCATATGGCCATTTGGATTTTAAGCTGAACTTTTGTGACAATTTTGTACAAACCATAGGTAAACATTTCTTTTGGTAATTTTTAAGAAAAGAAATAGGTCTTATTAAGTACTATCTAGACCATTTCTCAAAATGCTAATACATTTTCATTTTTCATTTATTTAGTTAACATCTAAACAGATAACACTGAATCAACAATTTGACGCCACAATGCACGGTTCGAGGCCGCATTTCTCCATCCTCGGATACGCCCCACGCTCGCCAAGTCGTTCTGCACCTGGTCTGCCCATCTCGCTCACTGCGCTCCACGCCGTCTCGTACCTGCCGGATCGGATGCTGTCCGGCATTCTTGCAACATGTCCTGCCCATCGTACCCTTCCGGCTTTAGCTACCTTCTGGATACTGGGTTCGCCGTAGAGTTGGGCGAGCTCATGGTTCATTCTTCGCCGCCACACACCGTCTTCTTGCACACCGCCAAAAATGGTCTTAAGCACCCGTCTCTCGAATACTCCGAGTGCTTGCAAGCCCGACTTCCACAGATGATGCGCCTTCGTATTTCACGACTAACGTTGTTGTCAGCCGTTAGCAAGGATCCGAGGTAGACGAATTCCTCGACCACCATACCTTCCCCGTCTATCGTAACACTGCTTCCCAGGCGGGCCCTGTCGCGCTCGGTTCCGCCTACAAGCATGTACTTTGTCTTTGACGCATTCACCACCAGTCCAACTTTTGTTGCTTCACGTTTCAGGCGGGTGTACAGTTCTGCCACCTTTGCAAATGTTCGGCCGACAATGTCCATGTCATCCGCGAAACAAATAAATTGACTGGATCTGTTGAAAATCGTACTTCGGCTGTTACACCCGGCTCTCCGCATGACACCTTCTAGCGCAATGTTGAACAACAGGCACGAAAGTCCATCACCTTGTCTTAGTCCACGGCGCGATTCGAACGAACTGGAGTGTTGGCCCGAAATCTTCACACAGTTTTGCACACCATCCACCGTTGCTTTGATCAGTCTGGTAAGCTTCCCAGGGAAGCTGTTCTCGTCCATAATTTTCCATAGCTCTACGCGGTCTATACTGTCGTATGCCGCCTTGAAATCAACGAACAGATGGTGCGTTGGGACCTGGTATTCACGGCATTTTTGAAGGATTTGCCGTACAGTAAAGATCTGGTCCGTTGTCGAGCGGCCGTCAATGAAGCCGGCTTGATAACTTCCCACGAACTCGTTCACTAATGGTGACAGACGACGGAAGATGATCTGGGATATCACTTTGTACGCGGCATTAAGGATAGTGATCGCTCGAAAGTTCTCACACTCCAGTTTGTCGCCTTTCTTGTAGATGGGGCATATAACCCCTTCCTTCCACTCCTCCGGTAGCTGTTCGGTTTCCCAGATTCTGACTATCAGTTTGTGCAGGCAAGTGGCCAGCTTTTCCGGGCCCATCTTGATGAGCTCAGCTCCAATACCATCCTTACCAGCTGCTTTATTGGTCTTTAGCTGTTAATGGTTGGATGTTAATGCTAATACATAGATGCGTCGTCGATTGGTGTGTCATCTGATCACGAGTCTTCAAATCTCAACAGCCAAGTTTCGACTGGGTTTCCTAATTTTGGCGATATCTTACGATTTTCTTTGTAGCCATACGTCTCACAAACAGCTTCAAAATAAAATAATGTTGAAAAAATAGGATTCAGGATAATATTTTTATTTTTTCTTCATAATTGAAAACTGTCAATGTCTTCCAATACATGAATTCGAATCTTTTTAAAGCACTATTGATACAGTAGTGTCCATAGAATCACAAATGTGTCACACCCAAAAATTGGACCGAGAAATTAACTCGCCATCTCTGGGGTCGGCTAGCTGGCTTACGCTTTTCTCCCAAGCCAGACTGAAAACCTTGTTTAAAACTCAGTAAGGTAAAAATAATTTCTAACAATTCGGTATTTTTCAACATTTTTAAATTAATATATTTATAATACTCAATGCTTATTCTGAACATTCTTTGATGTTTCTCATCACACCCCATAACATGCTACCATCAATAACTAAAAGTCAGCATTTTCCAAGAACTGCCCCATGGTAGGCAACGTGCCACCAGTTTATGCAATTTTTCGTTTCAATTGCATGTGCTTTGCTGTTGCCACGTGTGGTTGCTGCCACAATCTTGAGTCATTCGCATCCGATGACCCGAACTGATGCTTGCTTCCGTTACCTACCACCCATAATCGATAAGACTGAACAATCAATTAGTGACCTTCTTTTCACCTGCGTCCATGACTTTTTCAGTATCTATATGTGCACGAATCTTCGCATGTCTATTTCGCAAGTTGGTGGCATATTTCATCAGCCGGAGTTGGCAAAAAAACGACGGGAAGAAGCCACCATTGTTGAGCATATGTTGAACGTTTAAATGTGAGGATCATTCAAGCGATCAATTGTAACAACCTTAAAGTTTAAAATTACTTTTATAAAAGCTTTCATCGAAATGTGCAATTGCAATTGTAACCTAAACGGTTGAGTGGGCCAGTTTTGTGTTTCATAAAAGTAAATGTATGCGTAACGTACCGTTTTGATTCATATTACAAACACTTCAACACATTTTTTCGGAAGTCTTTATGCCATATGAATTGAAATATTTTAATCGTACTTTTCGTTTCGGTGAGATAAAAGAAAAAAAAAATTCGGGACGAAGTAGCATCTTTTGTCGAAATTTGTTGCTAGAAACATCTTTCACTCGCTACTTTTTTCTTTAGGACAAGTCTGAAAGATAAACGTAAATCAAACCACCTCCGCCGAACGTATTGATGGTGCTGTGGTGTATTAACCGCTTCCCAATTCAGAGATCACGAGTTCAAATCCAGGATATACGGCGTTTTTTTTTTCATTAATATCTTTACACTACTGCAAGAATTGTTCATGGTATACATTTCTTCCAAATAATCGAAGTATCAATCTCATTCACTCCACTAGGGTATTTCGAATCTGAGTTTTTTTTTCAAAAGCTGCTGCAATGCATTCAAATAAACGCAAATAAATATGAATTGATAGCAATAACTGAATCTACCTACCTAAAGTGCAATTTTTACCTCTCTTATGTGCTTTTCTTGTTATTCTTATGTGTTTTCTTGTTTTATAATACACGAGAAAGGCATCTTTACCGCTAGGTGGATTATTCTGGGTTTTTAACTGAATAATATGAAAAGTTTGGAAAGGCCTGCATTAAGTCCCATTTCCGTGTTACATCCAATTTCTGGGAATGTCCGTCACGCAAAAAAGTTTTGAATTCCCGTGATTTGAATTCGCCGGGTAAGCATCTTAGGGTATTCAATCATGGTTTGAACTAGTGAAAAGAGTATCATGGTTTGAACCATTTTGAAATCAGTCAAAATTACCATCTCGTTGACAGGAAATGAACTTAAAACAGTACGAATGGCATATTTAGGTATACGGGAAGTGATAAAGTTTATTCAAACTTTCGTACATATTGTTTAAGTAGTGAAATGAAGCGAATTAAAAACGTCCGCTAATTTCCCCCACCAGAGGCACAATTTCCAAAATCTCGTAAAAGACGCATTTCATGACACAGGAGTGAGATTAATATATCAAAAGAAAGCCATTTTATCTGTAATCGATTGACATAATCGTACAATTGCAAAACAGTTTTAAATACACAGGATTCTGTTTTTACACGATTTTTTTCCGCTCGTATTTTTAATCGTGTGACTTCACTTTACTAATGAACTACCCTAGAAACATTTTGGTTTTATGCTGGTTTTATAACACTCTTGTAGAGTAAAATATGGTCTTCAAGAGCGTTATAAAACTTAAAATGTTACTTGGGTAAGCATCCATGTAAACTAGAATTTGCAGTTGTAATACGTCTCTATAATAAAATAAATGAACTTTGTTTTGACGATGCTGCCATTTGGTTCAAATCATGATTGGATACCCTACAAACGCTCAAAATCCGCAATCATTTGCCGGTAGAGTATTTCGGTGTCAGGCCATTAGGCCGAAGGCCATTTGGCCGAACGGTCATTAGGCCGAATTCTTTTCTGCATCTTACCCTTCTTTCTTCTACCTTCTTCCTTTTTCTTTCTTCTTTCTTCTTTCTTCCTTCTTCCTTCTTCCTTTTTTTTCCTTCTTCCATCTTTCTTCTGTTTTCTTTCTTCTTTCTTACGTCTCACTTCTTTCTTGCTTCTTCCTTCTTTCTTCTCCCTTCTTGATTCTTCCTTCCATCTTCTTTTTCTTTTTTCTGTTTTCTTCCTTCTTTCTCCCGTCTCCCTTCCTTCTTCTTTTTCTTTCTGCTGTTTTCTTCCTTCTTTCTCCCGTCTCCCTTCTTTCTTCTTCCTTCCTTCCTCCTTCTTCCTTCTTCCTTCTTCTTTCTTCCTTCTTCCTTCTTCCTTTTTCTTTCTTTCTTCTCCCTTCTTCCATCTTCCATCTTTCTTCTTCCTTCTTTCTCCCGTCTCTCTTCCTTCTTCTTCCTTCCTTCCTCCTTCTTCCTTCTTCCTTCTTCTTTCTTCCTGCTTCCTTCTTCCTTTTTCTTTCTTTCTTCTCCCTTCTTCCATCTTCCATCTTTCTTCTTCCTTCTTCCTTCCTCCTTCTTCTCTCTTACTCCTTCCTTCTTCCTTCTTCATTCTTCCTTTTTCTTTCTTACTTCTTCCTTCTTCCTTTTTGCTTCTTCCTTCTTCATTCTTTCTTCTTCCTTCTTCCTTCTTCTTTCTTCTTTCTTCTTTCTTCCTTCTTCTTTCTTCCTTCTTCCTTCTTCCTTTTTTCTTCTTTCTTCTTTTTTCTTTCTTCTTCCTTCTTCCTTTTTCCTTCTTCCTTTTTCTTTTTTTCCTTCTTCCTTCTTTCTTCATTCTTTCTTACGTCTCACTTCTTTCTTCCTTCTTCCTTTCTGCCTGCTTCTTTCTCCCTTCTTTCTTCTTCCTTCTTCCATCTCCTTCCCACTTCTTCCTTCTTTGTTCATACTTCTTCCTCATTTTTCCTTTCTCCTTCTTCCTTTCTACCTCTTCCTTATTGTGCACTAGTCACTTCTCACTCCCCAGTTCTCATTCGGCCTAACGACCCAGCACCAGTATTTCATATCCACCACAATCAACGAACTAATTTTGCTCTTACCTCTCACTGGGTAACGAACAGTAACTTTTTTCAAATGGGCCTAATTGATTCTGACCTTGATTTTTGGAATGGCGATTGTGCTTTTAACTCAAACTATTTTTGTCAACAAATGCACCCAACAGAAAGAATAGATTGCGATCTATCTGGTAGAAACGTCAATTGAACGAAATGTGCTAAATAGAGAGACTATAGTGCTGTCCAATGAGAGCTTGAAGTAGCTCGAAGTTTCTCCCTGTCCTGCTCATTTGTTGCCAAAAATGAACGAGCATGACGGGAACAACGAGCAGCTCATTGAACAATACTTATGACTTGTCATAAGACGAGTTTGAACAATCCCATTGAATTCCACCACTTAATTGTATCTTGACAGATACGTATTTCGACCTCAACAGTAAGGCCGTCTTCAGTGTCTCGTACTTGACTCGACTTGAAGAAAATGATCGCAGCTTACACTTTTTATACTATGCGTAGGTATAATAATTTATCTAGGTACTTACTTCTACTCGCTTGTTGCGCTTAATGCTTAGGTATAAACTTGAAGAGCCAGGAGCTATCATTTCCTTGATCTTTATTCAACAACCGCGTTTGTACCTGTCGGTAGATTTCCAAGCTCTCAGCAACATCAAGTTTCCACGGAGAAGAGACATTTCTTATAATTTTAATGTTTGATGTCGTAATTGAATGATTTTCTTGATATAGGGGAACTGTTCCGTTTTCCATCTCACTGTACATATATTCATCTCATCGCAAAACAAAGAAATACGGCATCAATCTCGTTGCTTCTTTTTGCTAACACGCGTGCTCACTGGTGATAAAAATCACAAAAATAAGAAACAAACCAAATTCCTTTTCATTGCTTTGTTTTTGATGAGATGGAAATAGGAGCTATGGGATGAAGTGCCGAACCGTTCCCCTACATGTTCAGCTACCTTAGACCTAAACTCATTAATTAATTGGTGGGCTTCCTGTAGATTTCGAAGTCTAATGTTGCATTTGTTCCCTTGATAACCAGTAGATCCAAGAAAGGTAATTTACCTTCCTTTTCCTCCTCGTGGGTGAATTTGATGTCTTTATGCATGTTGTTTATCGCTTCCAATATCCTGGGTAGATCTTTCCGGTTGATAATGCTGAAAATGTAACATTAGACTTCGATATCTACAGGAAGCCCACCAACACCATGAGAGTCATCCCATACACATCAAATCATTCGTATCAGCATAAAATGGCAGCTTTTCATCACATGATCCACAGGATGCAGACAATCCCCCTGAGCGAATTTTTCTTAACTTGCATTAGTTCTAAAATTAGTTGTACATTAGGATGCGGCTTATTTTTCGAATGTTTCCGAAACCTGGACTTCGTGTGCCCAAACGCTTTTTTATGGTAAAAAAAGAGTAGAATTTCAGGCCAAAATATTGAAGGTAAGATTAGAGGTCGCGCAAAGGCCTTTAAGGTGATTTTTCGACCATCAAGTTTAGACTTTCATAAATATAATCATAACTTTGGCAATTTTCATCCGATTTACAATCTATTGTAGTTAATCTCTTCAGTATTAAATTTATGAAAACTTTGTGGAACATCATATTCCTTGAAATCAGCTCCAAATGTTGGTAATATGCAGATTTTGAATAAAATTTCTTCTTTAAGGAGAATCAGTTTTACAAAACATTAACTTTGTCAAATATCAGACGAATCAGGATATTTTTACATGAAATTAAAGAGAAATTTGTATTCTAATTTTTCTTAGAACAAGCTGAGTTTCTAAAACCATTATTTGCCAATGTTTTGCACCAAATACTGCAAAACTATTTCTATTGAACAAGGACGTCGCATAGTAGGCCATAATTTTATTATTTTTATAGTACATTTTGAATTCTAGACCAACATTTGAAAAGGGCGTAACAGCCAAAATTTATTCTTTCTGATTCTTCGTCAACATATGTAGCTATATATGTGGACGAAAAATCAGAAGGAATAAATTTTGGCTATTACGCCCTTTTCAAATGTTGGGCTAGAATATAATGGTTCCTTTTCATATGGAATTATACCGTAGTCGTATAGAACTGATTAAGTACAGTAAATTAGCAAAAGTGGATTATCTGTGAAAATTTCATTATGCTTTACTGTTTTGAAGTTTTCACAATGTTATATGATATAATGAAATGTTGTTTACAATGATGATTATAGCACGAGTGAAATTTTAAAACGAGTTAATTGTAATTATTAAAAATCTTATTGAATTGGTGGTGAATTTTTCTGAAAAATCTTTTGAAGTACCTCAATCTACTTATCAATTGAATTAAAATCAACAAATAGTCTTTATTGGAAGTCTTTATTTCATAAAAGTCGTAAGCTCGCAATTCAAAGCGATAGCCGAACTATGATAGAAATGGTTTACATTCCATATTATACCATAATCATAATGGTATTGAATTATAATCACGCTGTAGTCTGATTTTCTTTATACATTTTTGGAAGAAGGATTTTTATATTATATTGATTATAACTCATTGGTTTGGATTAATGCAAGAGTTTTCCATAAATGTGTATTGTTTGAAGAACTTAGTGTTAATAGGTAACGGTATCAATCATAGCTGTACGAAGAACGGTAAATAATTATGCTGGAAAGCTCGATTTACTCATGGTAAATCTGGGACAGTAGATTCATAATAGTTGTACCTTAATCAAAAATGTTTACTGAACTGCAATGTAGTTTGGCAATGTTTTGATCATAGTGACTACGGTTTTAATAGACCGGACTGTATGATCAACGGTTAAGAATGTTCTCCGTTTGAAAAAGTTATTTTGACATATATTTTATAGGAAGAATTCTATCAATATAAGATTGATTGTGGCACGTAGACCGTTAATAATGAGTTATCCTCATTCAATAATATAAATGTAATCGCTGAGTCATGTAGGTGCTCGAAGAACTTGAAAGTCTAAAAAACCACAAATCTCATTTAATGCACCTATAAATCTTCATGGAATTAGCTAAAAATTGTTCGTGAGATTTCTTTCAAGCTGCCCATTAAAATGGAGGGGTGACACTTTGAATCTGGAATACATGAAAATTGTAAACAGTTCTACTAATTTTTAATTTTGAAGAACGGTAAATTATACTGCGGATAAGCTCTTATTCTAAACAGATTTTCATTATTGCATAACATTGTTAATACGTCAAAACAATAAACTATAATGAAATTCTTACAGGTAAGGCTAGTCAATTTACTATGCTAAACCAGTTTTATATGAAATGAAACTATAAAATTTGAAATGTGCTATAAAAATAATAAAATTATGGCCTACTGTCTCTGCGTCTCTGCTCAATAGAAAAATTGATTTGCAGAATTTGGTCTAAAACATTGCCATATAATGTTTTTAGAAGCTCAGTTGGTCTAAGAAAAATTACAGATACACAGCGATCGAGGCTTAACTTAATTCCTATTAAAATCTAAGCGTGATCCGACATGTTTTAACTTACGAAATCCCAACGGTACGGCACAATAGAGTTTACCGTATTTACTATTAATTTCAGCGTACTGTTACAATAATTTCTATTGTAATTCTGTGTAACTGTGTTGAGATAGAAGTGCCCGAAACAATATGAATTGATAAATATTAATCATTCATGGTCCTACATTTGGAATCAACTCATTTTCAATAGAAAGCAGCTCCGTTCAATATTGCCGTCAAACAATTCTTAGAATCGTGGTCCTAGTCTCAAGAACAAATTCGCCACCCCCGCATCCACCAAACAATGAGGCGGAAGCCTACAATTCTGAGAAAAATCCTACCTTCGCAGCTGCCGCCATTTACTCTGATTTGAAACCTCGCAGACCTCCCATATGGCAAACACGTGAAGTTGACTCTCCGTTCGGACTCTCCGTCTTGGCAACAAATGTAAACACGTGAGTAATGTACGGTGGCGTTAGTTGTCCACGCGCTGGCACATCAATCGGCCGATGAATTCGTCTTAATTGTCATGCTTTGTTGAAACATGAAATTGAATGCGCGCCGCACAAACCACAGCGATAAGATAGGTGCCAAATTTTAATGTTTCCTCCCTTTTTTTTACAATTTTCGGCGGTTCCCAAATTTTTCGGCATTTGTGCCTAACAACTTGTGCCGAGATTTCAATTGAGATTGCATTGCTGAAAGTAATGAATGTAGGATAACAGTAGCTGTTATCGTACTCAGCGCTGTAAACAGATTTATTTATGGTGGAACGCATTTAAAAGTAAACCGCGAGAATTTTTGTTAATCAAATGTCATTTGAAGTATTTAATAACATTTAATACTAATAACATTATTATTAACGTTATTAATAATATCATTCAAACTAAGTCCAGAGTAGCCTCTGGAGCACATAAAAGTAGTCTTCATTCAGTACGGTCCATGACTGTCCGTAACCAGTCAATAAAAAGTTTTCTTTTCTGATTTTGCAATGGTTTAGTTTGTTCCTTCAAGTTTATTCGGATTTTTTTTCAATAGATTTTGGTTTTAAATGATTGTTATACCATTTTCCATCGTTTGGTCGTGGGTTCTTAATTTTACCTTCACATTTGTTTGAATCGACTTCATTTACGCTGTTGGTTGATTTTTCAAAGTCAAACATTTTACTATGGAGGGAAACGCCCCTCTAATGTGAACGTGTGCTGTACACATGTGGAAGGGTTGGCTTGACAAATGGATTGTGAGTGGTACGACTATGGTAATATCGGGCTCATTCAGTAGCCGTCAAAAATGCCGACGGAGGTCCTTCGTAGCTTAGTTCGTTAAAGCACCAGTCTAGCGTACTGAGGGTCGTGGGTTCGAGTCCCATCGAAGGTAAAGTGGTTACCTCCAATACATTTTTCAAATCAAAATCTTCCACATGATGTACATATGTACATCTGAGTTTTTTTTTCAGAACATTGTGAATTAATGTACAAGTCGGGTGGTTTAATACCCGGATGTTTGTACAGCAGGATAAATGTTTGTGCAGCTTACCAAACTGCAGCTTATCTTTTGTTATTGACACTGTGACATGTACCACTTTCGCTGGTTTTGGTTCTTTAAATGTGGATGCACCTCGTCACATAATTCCAAATTGTCGGTTTTAAGGATGATCAAGATGACAAAATTAGAACTAGTATGAGGTTGAAAATTCCACTAACAGGTTGAGAACTCCCGCGCTTTGCGATTTCCTTTTTCTACTTGATCCATGGCACGTACGCTTTTTGGAAGTACACGCATACACACACACTTGTGAATTACAGCCACCACTGATAATGGCCTTGCATCTAGAAGTCAGCCGAATATCACGTTTCAAGAAACATGCTTCATAAACTTATCTGGTTGGCCCTTTCTCAACTGAGTGAGTTACGCAGCTGATGCTACTCAGAGCTACATAATAATGGCAAATGGGTTCGAAGCCTTTTGACATTAGATTATGGTAACTAGAAATACTACATACTGGTAAAATGTTTGCAATTTGTATAGACCAGTAAAATATGCTAAAAGCATATTAATACTATAGATGAATCGCATGGCGCTGGATAAGCTCTCCATAACACTGCATAAAAAATGATTTATAAATCCTTATTTTGATCTTTGCGACTTGTTGCCTTTTCGTACTATCATTTAACTCCATAATCGAACTTATTACAGAAGACTCGGAGACCCCTGATGTTATGTATACCTATACACCTTGTTCGCAAGGCTAACTGGAGACCAACGATCGGTTATTGTGTTCAAAAGTTATAAGAAAATGGTGCGTTGAACCATATGAGGTTGGTTGGTTTATTCGCTATACAGCGTTTGCAAGAACAGTACTGCTAAGAATCGCAAGTCAGTCCCATCTGTATATGGATACCATATACAGATGGGACTGACTTACGATTTACGGTAGCGTATGGTAGGCAGTTTTTTATGATATGCGGCACACTAGGGCGAAACGAAAATGTAAATTAATGTTCTAAATACAGATCTTGTTCAGTTTTTATCATAAAAAACAAACATGTAGAGAAACTGTTTGATTTTTTTCACACTGTCGAGAAAAGATATTTATATATAAACACACAATTTTGTCGACGTGTGTTCAACAATAGGCGAAAAAATTAACCGTTCAACATTTGGCGAATTACCCTAAGTACCAGAACATGATTCCTAAAAAAAATTATATAATCAATCACTTGAATTCTTAGCAGATCTTTTCTGTTGTAGTCATTTTATACCGAGCAAAGATCAACTTATTACCCATTAGGGTTGGTATGACCAGGAGAAACACATTTATTTTATTTCCAAAAAAAACGATCGAACGAGTGTATTCACCAAAAATTATTCATGCTGATAATCGTTATATGTTATCAACTTTTGACGTAAGCTATTTCCGAATGTTTCCTCTTCACGCTTCATTAATAATCGTATCGTTGGAACAATATGAGAATAGGACATATTAGGACACTTTTTTTTCGTTAACTTACATTGGTAGCAAGTGGAGGTTGGTACTTGGAAAATTTGAGTTGTACTCGAAATTTAATTCTGATACATCAATTTTTACATACGCCGTTTTTATTTGCTACTCAAGGTTTGTAATTGGCAAAAATCATAATGACTGGAATTTGAACCCATAAAATCCAACCGGATTTCAACGGCACGCGGTAATCACCACGCCCATTCATGAAGACTGGATTTTGATTAGAGGTCAAGTAACCTGTTGCGGCATGATACAATAATCCAAAAATAGTTATACATACAAAGTTTGAACATTCATTTTCTTTATCAACGAGCCTCTATCGAGAATGTTCTTCGTATTCTTTTTTGTATGTGTTAATCTACCAGGTATGAACATTAACAATATGTAAACATATTTAAAAGATGATGAAACAAGCTACAAAAAATACTAAGTCAAGTTTATCGACACAAATCATAAAGACTTTTATTGTCAAATTTGATTAATTGCCGGTTTACAGCGGGCCTGATTGTGCATACTACAAAGTAACACAGCCAAAAACGTGTCAGGTCTTCGAAGCTACCTTGCGAAAGCGGCAGATAATGCGAGTAGACTCGGTCTATCTGTGATCTTTGGTACCGTTGATAAAGATTAGCGTTGTCAGCGGATAAAATGTGGACTTATCAGCAAGCCATTTCTCTTTTTTTATGAAGAACCCCATGGACGGTTTGCAGGAATCTAATTATATGTTTTAATCTTTTGCCGGACACTTGGGTTTAACTGGAGTTAGGACTAATCTATGGAAAACACAGCACTGATTCATATTTGAATTAGGTCCAAAAGTTAATTGAGAAAATAAAAATATTATGAATTGGAAGATATACCGTCATCGGGGGTAACAATAAGTCAAACGGGGGTAAGAATGGGTCACTGTTTCAACTACTTAAAACACTAACAGAACACATTGAACGTATCTGAGGGTGAGAAAACGAAATTATAAGAGACCATTTTGAACGATTCTGTTATCTGACCTCTAGACTGTCAGTGAGAACGATTCGTCGTTGAGGAATTCTGGTAGCTCCTTCAGCGTATCCTTAAAAAGGACTCCTCCCAACTACGACGAGCTATTATTATTATTTACTCAGATAAGGATGGAGTGGCTTTTGCAGTACATACAAGTTGTCTCCATTCAGCTCGGTCCATGGTTGCACGTTACCACGGAGGGTCCGCGAATCGTCTTCCACCTGATCAATCCAACTTGCTCGTTGCGCACCTAGCTCTCTTGTGCTCGTCGGATCGTTGTCGAGAGCAATCATCACCGAGTTACGGTCCGACATACTGGCCACATGCCCGGCCCATCCCAGTCAATTTCCACGATGTGAACGATGGTTGGTTATTCTAAAAGCTGATACAACTCGTGATTTATTCACCTTCTCCACACATCGTTCTTCATCGTACCCTACCATAGATGGTAAGCAAAATTTTCCTTTTGAAAACTCTGACTAAATGTTGGTATTCCACGAGCATCGTTAAGTTCTCGTGTATGTAGAGGACTACCGCATACCGGTCTAATGAGCGGTTTGTAGTCAGTTTGGCAAGACGGCGAACACTTTTCGGTTAATTCCTCTATCACCTCGATTACGTCACCTCCTATACAAACTTGTGGTTGGGGGATTACGTTGCCACTGAGCACGTAATGTTCGAGACATTTCTGCAACATCTGGCCTTCGGCGAACACCTAGCGGATCGAATATCTAAATATCAAGAGAGGCTGCGCGTCCGCCTAACTGCCACCTTGTCTACCACCTTGTAGCTTGACTAATGTTTAGCGGTAGCATTCGACTTCGACGCGTGTTGTACAGCGTCGAGAGTTATGCGCACATGTAGTGGTCAGGTAAAGTCTAAGAGAACGATTGACACGGAAGTCAAAGGAAGAAAAATGACGACTTTCTGACGATTCCTTAATAAATGGATTGTGAAAGTAAATTATGTCATACCAGAAAACCACGGACCTTTTCGTTTCTCCTGATACACAGAACATACCCTGCCCATGATTTCATAGTGGACGTAACAAACATTGCACTTTCGCATATACTTTCACATATGTATTTCGTATATCTTAAGGACAAATATCGCATATTTAAAATATTTCAACACGTAACCACTTAAAAAAAATGAAATTTTGAATGATTGATACGTCAACTGTCAAATCTTGGGCTGCACCTAATTACCCATAATTTGGATGATGTATTCATGCATAGCTATATATATAGAGACGGATTTAGCCGGTAGAGGAACCGGGGCCAACTATCTGTGTAGCGGCTCATAATGTACCCAACCTTTTGGAGAACTTTGAACATCTCGTATTCGTGGAGATTCTCCAAGCAGCACAAGTCAGACAAAAACGGTTTCAGCAACTTGATTGTGACTGAATCTGGTCACATATAAGTTACAGTAACTTATGTGGAACATGTGTGCTGCTGGGGTCGTTTACTGGATGCGAATATATTTCCTGAACCTGGTTGTGTATTAGGGTGGTTCAAAAAATCAATTTTGCTCCACAGTGCTTATCTGATTCATTACCAAGTTCTGAGTGTCCTCTGAAAATTTGAGCTCATTTGTATTAAAACTGATTTAGCACAAGCCGTTTTAAGTTTTCATGCAAATTAGTATGGGGAAATTTATTTCTCATTGTACTGGTTATGACGCTTCCCCATTAAGCACAGGTTAAAAGAAAACCTACATAGCTAAAAGGAATACTCAACAGCTTTCACCCAACGAAAACCGCATGTTGATTAATCGCCCCAATAATTAGTAATCGATTTTAAGAAAGGTTGCGAAACGTTAGTCACAGACAAACAGACGTAACACTGAGGAAATTCCCATCGACCATGAGCTCAACTGTCGTTTCATATTCAACTGCTTGCGAGTTTCACATCCAGGGGCGCGCGCATCGTATTCCTTTCTATTTGACATCTCACACTAACGCCTTCTGTTGACATTGTTGTACTAAACTTTGTTTCTTACAACATGCACGTTAGGTGGTGGTAAAATAACTGGGCGATGGATTTTGAAACAAATTGTTCTAGCTGTTACGTCTGTTTGTCTGTGCTTTAGTCATGATCGTTGAACTTCTTTGAGGGCATCACTGAAATGTGCAGTGCAACATAGTAGCCTGAATTCGTGTGTGCTATCTTTCGCGCCACGAGCAGCAATGTTGCCTGTTGATAGTTATGCAGTTAGTTCCAGAAAACCACGGTATAGATTAAAATCGATTACTAATTATTGGAACGATTAATTGAGATGCGGTTTTCACTGAGTGAAAGCTGTTGAGTATTCCTTTTAGCTATGTAGGTTTTCTTTTAACCTGCGCTTGATAGGGAAGCGTCATTAACAGTATAATGAAAAAATAAATTTCCTCATACTAATTTGCATGCAAACTTGAAACGGCTTGTGCTAAATCAGTTTTAATCCAAATGAGCTCAAATTTTCAGAGGAGACTCAGACCATGGTAAAGAATCAGATGAGCACTGTGGAGCAAAATCAATTTTTTGAACCACCCTATTGTGTATACACCAATGAAGAAGCATTGTAAAAATCCTGCACACCAAAAAATTATGAATATTACAGGTGATGTATTTCAATAAAAAGACACAAAACCACATGATATAAACAGAATCGTATATTTTTCAATGTCAGATGATTTAAAATTACATGTCACGGAGCCTAAACACAGCACCCGTTGCAACGCACCTAACGCACAAGCAGTCACTTGATGCAGTGAAATACTTGTTCAGTGCAAATCGTGGAACCAGTTTTACTTCGATCATCCCTCTTTCGAGAAACGGAGATAGCTGAGTGGTAGCGTGTTGGGCTCTCACTCAGCGGACTTATGTTCGATTCTCGTTCTGATCAATCAATTTTTTGTCAATAAAGTTGTGATGTAAAATTAAAGTACCACTTAATTTAACGTCAAAAATGACGCTCGTATATGTCGGTGTCACAGCACCTAAAATTACATGATTATTTTTAGGTGTGTGGTTGAATGAGTTTAATCAATGACAAAAGGTCGAAATGTCAAAGGGTCGAAAGGACAAAAGATGAAGGAGTAAAACAGAAGGGAGAAAGTAGAAAGTAAAAAGAAGAGAGATAAAAGAGGAAGAAAGAAGAAAGAAGAGTGAAGAAAAAAGAAAAAAAAGAAAGAGAAAAGAAGAAAAAAGAAAAAAAGAAAATAGAAGAAAGACGAAAGAGGAAAGAAGATAGAAGATCAAAGAAAGAAGAAAGACGAAAGAAGAAAGAAGATAGAAGAAAGAATGGAGAAATTGCACTTTGATAGATAGTTTTTACTATTTCCATCAATTCATATCTATTTGTGGTCTTTTGAATACAGTTCCTTGAATTTTTTTTCGATTTTGAAATTATTTTACATATGGAATCCACCGTGCCAAACGTGCTCGTCAAATTTTGCAGCAAACTACCAAACGTACCGAGTCAGGAATATTCGAGAGTGGAATTCTGTGGAAAAATGACTTTGTGGAATTACCAAATAGTTACGCGATGGCTGAACGACAGTTAATCTGCCTAGCAAAGCGACTTTCGAAAGATCAGGCTTCAAAAAGAATATAGAAAAACAGATTGATGAGTATCTCGCTCTCGGATATGCTCACAAGGCTACTGACTACGAGCTGTGCAACTCTGACTCACTTCGTTTTTTGTACCTACCACTCGGTACTGTACAAAATCCTCGCAAACTGGAAAAAGTCCATCTCGTCTGAGACGCCGCGGCACGTGTTGGAGATGTATCGCTTAAAGGTTCCCCCAAACACACGCGATGCGACAGTCGCGACGCAATTCTATCATTTGGCGACTGCGATTCTGTCGCCGTTGGTATGGAAGCGTAAATAGAACTTTGCCTGCAGCGACCAAACGATAGAATCGCTGCGACTAGTTGTCACCGTCGCGGCGATGTTATCGCTTAGGTTTGGGGGAGCCTTAACTCCATGTTGCTTGTGGGGCCTGATTATGTTAACTCCTCTTTTGAAAGTGATGTGCGCTTTCCGGCGATGCTAATACGTGGCAGTTGTCGATGTACGACATATGTTCCATCAAATATTAGTGAGAATGCCCGATAACCAGGCTTTTCGCTTCTTGTTTCGATCAGATCCTAGTCATACTCCGACTGTTTCTCTACGCTATGGATCTCCGAGCCTTCTATCAAAAGTTCGGTTTTGGAGTGACTACAGGATGTATAGTATACGAGAAAGGCAATAGGAATAAGAAAAAAGATAGAAAGAAGAAAAAAGTAAGAAGAAGCAAGGAAGTAGAATGGAGATGGCAATAGTGTGCAAACGTCAAAAACAAGCAAAATCGTTGTATTTATATTGGCAAGATTCCAACAGGTTATGGGCCCAGCAGAATGGAGTTTATAGTGCAGAAGAAAAGTAGTTTGTGCTGGCGAAAACGAAGCTTCCAGGTGAAAAAGGCATTGCTTTAATCGCTGGCGTTGATTTATTTTTTTCGCGGTGCGTTGGTTGGTTTGTTCGTTGCGGTACCCGTCTGGAACGCGGAGTTGCCTGTGTAGTGCAGTCGTAGTGAAAATATAGTTGGCTGACGGAAAGCTGAAGCCCAGTGAGGTAGAATGAGAACAGACGCGAAGTGTAATTGACTTTGTGTGCTGTTGGTTTTCGGTGCGAAGGGAGAACGGAACGAAACGCACCAGGGGGTGAAGTTGACCCAAGATTGAATTCTTCTTCCCAATTCTTTTTCAAAGTCGAACGAAAGAGAGAACATTAAAAAGAGCGTCGGATAATTAGTTTGTAAAAATTTTCATAGGGTGAAGAAAAGCGAGAAATGGCCGAGAAAGTTTCGTTTCCGCTGTTGAACAGCAATTGGAATCGACATGGAAAATTCGTAGGAGGCATGGGACAAGTTGAAAGCGTATCATGAAAAGACAAGCATGGCATCACGCGTGTCGCTCCTGAAGCGGATTTGTAACCTCAATCTAGGAGAAGAACGTGTTGAACGACCCGAAATGGAGAAACATCTGTTCGAGCTTGAAGAACTATTCGATCGCCTGCAATGCGGCGGGTCAGCAGCTAGAACCGCCTTTATCAATAGCAATGGTGCTCCGGAGTCTACATGTTTCATATGACGGATTAGTGACAGCGTTAGAAAGTCGGAAAGATAATGATCTGACAATCGAGATTGTGAAGCAGAAGTTACTCGATGAGTAGCAACGGGAGACGGAATGACAGGCGAGTTCAAGTTTTGAGAATGGTGAAAAAGCGTTGAGGATATCCCAATTAACCAAAAGTTCCTTTAATAGTACGTTTATCGCTTAACCAGCTCAGTGAAGCTGATTAAGTGAAAAACTTACTCTTAAAGGTACTTTTGGTTACTTAGGATATGCAAAGCGACAGGAGAAAAAAAATTGTTTTTATTGTGGGAAGCTAGGACATTTAAAGCGAAATTGTCGTCTATTCCTAAAGTTGCAAAGGGTGGACAATGGAGGTGCCGTCGAAGCAAACCAAGCAGAAGAAAATGATAACCCGGTTTGTTATTCGGCCAAGCAGCATCAGCAAAAAGAGCGTTGGTTAATTGACAGTGGCTGTTCGTGGCATATGGCCAATGATAAGCAGTTCTACCGAAAATTGGATGAGATCGTAAAGGCTGAAGTAGTGTTGGCTGATGGCTCTGTGGTGAAGTCTGTCGGTATTGGCGAAGGGCACGTGAGGTGCGTTGATGACAATGGAAAACTAACTACGGTTTGGATCAAAGAGGTGTTGTACATACCGAGTCTGTACATTGAAGTTTTATCGATCTAAAAACTGCTAAAGAAAGGTTTGAAGGTTGAGTTTGGATCATCGAGGTGCATCATTGTCGATCCTTACAAGATGGTAGTGGCTTTTGGTGAAATACGAGAAAATTTGTTCGAGTTGCAGAGTTATCGAATTGGCACGAGGTGGTCAAGTATGCGAAAGATCCTGTGTTTCAAAGAACTAGGGAAAATCAAGATGAACCTAAATGTGTTTATGGACTGTATTGACAATAATTTTGATTATTGGTGTCGGGGATAGCGAGGTAAGTTATTGAACAATTAGAAGTGGGTTGCAAATATCAAGGAGGAGTGTTGGATTTCTACGATATTTTTGCACTTGCATCCTTCTGCTGGCGTTTTGGCCCACGTTCCTGTTGGTCAAAAGAAGGGAACCCCCTCACGTAGAACAACAAATACTAGCGTTCCCTCTCTACATACGGCAGGTTACTGACTGCAAGCAGCTGCAGCTCTCTTTTATTCAAACACAACGGGTATATACAATCATCTATAACAAACATTTCCTTAATCTATACCTAAGAGCAACTCCAACTAACCGGCGCCTGATTCATGCCGTGGAATGAGGGGGAACTCTAGTTGTTTGTCTTTGTGAGGGGGTTCTCTGATTCCAGGCCAACAGGTTATGGGCCCAGGAAGGGAATCGTTCTCCATCTTAGTGGGATGTTATGGCCGTCGACGTTATCACAGTGGGATCATGGATCGGCCGCATAAGTCGCGTGGCGCAGTGGGATCATGGATCAGCCACGTTAGTCTTAGGTAGCACCGAGCGGAATTCATCAGGAGGTTGGGACGTTCGGTAGGATGCTGGCTGGTCAGCAGGAGTCCAGGAAGAGTTTTGTATCGGAACATTCTGGAGCTGGTCGGCAGAGCATCGAGAGGCGCTGTGTAAGCTTCAGAGTCGGGCCACTTGTGCAGGAGCATATGCTGGAGAGGTTGTCGTACAAACATCGGAGTGGAGGCCATTTGTACGGTCAACGGATTTGGACCAGGAGGAATTGTTCCGGCGAGGAGCAGCTCTGGACGGGATGCTCGGTGTTAGAAGGAGGCAGGTGAGTTTCAAGGCCCTCACCATAAAAGCATAAAGTGAAACAATAGAAATTATAAATGTATTCAGTTCATACGCAATCGATTACCAATAAACAGCGGTTTTATTGACGGTTTATTTAATTTGATTAAATATTATTTGAGAGGAGAGTAAATTTCGGAGTATAGGTATTTAATGTTTTTTTGTTGTGAAAACTGAAATATAAATTTTTTTGCTATCTAGATTCGAACTCCTGATCTCCTGATTCAATGGCTGCTGCTCTGTTATCACCGTCTTTTTGACAAATGTACAAACAAAACAAATATGGATGTGCTTCTTCGCATACCCCTTAGGTTGTTTTGCTAACGCTATTTTCAGTTTCATGTTGTATAAACGTTACACTGAGAATAGTCTTGTAGTAAAAATAACTGCATGAGCGTTTTTAAATCGACTATTTCAAAAATAGTAAAAATAACTACAGCGATTATCAAGATAACTTAACTGTCAACAGTAAAACTAACTACTTCATTTCAGACGGCGTTCATTTTGAGCTTGTGAAATGTGTGCCTCGGATAGAGGTTTGAAATATCTTTTTTGTATAAAGTGAGATCTTGTTTGCAAATAACTCATAACAAATAATGGAAACTAATCCTGGTAAATCGATTGTCTAAAGCATACCTTGCAAGATTTTAAACATATATATTTTTTCTAATGTTTCAGAATTTAAACATTCGACAGCAAGCGCCTTCAACCAAACAAACAGAATGGGTTTTCATCTAAAATTACGACGTGCGATTAATGGAAGGATGTGGGCTGCTGGCTCGGAATATCTCCCTCATCTAATTCCTCCTCGGCTAGGATTATCTCCTATATCTTTTACCCTTTCGGAATACCTCCCCGACTAGAAGGCCAGATTCACCGTAGGCGAAGATGTAATTGTTCGTATTTGTTTCATCGTAACATCCTAAACCACTAGTATTATTAAATAGTATGTAATTTATACGGAAATAATATGGAAATGAACAATAAAATAATTACTCTGGTTTACACAAAATTATGAATTTCCAATACTGTTATATCGTTCTAAAATGGGCATGGTAATATTTACTATAATATTTACAGCTGCACATAGTATTTTTAACAACAAATGTAGTTAAATTCGGCATTAAATGTCAAAAAATACGGCATAGTAAAATCAACTGCAGTCATAGTTGATTCAAGTGCAAACTGTAGTCTGCACAAATCAAGTGGTAAAATGTTTTTAATTTAACCCTCGATTCGGTCGATATTACCATGCCGCTCCTTTCAGTGTGCCGAAAAGGCATTTTTTCCCCTCCCCTTACCCACACTCAGGCAAATGAACATACGAAATACATAAGGCAGAAATTATAAATCTACATGATTAATGAAAACCGTTGAAACATAAGTCTCTCATGCTTTTCATGCAGAGCTCTTCATAATTCATTAAGGAAATCATAAAGCATTTTATGAAAGACATCATGTTCATTTTAAGTTACCCTAATTAAAAGGAAAGAGCTTCAGCCAAGAGAATTATGTTCTCACACATTGTAAAGCTTTTCAAGTCGTGCGGTTTAATTTTTCATCGAGTTGAAGTGTTCTCAATAATGCTGTCCAATGAGAGCTTGAAGTAGCTCGCAGTTTCTTCCTGTCCTGCTCATGCTCATTTGTTGACAAAAAAGAACGAGCAGGACGGGAACAACTTGGAGCTACTTCGAGCTGCTCATTGGACAGCACTAATGTCAACAATGAATAATAAGTGTTTGACAGCAAATTATTAATTGCGCTACCAATTGCGAACAGTTTTAAGAACTTTTTTCCAGATTTGAAGACTTTTTAGAATGCGTTCGACACCACCTGTTTCTTCATACTCCCTCGATGTCCTTGATACAACCGAAAAACGAATTGGAAATCACGTATGCATTTTCTGTCATTAAGCACATGGTCAGAATTCGAGAAAATTCTCAATATGATTGAATACGAAATTCGTAATGCAGCATTATAAATCGTGTGCTTGTTTTCTTTATTTCGTATAATTTATGCGATAGCATTTCTTTTTTTTTATTCAAGTTACTTTTTCTCACATTTCCTGTGAATCGTAGCTAATTAGGGGTAAATTTTCGATTTCGAAAATGGCCGAAGCACTGATGGATTATTTCCAGGCAGTCGACAAAATTCTAGAATGGTACCACTCCTTAAGGGTGGACCATTTTGTCGTGACCCGGGCGAGTGTTTCAGACTCGACCGTTCGTCACTACAATACTCAGCAAACTGAATGTCACTACTCTTCTACACGATCATTTCGAAATATTTACACAATGGATCGAATCAAATTTTCTCGCTTTCGTGTTCGCTAAACGTGCGTTAGAAATACTTAATGGAATAGCATATTCTAATTGCAAATCAAGTAATTGAAAAACTACGTTTTAGTAAAGAGAATCATTTTTGTTTTATTCCTGATAGCTTTGTAATCTTGATCTTATACATTACACATTTAATGCCCTATGAGCTCGAATTTGAGCTCAATATCCGATAGATAGAGCTTATTTTGAATGTATTGAAAATTCAATGCTGTTTTGTGTTCTATGTACGAGAAACGTTGTTATTACCGTTTATGACAAAAAAATCTAATGCTGCAGAGAGATAATTTGTTATAAGATCTCACTCTAGCGAAGCGATTGTGGTAAATTTTAATGCTTATGGGGTCCAACCGGACACTAATCATATAATCAGTCCGTAGAATGTAAAAACCTATTTCACGTATCTTTCAAATGTTTACGCATATGAGCCATTCATGCATAACTTGCTCCCAATAAAATACCACAGTAAGCCACGTTAGCCCATTATCTACAGCCGAGTTCACTTCTCACCTCACGCTCACCATCACATCAGCTCATTACGTTAGATCAGCGTCGGACCAGCGTCAGACCGCTTTGTCAAACGCACGGAATCTGTCATTTGTGCAAAACGCAAAACAATAATAATTAAAAGTCATTTCTGTAGAGTGAGCAGAAAATTGGAAAATTTTCACGTCTTCAAATTTTTATGCCGGAATACTGTTTTCACAAGAAATTTTCGCCGGTGTCGTAAGATGCCGCGATTAAGAAAATGAATTAGGAAGTTATACGCCGGAAGCCGCTGGGAAGTGCAACATTCAATCGTTTTTTGTTTTTATTTGTTGTGATTGTTCAAAGACGAATGAAAATTTGAACCCGTGTTCAAGTTGAACCATAAACGCAATTCAAACAAGTTATTTGGATTTTTTTTCCAAAGGGTGTGTAACAACCTTTCATCCTTTATTGATATTCACGAACGATGCTTATCTGCGCCCAGGTAAATATTTATTCAAATTTGATTGCAGATTTTGTCTACCCCCTCGCAAAATTATCTACACCGGGGGTGACATTGAGGCTAATTAGTGCTTGCGAATAAGTGAGGAAGACACACAGAGTGCAGTGCAATGGCATCGACGATGCAGTTGGAGTTTGCCCAGGCGATGGCTGATTTTAAAAATATGTTCCCGGAGATGGATCGAGATGTGATAGAGGCAGTGTTACGTGCGAATCAAGGTGCCGTAGACGCAACAATAGATCAGCTTCTGGCAATGAGCACCGATAATCAGGTAAGAGGCTTAGATTGTGTGACTTCAGTGTGTTCGTAGAAAAATGCAATATGGGTGAATCCTGGCGATGTGATGTAGAAGATAGTTATTGTGTACATAGTATAAAGTTCATGGTTTAACGATTGCATATGTTTTTAATACTTGATAATTGTACTACTTGTCTCGCTGTACATAATAGTCGCCACAAGGATATGAATTGTATTATCGTAAGGTTCTTTGGCTCGTACAGAGAAAATGCTGTTGGATTTTGTTGGGAGAGTTTGAAATTGAAATGGGAAAAAATCGAGTTACGGGGTATCGTGTAAGGAAAAGCTTACTTTTTTAGTAACTTTATTAAGGAGACTTTCAGCCCTAGGCTGGCTCGTCTCCGGAAAAGTTGACTATATTTTGTTTATTATATTTAGAGATAGTTTCATCAGTGGGTTCCCCTACGCAAAACCGGGCGAAATGGTTAGTGAAGGAGTTCCTAAATATGCCGAAACCATTCCCAGCAGGTCAGTCATCAACATCCGGGAGTTCGCCCAGAAGCTATGAACACATCAAAGAAGAGGACATAATGGTATATTTCGACGCAGCGGCATTATTTCCAAGCGTTCCATTGAAAGACGTTCTGAATCTTCTGGAAGATTGGCTGCTTACACAAAGGACAGAAACAGCATGGCGAGGAAAGGTGAAGATATACTTAAATCTGGCAAGGATATGCATGACGGAGAACTACTTCACATTCCGAGGAAACTACTACAAACGGAGGAAAGGAGCGACTATGGGAAATCCGCTATCACCGTTTTTGTGCGAATTTTTCATGGCGAACTTGGAGAACAACCTGCAGGAACAAGGAGTACTACCCGAGAAATGGTGGAGATACGTCGACGACATTTTCAGCATCATCAATCAAAAGGATCTACCCATATACATCAAACTACTCGTATCAACATAAAATGGCAGCGTTTCATCACATGATCTACAAGATGCAGACGATACTCCTGAACGAATAAGGAAAAACGAAGGAACTACAACATATTTTGGAATCAGCGAAGATCAACGGATACCAGGAGAGGACTATACGAGCAATCATCAACAAGAAGGAAAGGACCAAACGCCGAAACGGACTAACAACGCATCATATATCAACATATCACCAACCAGCTACGCCCTCGACTAAGGAAATTTGGCATCGATCTAGTATTCTTCAGCAGAAGTAACCAACTCAGGTCTTTACTGGGGTCAACGAAGGATAAAGTAGAAATGTTGAATAAGACAGTCGTTTATAAAATGAGTTGCTCTCAATGCGAGAAAATCTATGTAGGCCAAACAAAAAGATCAAGTAAAGTTCGATTGTTTTCTTCAAGTTTAGTCAAGTACGAGACACTGAAGACGACCTTACAGTTGAGGGCGAAATACGTATATGTAAAAAGAATTAAATGGAATTGTACTAAACTCGTCTTATGACAGTGAAAACATTCCACTAAAAAGGGCTGAATAATTTTCTTTCTTACTAAATTTGTTGGCGGTTATGTACTTGTGAGAGAAATAGTCACAAGTATACAACCGCCTCAAATCCACTATCATTAAAGCACTTCCAGTCATTGCCAGCGGTTCTCTAAGCCAAGATACAAATGCATTCGTATATCATGAGGATACTACGCTCTCTAGACTACGAACTATATCAAATGAAAAATCAATAAATAGGTGATCAACAACTGAAATTATTGAAATTATCAACAACTGAAAGTTATTTATTAGTTGTGTTTTGATTTGCTTCTGAAATTATGAAGTACTGTTGAAATCGAATTTTGTAATGATGCATTTTAACACTATACAAAATTACATTTTTAGAACGAAAAGCTCCGACAGGAGTTGGATGACGACACTGGACGAATTCCTCCATCCGGCGGTGGAAACAATCAGAACATTGGTTCTGGAGCGCTGCTGGATTTAACCAGTAACATGGCACCGGTTTTACTCAGCACTTCACCGAAAACGTCAGCTCTGGGAGCTTCACCTAAAATCAAGAAATCTCCAGGCAGCAGCAGTGCTACCAACAGCCCGCGTGCCGTTATTGGCAGTAATGCCCGCGATGGCGACAAACCAGTCGCCAATCGGAAATGGAACCCACCGTTGCTGGGACCCCTTCCACCCACCTTCCTACGGCTGGCCGGAAGCGGCGAAGCAACCCGGAACACAGAGTTCGACCTCGGAGACGAGCAGTTTGCGATGATGCTGCAGAATGAGGAGTTCATGGCCGAGTTGAGATGGAATCAGGAGTTCCTGTCGGCGCTAGAGAAGGACCACCAAGGTAAGGTTTCGGACGATGCCGCGTTCAAGGAACGGCTGCGTCACATGGGTAAGATTTCTAGGAAAAAGTTTGCCCAGCTGGCGAGGGTGTTCACCTGGCAGAGAGGTGGCACCAAGAAGGCCAGTGCCGTTAGACATCCGGATTCGCTGTTGCTGCAGGAGGAGCACAGCGATGACGATGAACCTAAAAAGGTCGCCAAAAAGTAAGTTCGTTATCTCCACTAACTAAAATGAATCACACCCACTATCTATCGAATAGAATCTCCGTTTTGCAGCAGGGAACGAGAGCGTGCGATCAATGATAAAGTTATACAAACATTATATTGTAATAGGTACTAAAATGCTAAACTATCCAGGAGTGAGTGTACGAAGGTGCAAAATTGATTCCAGAATTTTACCTTGATTTTTATTAGGGACGGGAATTAGACGGGGTGGATAAGACTGTTATATTTTTCTGTGAAAAGTTTGGAGGAAACTTTACTAATATTACTAATACCGACCGATGGTGGACAGAGCGAGAGCAGGGTTTGGCGAGTGCATGGAGATTGGAGAGTCATATCAGCGAGCAGCGAACGATTAATACGATTGACCTTCTTTTGTTCTGGAACCCGCGTCGCAAGTGCAATTGCTTCTTCTAGTTATTTATTTGTAAATAGGCAGAGATTGTTTATTTTATGTTTTTCATATTTGGTTTAATATTTCGTTAGCTGTTTAGGTTAGGGAAATATATGCATTTAGGATACCGCAGCTTTTTCTTCGATTCCTTAGGTTCATAACGTCGGAGGTTCGACTCCTAATAGCTAACGCTCGTCATAAGCGTATTCGCCGCTCTGATTCATTCTTATCAGTTGCACGACAGTGAATGAAAGTGTTTCATGTTGTGATAGTAAATCGCAGCAATGACAAAACCAAGTAAAGTCAATCAAACGAGCAAAAAGTTTTACGTACTAGTCACTCAGACTCGATCAAACTCCGGTAAAACGGAAAGCATATGGAACATACAGATCACACACATACACTTAATTTAATTATAAATATACTATGCGAGAAGCAGCAACGAGCCTAAATATGGTGAGAAACAATAGATGGAATAAGAAACTGAACAAAAGCGGCAGAACAACCATATTGTAATAGTAACGTAGTCTAATCTGATAGTGCAAAATAAAGCCGTATGCTCTTATCTTGATTGCCCACGAGATATTCTGACTATGCTATGTGTATTATGATTCTATTAGCTTAACTACCCTCCATTAGCCATTTTGAATCGACCGAAACGATTCTATTGTAAAAAGCAACAACAAACGTATATTTCATTTCTTACTACCCTTTAAGTCAGCTGATAAATTCAAAAATAGGAAAATTGATATACAATGAATCTCTAAAAGGCGAAACACTAGGTTTGACGTTTGTTTAGGCGTTCAATTTGGTTCTGAATTTTCGGATGTTAATGTTGAAAACTTGTTTCACTTAAAAAAAAAGATTAGCGTCTGATGAAAATTGTAGAAGGTAGGCTTTGTGCCAGTTGTGATCTTTGTTTATTTTTTCTTTGGGAAATAAGTATACACCCAGGTTTTTTTTACGAGGGGGATACGTACCTCGCAAAAAAAAACGTGTAAAAAAAACCGCTTTAATTCGAAAATCCGTGTAAAAAAACCGTGCTAATTCGAAAATCCGTGTAAAAAAAGACCGCGTTAATTCGAAAATCCGTGTAAAAAAATACCATCGAAAAATTTTCTAAGTCCTTTTCATTGAAAAAGACTTAGAAAATTTATTGATAAGTGAAAAGTTTATCAGTCTATTTGATTGACAAAACCTAAGAAACTGGGTATTGCCGGAACGGGCTCGATGAGCGAAAGCCGGAAATTGGTGTTTGGCGTTATTTTGAAATTTAAGATGGCCGACTTCCAGTTAGACCTGTGATTTTCTTATACCGTCGCCGCGTCGGCGTGCCGCTGTATGTGAATTTACCACGCCACCGAATATTTTCTACCATATCGATGGATATTGGAGAACTGTTAAAGAAGTAGGTTGAAGGGTGTTGTACAATTTTGAAGAGGATTTTTACTGTTAAGTTCAGTTTTATCTAGCAGCATGAAGATTATTTAATTACTTACTTATGAATCCTGTACGCCTCCGGTGGAGTAAAGGGCCGACTTGAAAGATCTCCATCCTGAGCGACGACCAGCTATCGCTTTTACCTGTAGCCAGGTTAGATTAAGGTCGACTTCTTCTATGAGCCGTCATGAGCCTCTGGGTTTGCCTCTGCTGCGATGTCCCGCTGCGTTCCAATCTAATGCTAGTTTGCATATTTCGTTTCCGCTCCTTCGTGAAGTGTGGCCGATCCAGCCCCACTTCCGATCCCGAGTTTCCATTACTATCGGCCTCGGCCTTACTATCGGACAATGGAGCTCATTGTTTGAGATCCAGTTGTGAGGCCACCAGGCACAAATTATGTACCGTAGGCATCTGTTGATGAACAACCGTATAACAGTACAGATTTCACGTTAGAGTTGAAAATTCGGTTTTTGATGCGTTATATCTGCCTGTTCTTCCAGATATTACTAAAACTCGCAAAGGCAGCCCTTGCTTTCTTGATCCGTGCGCCTATGTTGATCTTGGTACCGCCGTCTGACGCCACATGGCTTCCAAAATATTCGAACTTTTCAACATTCTCCACTGATTGTCCAACTATTGTCAAACTGGAAGAGGTTGCCGTGTTTACGTCCTACGATTTGGTTTTGTTGACGTTGATGACTAAACCTGCGGAAGACGAGTCGTTGAGCTTACTCTGCATATCAGAGCACCGTTGAGCGAGAAGTTCACGTCATCAGCCTATTGGCACCTACCAGATTAACGTCGATTACAATAAGGAACAGTAACGGTGATGGAATACACCCTTGTCTCACACCAGCTACGACCCGGATAGAGCCACACACGACCCCATTGTGCAGTAGACTCTGCACAAGAAGACCTTGTACTATGCCTCGATGAGGCCGATAATTTTCTCAGGAACCCCCTTGCGTCTCAGGGTCCCCACATATTCTCAAGAATACCAAGTAAAGGGACTCTTGGAATTCGTTGACCTGCTCCAGAATGATACGGAGCGTGACAATAAGGTCCACACAGGATCTTCCGGCACGGAACCCGGTCTGCTGCCGCCTGAAAGTCGCATCGATCTTTTCCTGAATTCGGGCTAGGATAACTTTGCATAGAACTTTGAAGACGGTACACAGATGTTTGAATCTCTAGCAGTGATGGCGCTTCGGTGTTGACGCGCGTTACACGTCGCATCCTGGACAGATCATGCTGAGGTGGTGGTGGCCTGGTTGGCACTTGAAAAAGGGTCGACCAATAACTGACCATTCGCGTCTTTTACAGGCATCGTTGCATTCATCTTCGCCCCGCTTAAGCGTTGTGAGATATCCTAGAGGAGGCGAATGTCCCTGGTTGCTGTGGCTCTCTCTCCCCTACGTCGGCAAGCGAGTCCGCCCACGCCCGTCGACAAGCATAATTAAGTAAAAATTTATTTTTATTAGAAGCTTGCATTCTTGGCGCTTTTTTTAATTTCAAGTTTTTTGTAGTAAGGAGGAATTTCAGCAGGAATCATCGGAGGAATTTCTGGAAGGAATTCTTGAAGAGTGTCTGGAGAACCTTCCAGAAGATTTCCTGGAGTACTTCGGATAAATCTCCTGTGGAGCTTTCGGAAAAAATCTTTGAGGAACTTCCGCATGAATTCTCGGAGGAATTTCAGAAAAAAACGCCGGAGAAATTCCTTTGAGGAGCTGCTGGAGGATTTTTTTTATTCATATATTTATTTAGTAGGCACTCCGTGTTCTTAAGCGCTACTGAACCGTGATCTACTGTAGTATTCTGCTGTACAGAATCTATGGATACCCGTAGTTCGATATTGTTGTCGTTGCCGATATCATCGTGAGTCCTTGTGTCCATTTGTCCATATGGTGAATCCAATGATCGTTGCTTTGTTCGGTTACCATTTTTCGAAGTACGTTGGAGGAATGCCTTCGAGATCAGTTGTTGTCTGGCAGACGTGTCCGTGAGGCGTTACCTCAAACGCCACCGTTGGGACTGCGCTGCCGGTGACTGACGAGGGTTTGGTGAAGGGGATGGGAATCTAGCCCATGTTCATTCGCTTATAAGGCGAACGTATAGCCAACTACGCTACGGGACCACATGCCGGAAGAATTCTTTTGAGGATCTTCCGGAGGAACTCCTTTGAGGAACTTCCGGCGGAATGCTTTTGAGGAACTTCCAGGGGAATTCCTCTAAGGAACTTCTGGAGGAGTTCCTGAAGGAACTTCCAGAAAAATTCCTTTGTAGAACTTCAGGAAGAATTCCTTCCAGCAACTTCCGAAGAAATTTCTTCGAGAAACATCTGGAGGAATTTCTCGCTTAACTTTCCAAAAGGACCTAAACAACATTTTTTCAAATTAATTAATTTGAGTACTGCAATCAAAAGCTTTCATATTGGTCTGTGGATTGCAATATTCAAATTATTTCATTAAAACAAATGTTACTTAGGTCCTTTTGAAAAGTTAAGCTAGATTTCTCTGAGGAACACTCGGAGCAACTCTTGGAGGAAATTCTGGAGGAACTCTCGGTAGAGTTTCAGGAGGAATTCCCGGATAAAATTTCAAGATGAATTTCCAGGGGAGTTCTTGGAGGAACTTATGAAGAAATTTCAAGAAATATTTCTGGATGATTTCCTGAAGGAACTTTTGGAGGAATTTCTGGTGGAACTGGTGAAGGAATTTGTGGTGGAACTTTCGAAGGGATTGCTGGACGAACTTCCGAAGGAATTCCCGGAGGAACTTCCGGAGGAATTCCCGGAGGAACTTCCGGAGGAACTTCCGGAGGAATTCCCGAAGGAACTTCCGGAGGAACTTCCGGAGGAATTCCCGGAGGAACTTCCAGAGGAATTCTCAGAGGAACTTCCGGAGGAATTCCCAGAGGAAATTCCGGAGGAATTCCCAGAGGAACTTCCGGAGGAATTCCCAGAGGAACTTCCGGAGGAATTCCCAGAGGAACTTCCGGAGGAATTCCCGGAAGAACTTCCGGAGGAATTCCCGGAAGAACTTCCGGAGGAATTCCCGGAGGAACTTCCGGAGGAATTCCCGGAGGAACTTTCGGAGGAATTCCAGGAGGAACTTTCGGAGGAATTCCAGGAGGAACTTCCGGAGGAATTCCAGGAGGAAATTTTGAAGGAATTCCCGGAGGAACTTCCGGAAGAATTCCCGGAGGAACTTCCGGAGGAATTCCCGGAGGAACTTCCGGAGGAATTCCCGGAGGAACTTCCGGAGGAATTCCCGGAGGAACTTCCGGAGGAACTTCTGGAGGAACTTCCGGAGGAATTCCCGGAGGAACTTCCGGAGGAATTCCCGGAGGAACTTCCATAGGAATACCCGGAGGAAATTCTAGAGAAAATTCCCGGAGGAACTTCCAGAGGAATTCCCGGAGGAACTTCCGGAGGAATTCCCGGAGGAACTTCCGGAGGAATTCCCGGAGGAACTTCCGGAGGAATTCCCGGAGGAACTTCCGGAGGAATTCCCGGAGGAACTTCCGGAGGAATTCCCGGAGGAACTTCCGTAGGAATACCCGGGGGAACTTCCGGAGGAATTCCCGGAGGAACTTCCGGAGGAATTCCCGGAGGAACTGCTGGAGGAATTCCCGGAGGAACTGCCGGAGGAATTCCCGGAGGAACTTCCGGAGGAATTCCCGGAGGAATTCCCGGAGGAATTCCTGGAGGAATTCCTGGAGGAACCTCCGGGAATTCCCGGAGGAACTTCCTTAGGAATTCCCGGAGAAACTTCCGGAGGAATTCCCGGAGGAACTTCCGGAGGAATTCCCGGAGGAACTTCCAGAGGAATTCCCGGAGGAACTTCCATAGGAATTCCCGGAGGAACTTCCATAGGAATACCCGGTGGAAATTCTAGAGAAAATTCCCGGAGGAACTTCCAGAGGAATTCCCGGAGGAACTTCCAGAGGGATTCCCAGAGGAACTTCCTTAGGAATTCCCGGAGAAACTTCCCGAGGAATTCCCGGAGGAACTTCCATAGGAATACTATAGGAAATTTTTCTGAGGATTTTTCTGAGGAATTCTTCTGAGGAACTTTTAGAGGAATTTTTGTGAGGATTTCCCGAAGAAATTTTTGTGAGGATCTTCCGGAGAATTTTTTTTCTGGAAGAAATGCCGGAGGAACTCTTATAATGGTTTCTGGCCATTGGTATTGAAAGGGTTTCCAGTCGTGTTATCGAACCGGAAAACGGCCATCTTGATTTCAAAAATGGCGGCAAATAGATTTCTGGCTTCTACTCGTCGAGCTCATTCCGTTAATACCCATATTCCAGGGGTTTCCAGTCGTTTTAACGAACTCAAATTCGCCCATCTTCAAATCCAAAATGGCGCCAAACCGGAAGTCGGCCATCTTGAATTTCCAAATGGCGTCAAACATCGATTTCCGGCTTCTACTCGCCGAGCTCATTCCGGCAATACCCATATTGCACAGGTTTCCAGTCCTTTTATCAAACCGGAAGTCTGCCATCTTGAATTTTAAAATGGCGCCAAACATCGGTTTTCGGCTTCTACTCGTTGAGCTCATTCCGGCAATACCCATATTGCATGGGTTTCCGGGCCTTTTATCAAACCGGAAGTCGGTCATCTTGAATTTCAAAATGGCGCCAAACATCGATTTCCGGCTTTTACTCGTTGAGCTCATTCCGGCAATACCCATATTGCATGGGTTTCCGGGCCTTTTATCAAACCGGAAGTTGGCCATCTTGAATTTCAAAATGGCGCCAAACATCGATTTCCGGGTTCTACTCGTCGAGCTCATTCCGGCAATACCCATATTCTATGCAGTTTTATAGTCTGCAAAACAATCGTTCCCATATCCATAAAATTATTCTAAGTGTTTTCCATTCAAAAAGACTACCGCGTTAATTCGAAAATCCGTGTAAAAAAAACCGCGTTAATTCGAAAATCCGTGTAAAAAAAACCTCGCAAAAGAAAACGTGTAAAAAAAGACCTGGGTGTAGTTTGAAATAATGGAATACTGGAAGCAGTGTTGGTAAAAACTCAAAATCTCAAAACTCATGGATGATTCAAATCAAGCGTGAGTTGAAACGCACCCAACTCAGCACCTAAAAACTCATGGATGAGTTGAATCATCCATTTGAATCATCGTAGGTTTTCTTTTGTTCTCCTTCGTTAAAAACAATGAATTGACGTTTGTCGCATAAAATATTAGACACTCTTTTATTTATAAGCAATAAATTGCCCCCAAATTGATTTCAAATGCGTTTTTAAACCAAAATGATTTTTTGGCAAATTCAAGCGTGATGCATTATATTAAAATCGCAGACGATTTCGTTCGCATGGAAGCGCTCGTTGATTGAGATTTATGAGTGATTTTACCAACACTGACTGGAAGTCGAAGTTGTTCCATTCAAACTTGAGCTTGAGCTTGATTGACTGCTCGTAGTTGCTACTCCATTATGACCAGATCAGCTGTTCTTGCACAGGGAACCAACAGATGTTTGCTTGGGACTAGCACACATCTTCAATGTACAAGTACTGGTGATCTCATCATTCTGGCGCCTGCCACGTCAGAATGCAAGTCAATCCCTAGTAGCACAGTTCGAATCGATTTAGTTGCAGCAACTCCAATGTGACTGAATTTGGTCGCATATGAGTCACAGTGACTGGTATGTGACAAGTGTGCTGCTCGGGATGTAGGGAAGGGGGAGGAAATGATGATGCAATCACTCGCCCACTGCAAGCCGAATATACATCTGCACTTGCCACGAGTTCATGCGGAATTTGTTGGAATTTCTGGGTTAGGTTGGAGAGGCAGAGGTCCGTCTTGGTTAACGAGCTGCCAATGTGATAGATAGGAGAAGGTAACTGATGGATTTTCTAATTGGATGTAGGAAACGAGCTCTATAGTTCATTTCCAATTCTAGCAGATTACTGATAGAATACTCAAGTTGAAGGTATAGGAATAGTAATGGAAACGGTATGGAAGTCCATTTCCAGTTCTAGCGATTGCTAGAACATGATAAATAAAGAGAAAGATACAAAGTAGGAGAATGGAACGGACCTGGGATTGAACCCACGACCTCCTGCGTATGAGGCAGAAGCAGTAGCCTTATGA
The DNA here is from genome assembly GCF_024139115.2 of Armigeres subalbatus. NCBI lineage: Eukaryota > Metazoa > Arthropoda > Insecta > Diptera > Culicidae > Armigeres > Armigeres subalbatus. The sequence goes on from NC_085140.1 coordinate 27,057,801, forward strand.
CTACCAAGCCCGCTTGGAAGTCGAAGTTGTTCCATTCAAACTATTGAAAAACGTTAGAAACGGTACGAAGTATAGAAATTACCATATGGCAGCTTAATTTAGTTTAAAAAAATAAAAAAAATAATTTAGTCACGCGTGTTTGTTTTTCGATGCCTGATAGATCGTCATGAGATCGTCAGTACAGAGCCGTTCATGACTTCCGCAAGCTTCTGTTGGAGAACTGTCCATGCCAGTCTGACATGTCTGAGCTCAGACATAAAATTCATGTTGAGGAGTTTCAGACCATTAGTTGCCGCAGTGGAAGTTCTCGTCCGCCACACTAGCTACGTGCAATAGTTGTCGGTGCTCCGATTTTCCATTCATTAGCAAGAAAAGTCGCGTACCCTGATCTGACGACAGCTCCTTCATCTCAATGTTACGCCAATGTGGCCAGTCGACTGCTGGAGGATTTGATCGGCGGAAGGCTTCTGTCGGATATGGATTGGAATATGGGAAATGTTTGAAAGGATTGTTTTTATGTCCGTTTTATCATGAGAATGACGGGGCGAATCACTTCACCGAACGCACTAAGGAGCTCGACGATTTTCTCTTCGGCTACGTTTTCCGGCATATCGTGCACTTTCACTTCTACACTTCCATCTTCCATGGTTATATCACAGTCAAACAAAAGACACATTTTATACGAAAAATCGTTGTCCAAAAATCACGAACGCCATCTGTATTTGGCCAACCATGAAACAGGTGGAATAGTGAGCAAATGTCAAACGCAAATAAAAACGATCAGGGTGCCGCCGGTGATTGTTTGGTCACCTAAGCGATATTCGAATGCACCGTTAAACAGTAGAATCTCATAATGTTGTTTGTTTGTCTGTGTTATACGGAGCTTGGGCGTCCCGAGTAGAAGAAAATAGCTCAATGATATCAAATGTTGATAATACACAGGATTTTGTTTTTACACGATTAATTTTTGCTCGTATTTTTGATCGTGTGACTTCAATTTCCCACCAAACTCTTCGCAACATGTTTCAAAAAATCCAGTATAAATCAAAGAAAAATCACATGATAATTAATATACGTTAAACATTTAGGATGAGTGGAAAATTGAGAAAATGTAAATCGTGTTAAAACAAAATCCAGTGTATAGCAAAATAAGATATGGACATGATTGATATAAGAGATAAAAAATCAAACGACAATATCAATATTTTGCACTAAAATACCATGAGGATATCAATATATGTTATTTGTAATAGCCTATTCAGATTACGCCATTAATGACATAATAATTGGCGTTTCAGGGTAAATACGCTTTATGATGTCATTATTTACGTAATATTCCATACATTTTGCGCTGTCAAAAGATACCCACTAAAAAGAATTTATTACGAACAATTATTACGAGAGAGCTTTCGTTCTAACTGGAATGCAGGGAGAAATTCAACAAAACAAAACTGACAAGCGTCACGCTCTCTTTGCCAGAGAGAAAATTCTCTCTGTTTTCATTTCGTTTCGTAGTTGACAGTCATGCTCTTTCTGTCGCAGCAGGGTCGAATGCATGTTAGATGGAAATCTTCTGAGCGCTGAAGAATAACTCGGATTGTGATGGTTTTGTGGAAAGCATTTTATATGATGAAAAATAATGATGATAATTATTTATTCTCCACTTATTCAACATGAATTGTTTCAAAAACAGATGCTCTCTAGAATTAACATGAAGTATTTAACTTAAACCTAGATTTAATAGAACAAATCGAATAAATTTTCAAAGTTCAAGGGCCAATGCGGAAGACAATTTAAAACGTAGGAATGGTTGTAAAACGAATATATTTGATGAATAAACATGATTTCATAAATTGTTTCAATTCTGCTCCTTGAATGGCTTAATAAACTTTGGATTTCAACATTTTTCACGTGGGACAACTGTACGATTTGAATGGGATGTATATATAAAGTAGAATAACCTTAAATAAAACATGGATTGGTAATGCATTAATTCATTCAAAATCCAGTTTAAATTATATCACATTCACACGATTCGATTTTGTTAGAAGCTGTATCATTGATTGTCGAGTAGAACGCAATGGTTCAGTTTCCATTTCTGAAAAAAAAAATTGCTGAGTTGCCCTTCATACATGGAGATACTGGTGGAAATACATTTTAGTTCGATAATATTTCTTGAAAATTGGTCCAATCGTCCTTTTTTATTTATTTGTGAGAATTCCCAAAAGTATCTAAATTTTTCTATCAAATCTCCGTTCGATCATAGTACAGAATCAAAATACTTTTTAAACTTAAAAATAAATTGAGGAATAGTCTGATTCCCCGAATAACGGCGCACCCAACTAATGAATGTAGCTTCGCTCATTATCCTTAATGAGAGCTTCAAATATTCTTCAAAAATCCCTTTTCATATTTTTTTTTATATTTTTTTTTTTTTTGTAGAAACTTTGTTCAGAAAAAAATGTTCGATTGTCGCCACACAAATGCTTGATTTCGCAAATTAAATTTTAAAACTCTCCTTGAGTTCAACCCTGTATTAGCGTGCAAATGTGGAAACATGGAAACGTCAAGATATATTATCTTGCTGCAGTCTGAACACCTCGTAATAATTGGATACCCTCTCACTTAACAAAGTCATAAATAGCCCAATCTGAATAGGCTATAATAAGTGATCGATATCAATTGCCATTTGTTTGTTCTTATCCATAGCATATCTTGATATTTAAATGATGTTACCGTGCAAATTATTGATATTGTTGTATGTTCTTTTATCTCTTATATCATCTTCTTCTTCTTCTTATTAGCATTACATCCCCACACTGGGACAGAGCCGCCTCGCAGCTTAGTGTTCATTGAGCATTTCCACAGTTATTAACTGCGAGGTTTCTAAGCCAGGTTACCATTTTTGCATTCGTATATCATGAGGCTAACACGATGATACTTTTATGCCCAGGGAAGTCGAGACAATTTCCAATCCGAAAATTGCCTAGACTGGCACTGGGAATCGAACCCAGCCACCCTCAGCATGGTCTTGCTTTGTAGCCGCGCGTCTATACCGCACGGCTAAGGAGGGCCCCATCTCTTATATCAATCAAGCCCAAACATGATTTGTTATTCTGTTCATGGCTTCTGCCTGGGTTCTTCTCCGATACATCCACTTCATGTTTTTCGTCATGTTCTCCCACGATTTTTGTGCGAGCATCAGGTCTTTGACCTTGACGGACGCACATTGTTAGCCACGATAGCTCCAAAGTTTCACTACGACTTCTTTCTTCAATTCTAGAACTGTGCGGCTAAAATCATGCACCTTCTCGAAAGACGGCTTCACTGGGAAACGCTAGTTCGAATATTTTTTCATCTCATCGTATAGTGGAACAGACCACTGGATTTGAAACGTTAGACTTTCGGAGAGTGGAATCGAACAGCACGTCCGCTCTTCTCAAAAGCTGAGTGACAGCTGGCAAAGATAAGAAATCAGATTCGAACTTGATTCGCCGTAACAGAGTGATAGTTATTGGCATAGGCGCCAACTTTAGGGAGGGTGACGAGGCACTTTTTGCCCCCTAAATAATTATTTAAGGGGGCAAAGTATCGCTTCGCCGAAACCCCCCAGCCCCCCTGTATATTCTGCCTTCTCATTTTTGAAGATTATCCATCAATTCTTATATTATTGCAATAAAAATGATTGGCCCAATTATTATACTTGGTTGCACGAGACTCCATCAAGACTATTCCTGCCTGCAGGGATCCATTACCCAGGGTTAAGGATATGAACAATTTGTCAGGGATTTTCCGAAATGGGCTTTAAGGGATTAGTTTTGTCTGGGATTTTGTTTCAGGCTCTTGAATCAAATGGTACCACCAATCTAGGACCGCTTTCCCTAATAAAATGGACTGCAAAGTTTGTGTCGATGTCGTCTGTCCTGGTGAGCTATTTTGTTGTCATAAGACGAGTTTAGCACAATTCCATTTAATTCCACCACCTAGTAATACTTTTACCATATACTTTTACATATACGTATTTCGACTTCAACTGTAAGGTCTCGAAAACTCGATTTTCCGGAGGAAAAAGCGCCAGCAGGAAGATCGAGACCGTGAAGAAACGGAGCAACTGTACCGCGCTAATAACACACGAAAGTTCTATGAGAAGTTAAACCGTTCACGTAAGGGTCACGTGCCACAGCCTGATATGTGTAAGGACATAAACGGGAACCTTCTTACGAACGAGCGTGAGGTGATCCAAAGGTGGCGGCAGCACTACGAAGAACACCTGAATGGCGATGTGGCAGACGAAGATGGCGGTATGGTGATGGACCTGGGAGAACGCGTGCAGGATAGAATTCTACCGGCTCCGGATCTCCAGGAAATCCAGGAGGAGATTGGCCGGCTGAAGAACAACAAAGCCCCTGGGGTTGACCAACTACCAGGAGAGCTATTTAAACACGGTGGTGAGGCACTGGCTAGAGCGCTGCACTGGGTCATTACCAAGATTTGGGAGGAGGAAGTTTTGCCGCAGGAGTGGATGGAAGGTGTCGTGTGTCCCATCTACAAAAGGCCGATAAGCTGGATTGTAGCAACTACCGCGCAATCACATTGCTGAACGCCGCCTACAAGGTACTCTCCCAAATTTTATGCCGTCGACTAGCACCAATTGCAAGGGAGTTCGTGGGGCAGTACCAGGCGGGTTTTATGGGCGAACGCTCCACCACGGACCAGGTGTTCGCCATTCGCCAAGTACTGCAGAAATGCCGCGAATACAACGTGCCCACACATCATCTATTCATCGACTTCAAAGCCGCATATGATACAATCGATCGGGACCAGCTATGGCAGCTAATGCACGAACACGGTTTTCCGGATAAACTGACACGATTGGTCAAAGCGACGATGGATCGGGTGATGTGCGTAGTTCGAGTTTCAGGGGCATTCTCGAGTCCCTTCGAAACCCGCAGAGGGTTACGGCAAGGTGATGGTCTTTCGTGTTTGCTATTCAACATCGCTTTGGAAGGGGTAATACGAAGAGCAGGGATTAACACGAGTGGTACAATTTTCAATAAGTCCGTCCAGCTATTTGGTTTCGCCGACGACATAGATATTATGGCACGTAACTTTGAGAAGATGGAGGAAGCCTACATCAGACTGAAGAGGGAAGCTAAGCGGATCGGACTAGTCATCAACACGTCGAAGACGAAGTACATGATAGGAAGAGGTTCAAGAGAAGACAATGTGAGCCACCCACCGCGAGTTTGCATCGGTGGTGACGAAATCGAGGTGGTAGAAGAATTTGTGTACTTGGGCTCACTGGTGACTGCCGAAAATGACACCGGCAGAGAAACTCGGAGACGCATAGTGGCTGGAAATCGTACGTACTTTGGACTCCGCAAGACGCTCCGATCGAATAGAGTTCGCCGCCGTACCAAACTGACAATCTACAAAACGCTAATTAGACCGGTAGTCCTCTACGGACACGAGACCTGGACGATGCTCGTGGAGGACCAACGCGCACTTGGAGTTTTCGAAAGGAAAGTGCTGCGTACCATCTATGGTGGGGTGCAGATGGCGGACGGTACGTGGAGGAGGCGAATGAACCACGAATTGCATCAGCTGTTGGGAGAACCATCCATCGTTCACACCGCGAAAATCGGACGACTGCGATGGGCCGGGCACGTAGCCAGAATGTCGGACAGTAACCCGGTGAAAATGGTTCTCGACAACGATCCGACGGGCACAAGAAGGCGAGGTGCGCAGCGGGCAAGGTGGATCGATCAGGTGGAAGATGACTTGCGGACCCTCCGTAGACTGCGTGGTTGGCGACGTGTAGCCATGGACCGAGCCGAATGGAGAAGACTCTTATATACCGCACAGGCCACTTCGGCCTTAGTCTGAATAAATATAAATATAATATATTGTGGGATGTTATATGAATTCCGATAATAGTCAAAGTTAGCAAAAATTATATTTTTGGGTGACATATTTTGGGCTGAGGAACGTCTGATGCTGAAAAGGCAACATATCAGAAGGAATGAACAATTAGCCAAAAACGTCAGACCCATATATTAATTGTTGAGTCAAGTGCCCTGCGGTGTTTTATTAGTGCGATTGAATCAGATTATTCCGTACGTCAAACAAGACCGAAAATGTCGAAGAAGCATTTTCTTTAAATTTTTAAACTTCGATGTTCCTTTCGACTTTTGAGTCGGAAGAAAAACTGACGTGTTTAAGATGATTTTTTTTGTCTTTATTAGCGAGACTTTCAGCCCTAGGCTGGATCGTCTTGACAATTCAAGATGATTAACTTCATCGTTCCCTGAATAAAAATCGAATAACGATTCTCCATTTTAGTACCGGCATCGGGGGGTGACAATGGGTCTGGGCGGTGAGAATGGGTCATCGCTCTCAGCGGCAGCCTGGAGTTCGTAGAGCAAAATCGTTCAAAAAGGTCTCTAATATTTTAGTCTTCTTGCCCTCAGATACAGTCAATCCATTCTACAAGCATTCTAAGTAGTTGAAACCGTGACCCATTCTCACCCCCATTTGACCCATTTCAACCCCCGACGACGGTACCCAATTTGCAGTCTTTACAGTTTTTACAAAGTTCTTAATTTTTGGGATCATTCCGGGGAAGAATGAAAACTTCTCGACTTCTTCATAAAAGCTTAATTTTCCAACTTCTGTGGTTGAAATTGTGGCATTTGATAATGAAGTCAATGTTCTTTCTCGGAAATGATGTCGGTGAGAGCGATTTCATTTTCAAGAACAGTTTACTTATTCAGTTCTGTACGAGGGATTCTAGACAATCCGTTGGCCACGACATTTTGTTTGACTAGTTCATAGATAAGTTCGGGAGCGAACTATTCTAAATATAGCCATTGTCTAGTGACCCGCCTGTGTAGCGTCTGTGAGTTTAAATTCTTTGGGTGAGGGGCTCAAGATCCGTGATAAATGTTCTGCCGTATAAATAAGGACGAAGGCGGAGTACTTCTCTTCTGCCTTGAACATGTTGATCGGTTTTTCCTTATTTTCAATGCTTTATTATAGGACACCTCCAATGGCAATGTTGGAAACGCAATACATTTGGGAGAATGACATTGGGGGTATAGTTTTCTAGCGAATAGTATGGAATCTTTACAGCAAATGTTGTAGAAATACGTAAGGAATCTCAGAAATTCAGTTGTTATTTTAGATTAGATCAACATAGTTATAAGAAACCATATTATTTATTTATCCAATTTTACTCACTTATGTTACCGGGCGAATGCCATTATACTACGCCTGTAGCTTTAATATGTAATGATGTAAGTATTAACACCTTTTTACTCCTTTACATAATCCGAAAGTGACGATTTTTTAAATGACTTTTTTAATGTCTCGTAAATAAAAAAAAATCTTTGAAATAAAGAAAAGTCAATAATCATGTCAGCCGTCTAAGACGAGTTTAGCACTTTCCATTTGCCCAATTGCCCAATTTTTGCGTTACGTAAATAATGGATCTTCCCTTGCTTTTCTACAATCATCAGATGCTAATCGAAGTGAGAAACAAACGCCATATGTATATGCAATAACTAGAAACGATGAGTTTGTTCAATTAGTTGTATGTAGATTACAGTGCAGTGCATCTCGTTTGGTTAGGACTTTGGAACAGTTGTGAATTCAAAACAAGAAAACGAAAACAACAGAAAACAATTTCACCCATCACTCAGAAAGTGAAAGATATTTTTAGGCATTCTCAAACGAGTCAAAGAAACCCTATATAACAAAAATCAAATACAACACTGTAATGAATACATGTTATTATTTTACTCAATAATAATTATTCAACGATCGTACTTCTTCCGAAATTCCCTCTCACCAGTGGGCATCATTCGCATCAACCACCCGCCTAATGATATTGGCATGGCTGGCGTACAGTTTCACCCCAGAATCGACGTCCATCCATTTGACTTTAGCCGCGTCGTCACCGGCATGCAAATTGAACCTGCCAACAATGGACCCATCCTCATCGTGGAAGTTGACCGCCACCGTTTCCATCCACGCATTATCCGTGTTCCTCGGATCATCCACATACCCCTTATAGATCTCCTTTCCGCCGTTGAAAAATTGCTCGATCTCTTCCGTATCGCTACTGCTGCTTAGAGCCTCCTCCATGAATTCCCGTTTAAGGGTCGCACTCACCTTTTCTCCAGGGTCCACCATTCCCCCGGGAATGGCCCATTCTCCACAATCGTGCCGTTCAATGGCACACATTTGCAGAACTTGTCTTCCTGAAACCTCATTAACCACTATCCTTCCGCCCGCATCAATCTTCCACTTGGTTACCACGGGATCCGCTGCATGGTTTGGCCCCCATCGTCCGAGCAACCCTCTACCCCTTATTCCAGTTCTCCCGAACAAGTTCATCGGAAATCCATCACGCACCTCATACTCGCCTACGAAGCTCACCCGGTTAACTCCCCCGTCCAGCTGATTCCATTTGACCTTGAAGTTTGAGTCTCCTGAAAAACAAACAAACAATCGTTGCTACCACCTTCAGAACACTACCACACTACATATTATAGGAAAATGGGTCAAGTGCAACTCACCGACATCGAGATCGGCCCATTCCTTGCCCTTCAAAACGGGCGCCTCGTACAGCGGCGGTTGGTAGTCCGGATACGGTTGTGACCAGAAAACGCTCTCGTCCGGCACCGGATAGCGCCGAACGTCACAGCCCGGGTACACATTGTTCCGGCAGCGGAGGTGCTTGTAGATGCCCGGAATCATTACCATTATTAGGGGAGTGCTGCTGATGGCGCGCGCGAAAACGACCATTCGAATGCAGTGGCTCTGTTACATAAGGTTGCAGGCGAGAGACAATCGATAGCTGAATAAACAAGAGTATTGCAAGTTTTCCGCAGACCGGTCCGGTGCTTGGCAACGTGGTTGTCGGAATTCCGTTGGGTTCAGTATGTTCGAGAGTTGACTGAAGTTGGGCCTGGAAAAGACATAATATTGACTGGGTTGAAACATGCACGTTGTTGGTTGTTATAGGGGTTAACAAAATCACTGTTTAGGTGTTTACGTATTTAATGTTAGAATCGAACAAATCATCGCCTTTAAGGCTGCCTTACACCTCGGGAAAATTTTCCGCCGGATTTTGGTCCCCGTGCATTTTAAATGGGGCCGGGATTTTTATTTTCCGTGCCCAAATCCCGAAAACATCGCATATGCAAAAATACATGGGGAAAAAATCCGCGATCCAAATTCCCGAGGTGTGAGGCTACCTTTACAAAGTTCAAGGACCAATACCAATTTGAGGAAAAAACGTATAAAAAAAAACGGCGTAAAAAAACGTAAACGTAAAAAAATTTCAACTAAACTTGTTTCGGATTTTAGAATCAATTTTAACTATTGGATTGAGAATTATATGGAGTCTTTTGCATCCAACAAGCATTTCTTACAATTCTCTATTAATTCTTGACAAACAGTTTGGTTTTAGCTCTCGAAAGAGTAACATCGTTTCAGAGTTTGCTCTTCCAACTAATACGCTTTTTTCATACCGCGAAAACTCCATTCGTACCTAATTAGTAGTTTAAAAATACTAATCCTTCATTCCGGGGACAGTGGGAGATGTCAGAAGATCCAGGAGGAGGAGAATCAACCTGGGCCTTTGGGTCCAGGTTTTGTGGCCTGGCATTAGATCAAAATGAGTTGGAACAGCCACCGAAACGAAGCAGAGGAAGTAATCGAGACAACAATAGAAAAAAACGGACTGCAGCACGTGTAACGCCGATTGAAAACCAGTTCACAAAGACAACCACAACGGACCACGTTTTTTTATCCTGGTTTCGCCGACGACATAGACATCACGGCCCGTAACTTTTAGAAAATGGAGGAAAAATTATCAGACTGAAAAGCGAAGCTAAACGGATTGGTCTAGTCACCAACACGTCGAAGACGAAGTATACATTATATAAGAAGAGGCTCAAGGGAGGACAACGTAAGTACAAAGAAACAGACATCTTACATAGAACAGAATGCAACCAAAATCATCGCAATAACCTGTTGTACGAGAAAGGCAAAAAATATATACTATTCGCCTTGACAAAGCCACGCTGCTGCCATCTGGTGGAGATGGACGTGTGCGTGAAATTACTGTATTTCGACATGGTGAAGATAGAAAGTATTTTTTTTATGCTTTTAAAATGTGCGTTTAACAGTGTTTTACTGAAAACTTTTAAACACGTAGGGTTAGGGTATCTTTAGTAATGTTACAGTTACAGTTATATTCATTCCCCGAGTTTTACATTTTGTTTATAACTGTCAAATATATAAAACAATAAATGCATCTTCAGTAGCAGTTATAAACTGCACATGTTTAAAGGTTCCCCCAAACACACGCGATGCGACAGTCGCGACGCGATTCTATCGCTTGGCGACAGCGAATCTGTCGTCGGTAATATGGAAGCGTAAATAGTACATTACATGCAGCGACCCAACGATAGAATCGCAGCGACTATTTGTGGCCGTCGCGGCGATGCAATCGCTTAGGTCTGGGGGAACCTTTATACTGGAAAATGAAAAAGGAATTTTCCTGGGCCAATTTAAATGTCAAACTGTTATGATGTAGATGAAAATGTATATTTTGGAGCTGATGACGTCATCTTTTACTGTTTTGTACGAAATAAATTTTGGAATTTAGGAAAACTACTACTTATCAATACATATTTTTTAATCGTGTTGCAAATCTAAAAGTAAATAAAATTTCTAGCACGAAAAATCAAACTATTTTCTGTTAAAACGTGTTTTAACGTTTTAATAAGTATTCCTTGGTGAAATAAAAAAGCATCACCCAGGGACAATGCGGAATGATTAGTTTGCGTGAACGAGATACACTGATCGTACGCTAGCTTTAGCTCCGACTGTCGTTTGCTTACTGGGATGTTTGAACAAAGGAAATTTTCCCGCACCAAAATTGAAAAAACAACAAAGGTTAAACGGAATTAGTCCCTTTTACCAATATTGCAAATCAGGAGGATGAAACGCCTGTCATCCGCGGTACAATGGCACTCTACCCAACATCGCTTTTGGTACTTCTGTTTTTGGTACCCAGTTTCTGGGTAGTATACCCGAATTCAGCGCTCTTTTTAGGTGATTGGTTTGTTCGCAGTTAGTGCTAATTATCGGCATTTAAGGTCACTCCTGACGGAATCCAAGTTCCAAAGTGCTCGCGTTTTCGGGGGCACACCACTCGATACGGAGGCGGCGCACAACTGTCATTTTTGTTGACTTAGCTTTGCTGCGTCGCAGCATGCGTGAATTAATAAAAATGACAGTTGTGCGTTGCTTCCGTATCGAGTGGTGTGCCCCCGAAAACGCGAGCACTTTGAAACCTGGATTCCGTCAGGAGTGACCTTAGCTTCTCCTGACGAAAACTTGCAATTGGTTGAGGTACATCGAGCCTTTTGTGTTTGTATGGCTTCTTTATGTCGAAAAATAGCTCGTCGATATTTCCGAAGTTTTTTTTATCATGAATCAAACGAAATTAAAACAAAAACATTGCACGCCATATTGAATGAATGGTGGGTAGGCGTATTATCCTTCTCTTCAGTCCCCTGCTACAAATATAGGAACATGCTATTTAATCGGCCATGTCTAATTGTAATTCTGACAGTTGGTAATTAATTTCGCATCAGATTACTAAGATAAATATTTGCCGGTTTTTGAACCTGCTAGTTACATAAATGTGGCATATTCCCATTTTATGATTGTTTTAATGCTTCAAATTATTTCAATGAATGGAACAAAAATATAATTACAAACAAAAATCCTCGCCACAGAAAAAAAATAATCTGGAATCGAACCTTGGATCGCTCGATTTGCGGCCGGAAGATGTACCACGTACACCATTTTAGGCTCTGATGATAGTGCAGTAGAATGCGAAATGGTGATGTCGAAATCAGTGGCAACTATGTTTTTGTTCTGCGTATTGGTGTTAATTACCCTATTTGAATTTAGAGTACCTTATGATGAAAAATCGATATTTTCACATCGAAGCATTATTTCTAGACAAAAGTGATGTATGGACGAAAAATTCGTTACACCCAAGAGAAAAAGTGAAGTTGTTCGTATTATTGGTATTATTGAGGCCTGATGGTTTTTCATAGGTACTGATTGAAAAATATTAAGTTTTTTGCTACTTTTTCGAAGAAATACACCTAAAACACACAAAATAAATTTTCTAAACACCTTAGTATTATCTACAAAGTGCTAGATAATAGTCTAAACTATATATTAGTGACTAATTCATTCAAATTAGCTGATCAATATTGCCGTTTTGGTAGACATTGATACGCAAAGGTGCAAAAAAACAGTAATTTCGTTTGATGCACCTTCTAATATTGACGGATTTGGCTGAAATTTGGTCCAGATACTCCATTTGAACTCCTTATTAAGATAAGGGGGTGGCACTTTGAATGGGGAATACTTTTGAAAATGGTGAACAGATCTACTATTTATAATAGAAGAAAAAAACCCTGTGTGATGAAAATATTTTTGAGTGATTTCAAATCCGTAGTCTAGGGCCTTTTTTATTTGCCAAAAAAAAATATTCCGATTCACTTTAAACATTCATCGTAATTAGTTCCTTTTGGAAAGTTAACCGATGATTCCACCGTTGTGTACTAACCCTTTTAAATAGTACACAATGTCATGCCATGAATATTAAATAGCTATTTTCATCACTATTATTTTTATTTTCATTACATATCTCACCTAGTGAACAAAATGTTTCAATTTTGTTTGAAAATGTCCTTTTATGAAACTCAAACAATAATTTTAGCAAATTTCATTTCCTTCGTGCGTTTGTAAACATTGTTCTCTTTGCTCACTTTTCACACGTGAGATAGTGCGTTTTCGTTTCTCATTGGATTCTGTAAACTCATCAGTCACGTACACCAGGTTAGCTCGTAATATAAATAATAGACCATAATGCAAACTCTAACTTCAAGACAAAATTTTCAAAACGACTTATCTGCTTTTGTAAACAAAAATTCAAACGACGATTTGACGAATTTGATAGCTCTCCCACGTAAACCAACACCACCAAAAGGTAGGTGAAGGTTTCCGCTAACTGTTGATGGTGTTGGTATGCGTGGGGGAGCTATCAGATTCGTCAAATCGTCGTTTGAATCTTTGTTTACAAAAGCAGATAAGTCGTTTTGAAAATTTTGTCTTGACTTAACCTCACTTATTTTGACAGTTCACAGAGCTTGTTTACAAGGTGTTAGAAGAAAAATCGATGAAGGGAAAATTAAAATTCATATTTTTAATTATTATTATTGTTAAAATTGCTGTGATCCGAATATTTTAGTGTTATTCTTTGCATTCAGCATGAAATCAATCGCAAAGGACATCTACATGCGAATAAAATGACGAAACAATTTTATCGGAAGTTGCCGGAAGTCCCGGAGAAAAAGCTCTGTGAACTGTCAACCTACGTCATCATACACTGGTCTATAGATTTATGGCACGCGGTATGCTTGTTCGAATGCGCTTTAATTCGTTTGAAATACGATTTAGCAATTTATGTAAAATTATATCGGTTACAGTCATCTTATGTTAAATTTAGATTCAGCTGGTGAACTAATCAAATTAAATCCAACTTATTTGTTACAAGTTGAACGCGTTTCAATTTTTCTACATGTTATGCATATGCATTAGAGTGGGGCATCATGGTCATTTTTTCAAATCAATGGTTTTTCGAAACCATTCGGGGTCCCAAACAACTGTGCTGACAACCTCGCTTGCCGCATCGCAGTTGAAATTTGTATTGGAATTTGTATGGGAAAACGTACATTGTTTGCATTTTTACTCCTAGAGGCTTCAGTTCATCGTAATCCAAGTGACATATTGGGTTTAAGTATAACCCAAAGAATGCCGAAGAACATTGTTAAACAAGGTACGTTCCTGGAACATTCGCAAAAAAAGTTAACGCTTTGAAGTTTGATTGTTCAAACCATATGCAACAAATTGTTTATTCTGCCAGTACTGCCAAACTACGTTACATGGACCAATAATTTAACTGAGTGTAAGATGCAAGGGCCCCATATGCCTGTCACTGGCGAACAAAGCTCGTGTACTCTGCATCAAAGCTTGAAACCAGTGTTAGGGCGCAATCGTTAATGCGAACATTTTTATATTCGGTTAGTTACTGCAAATAAATTCTTTTTCGAGTCCCTTTAGTCAAGCAGGTATCTCAAGCATAGCACATCGTTATATTGCTGCATGATTGAGTGTTTAATTTTGATAAAATATTTAAAAAAAAAAGTTTGCATAAAAATTCCCTCGCCATGGTAGAGAATTAACACTGTTGTTTACATTTTAGAACCACCACATGTCGGGGTAAGGATTCAGTGCTCCGCCTTCTCCCCCTGGTGAGATGACACAAATTATTGACCTTATAGGGCTGGGGAGCTAATTTGAGTTATTCGTAATAATTTATCAATGTACAAATCCGGTCAAGAAAGAAGTAGCACGAAGTAGGGTTTTTCCCTCTTTTTTTCTTGAGCAAGGGTAAACGGAAATCTGCAAACAGACACCTGAGGAGGTTAACTCAGGTAGTGTGGGGATGTCCGTATCCGCCGGCCCACAATTAGGCAATACATCAGGGGAGAACTATTGAGAACACTCACGCCTATGCTAACGCACTCGACGTTATAACGCAACATCGACTCACCACCCGTCAATTGCAAGCTATGATAGTAACCTATCGATCTACATCATAAACTCGCGTAGGAGACGAGCACCCCGACAACAAACGCCACGCGTGAACCCCAATGACTTCTATATCTATAATCTACATACGGAGGTCCCCGCAGCCAACCCGAGACGTTTTTGTTGTCGGGGTGAGCATGGTGTTCACTGCATCACAGTAGTCTCTACCTGTCTTTACTGCAGTTGCTGGTTTTGTTCAAGACGCCACCAGCGCTGTGGTTGAGACGCTGTGTTCACCGCATTCCATATAACCTCTTCCCGACACATCCTCTCAACGAGGTTGTCCGGGGTTTTTCCCTCTAACAATCATAGGCTGCACAATCCATCTTCAAAGCATTATGATATTTTTGTAGACGTTCCCTTCTTCAGCAAAGTCATTCGGCATCCTTCAAACTATATGCAAACCTATTGAGTGACGTAATTGGCGATGAATTGAAGCCAATAGGAGCAAATATACAAAGTACGTTTTCCCATACTAATCTTCATATAAATTTTAAAACGCGATGCGAAAAGCGGAGACGCAACTAATCGAGCCCATCTTTTGCATAGTTGATTGGAGTCCGAAAACGAGTCAGAAAAACCTTGATCTCACATGATTGGATGAAGTTTGCGTTATTTCATACAACTGCGCCCCACACTAATATGCATATCGTAATCATATGCATAATCATTGTGCATGTCGGGTGGTCAATGCCCGAAAATAGGCAAATAACTTTGATTGAACTGATCCCGACAATCGTATAACTTTGAAATTGAAGCGTTATAATTAATTTGTCTCGTGGTGGTTTTTGAGTACTCGTTTTTCTGGAGGAATTCCTTATATAGGTGGGAACCTAGGCAAGATTTGCCAGCGCGTGAATGGGTGGCAGTGGATGCCCACTGTGAAACGTCAAAATCTTCATCGGTTACATGAACATTCAGTTAATAGGAAGGGAGGAAATCTATAAACCGGTGATCGGACAGATAGTTTGTTCTGTATACCGCATTGAATGACAATGACCAACGATGCATACACTTTGCAGACTCCCGTGGAATGGTAGTCCGAAGCATTTTCTTCCCATTCAAGGATACCCACAAGTCCACATAGAAATCACCTAACAAAGAAATGGAAAACCTTATCGACCACGTTCTAATCGACGGTAAATTCTTCTCCTACATCACGAACGTCCGCACGTAACGCAGTGGGAATATAGAATCCGACTACCTCGTTGAAGTATGCCTGCGCTAAAAGCTCTGGATGGTGATCAACACGCATCGAAATCGAACACTGCGGCTTAAAACGGCAGACTAGCCTAAAACGCGAAGCAACTAGCAGCGGAATTTCCGGCTTCTCACGAGGCATAAAAACCGCAACCGCTGTACTACGCACGATGTCCCCGGATCAAAGATACGATTGGTATGACGAATGTGAGTACTTAGTGGAAGAGAAGAATGCAGCGTCAGTTGGACCAGAGAAGTCTATCTGTGCAAGGATTGTTAGATTTTGCTCTGTACGCGAGTAAGAAGTAGAGTGACGTCATTCGGACAGTCGATTCAGTATTTTGGCTGGAAAAAGGTGAACGGTGGTTAAGTGCAAAGGAAGCGCACGGTGCTTTTTCTCACTGGTGCGGTTACAGTGCACTGTGAATCATTGATTCGATCGTAGAGGAGACGCGCGGTAGCTCCTCTTTCTATACGATAGTGACTTGGGCGGTGGAAGAAAAACGAACGTTTTCTTTAGTGCAAAGAAGGTGCACGGTACTTTAGATTTCGTCGGTCGGAATAGGTGCTTGTTTGGTGGTAGTGGTAGTGATTAGGTTGCTCGCTGTAATCTAGGTTATCAAATTGAAATGTAAATATTATTGTAAATAGTAGTTAGGTTATCAAATTTATTAATCAATCGACGTCTCTCTAAGGCAATCTTGTTATACAAGGTAAACATTCCAAACAATCTTATACTTTTATCGTTTGGTCAATGTTTTATCGTTTGGTCAATCAAGACAATGTTTCATTACCAACGGCGACATAATCACAGTCGCCAAGCGATAGAATCGCGTCCCGATTGTCGCATCGCGTATTTTTGGGAGAACCTTAACCCAGTGTCGTTTGGGTCCGTGCAAATATTACGCAAATTTAGTAAATCTCGTAACACTTTATGGAAGTGATTAATGATTAAACTTTATGGAAGATTTTATTTATTTGTGTGAACCGGTCGGTCTGACTTCCTCCCGCTCCCTGCAACGCTACGTAATGTGTGAACGGTTCCTTTGGCGAAGAAGGCAAACAGTTTCATTTTCTATCGCGGTTTTTCATCATGAGAGCGTAACAAACCGATACCCGCTAGTACCGTTTGGTGGCGCACGTGACTGCTGCTATCGGTTGGAGCCACTTTCCCCCACCCTTCCACCAAAACGCCTTCATCCTTCGCCAATCCTACTTTGGCGGTGCGATAGAGTGTGAACAAGGAGAATAGGGGGCTACATACGTTCTGAAGGTCAGAAGCTAGAAGTAGTACGTACGACTGCTCAAAATGTACTGAATTAGGTAAGGCGCGTGGTATCCAACGCCATGGTATCCAACTATTTGCTGAGTTAGCTGAATGATCAGGGTAAGTGAGAAATACATCGGATCCAGAAGCAAACGCCTGACGGTGAGTTGACAAACACGTTAACGTCGGTCGCTGTAGGTATCCTTTCTATCAAATCAATGTCGACGCAAGCTTCCTTATCATTGCGGTAAAACTGAACAGGATCTCCTCAACGGAGAGCTACCCGGCATGCAGAGGGAACTCGTTAAAAGCTGCAAATCGTCCAAATCTACAAAATCCTCTTCGGAGACCTGAACTCCCAACAAACATTGAAGGCGAATAAAGCACTTCTGCAGCCAAAAATAGGCTTTTTCAGCTGAAAAACTAGCTTATTCAATTCAAATTGTTTGTTAGGATCCTATCATCTTAATCAGGATAGCCGTTCCACCAACATCCGAGGTATCATGGTTTTTAATGCTTTGTCGGAATCCGGCTCAACGGTTTTGAACGACGGCTCATCCACATTCCTCAGACAAAGCGTGGAGTCAGCCATCGATACATCCGCGGCCTCGATGTCAATCGTAAAGAGGCTGCTCTGGTCAACTGATCACTGGCACTCTGTAACGTTTTACGTTTATTTCATTAAGTTTAAATAAAAATATTCAATTAGAACCGTTAAAATAAAAATAAATTTTGAATTTTGTTTTAATTTATGATCGTGTGTCGTGTTTCGTTTGCGTTCGTAAAATCTGTTCGTTCCTGTATCAATTTCAAGTTTATAGTATTTGTTATAAAAGCTCAACTCATTATGGAACGCATGTGAGCTGAAAATAGGCGGCAAACAGGCGCCATGCCTCCGATCGCCATGCTAATCGGTTGGCGCAATTCTATTTGAATATGCTTTAGAATCAAATTGAATGATAGCTCAGATTTGAATAGTTGAATAGTAAAATTATTTCAAAAGATTCAAAATTTCTTGGCGCAAGTACGGCTCAGACTCGCTCATTTCGTCTACGAATCGGCCGGAGAGCAGAAGTGCGCGAATAAAATACTTACGTTCAGTTCTTGAAAGTTTAAGATTTTGCTTGAGTAATTTTAGTTTAAATTAAACTAAGGTAAAATTAGTGAGTGAGTTTAAAAAAATAAGTGGTGTTAAATGTTCTGTGTTTTTCTTCCTAGCTTAGTAGACCGAGGTCCAATCGATTGCGTTTTCTGCTCAGATAATTTTATTAAAGTGAATTAATACGAAAAAAGGTAATTAAATTTAATTAAGTTGAGCAATTCTTAAAATAATGTGATTTCATGTTGGACACGCAGCGCCCTGCGCTTTTTTCGTACGGCTGGTTTTTCTGTTGCTAATCGGCGGCATTTATCGTCTCATCGAGATTTCGTTCGTGGTACTTCACCACGCTTTCGTCCGTTGACCGTCCGAGGACCGTCCGCCTCAAGCAGGTGGCCAAACGGAGGTGAGTGAGATCGCTAGTTCATCGTAGCGAATTTTCCACGTCAGTCGTTAATTGCCGACGGAAAGGTCCTTTACGTTACATTTTCGGACCAGTGTTTTAGAGAGTGTAGGTTCGTTAGTGTTTAGCGTGTCGTCAATTGCACGCCACGAACCTCGATCCTAACCAAAGGATAGAGGACACACCACTCCCCGCTCGGTGAACCGGAAAGGTACGCGAAGCCGGGTCGCTTGGGTGCGTGTGCCTCTATTTGGCGGAGCCGATCGTCCCGGGGAAATCAAGGCCAAGTGCCACAATACTCTCTCCGATTGAAATCAGAAGCTTCCGTTCCAGCCGCCACTCACTCCGCACCTTTAGATCGGCCATATCGCACACGGGTCACTTCCATCGCTGCGCGCCAAATTGCAGCACGGACACGCCGGTGACCGCCATCGCGTTACCGCCATCATCGAGGAAAGCGTCGCCATCGTCAAGACATCGAAGCCTCATCGTTCCCACCGGCATCGAGTCATCGAAAAATTCTGCGCAGGTACGTGAAGAACTTTTTAGACTTTATTAAGGTGTTTTTTAATCTACAGACTAAGTTCAAGTGAAGAGACTAAGTGAAGAGCTTTTTATCACATGGCCATGTTTGCTCTTTTCCACTCCGTACGTTCTACTCGTGTTCAATACGAATGAATAATCTAAAACATATTAAGTTTGATTGAAAATTGTTTTATGCTTGGTGGGATTCCAGTACGTTTAATGCCTGAACCATAATAAACACTCTCACTAAATTAAATTACGCTTCGTTATTGCTCGAATGAGTGAACACTCCTTCTATTTTCCCTAAGTTTCGTTTCGAAATTGATTATTATTCCGCGAACCGTTCGAGAAGTTTTCCTGACCGAAAAGGTCTCCAAAAGTCGGGCAAACCAAACACGACCGGTGGTCTCTCTTAGAGAGTGGCGCTTAAGCCACCGTTTTAGCAATCCTCGAGAACATTCCCCGAACGATTACACCTTGACAGTAGAAGTAACTATGAGACCAAGCTGGTTATACGAGCAGACTAGGACTTCCAAGACAGAATCGAACGCGAACTGGACGAGGTGAATAAGCTACTTCTTCTTCTTTTATGGCTCTACATTTCAACTGGAACTGGTCTGCTTTTCAATTCTATTGGCATTTCCTTAGTTATTCATTGAAACCAGACTCTACGGCACTACCCATAATTCCATTACCCATAACGCCATTACCCCGAAGGCCACTACCCCGTACGCTATTACCCCGAATGAGTCACTTCCCTGAAGGCGACCTTATCCCGAATCAGTCCTGATTTCCAGTTTATGTTTTATTTCAATGAAAAAAAGTTAATCAATAGAAGTTTATTTATAATTCATGTGAATGATTAATTCTTGTTCTACGACTTATTCAATAGCAGGGCGACTCCAGTCGAGTCAATTGTACAATTTTTTAAGAATTTGGGTCGTAGAACCGTACTTAATTTTTGAGCCGATAGCTTTTTGACAAGGTTTACCACGATACGTTTCATTAACTAGAACTGTTTGAAAATAGTATAGAACGAATAATTCGCGTT
The DNA here is from genome assembly GCF_024139115.2 of Armigeres subalbatus. Classification (NCBI taxonomy): domain Eukaryota; kingdom Metazoa; phylum Arthropoda; class Insecta; order Diptera; family Culicidae; genus Armigeres; species Armigeres subalbatus. The sequence continues at coordinate 27,078,097 of NC_085140.1, forward strand.
ATGTGCTACCTTCAAAGACTGTTAAAACTGTGGTGAGAATTTCGCAGCACATTCTCATGCTAAATGCATGGAGCTTGAGCAAATTTCAGCCCACGTCAACTGAACTTGAGATGGCTTGCGAACATGTATTTCAACAGAAGTGCTGCCAGTATTATTATCACAATTTCATGCATTTTCATACGTTGCCATTTCTACAGTTTTTCACTCCGCTGCTCTCTGGTTATTGACTTCTCCAAAGCCAGAATCACTAACACTAATGTCACTGTGTAAGATGTGTACAATAAAAGTGGGTGGTAATCCAGTTGCAGCAAAACTATCACAAACACTTTGAGAGGAATACTGCGGAATCACGCACACTTGTATTCATTTGGAGAAGTCAATAGGGTTGCTAATCTAAACAAGGCATTATCATTTCTGTTCACCTTACATCAAGCACACGCGTTCGTTTAAAGATAGCATTATTTTTTATGTTCGGCTTATATCGGACATATTTCCGAGCATTAAAAGAATAAATTATCAACTCTGTTCGCCTTGAACCATTTAATGAAGGCCTTATCTCCTTATTCGAAAAACCTAGAAAAAATGCGTTCGTAATTAGTGTACGACCCCTGGTGACCTTCGGGGTAATGACATGCGGGGTACAGGGGTACCGCCCGCCATTGCATGAGTATTGAGTATGTATCTTGTGTGGCAAGTACCTCCCGAAAACCTCCTAGACCATGCCGAGAATTAAACTCGCCATCTCCGGATTGACAATCCTACGCCTTTACTAGCAAGGTTAACTGGAAACGGTAATTAAGCTGTCTGACGGTATTCTCCAAGCAGCCAACGGCTCCATGACGAAGACCAGTTCAGCTCCGGGTCGAAGAGCCCTCCTCTGATGGAGCGATACCACAAAAAGCAGTCAAGTGCAGACGCAAGGTCTTCACAACGGGCAACGGGAAGCCTCGCACCAGACAGTCCCGAGCTGGTGAACCTTCTCTCTCTGCGGATCAAGTCGCCCGGAATGACTGCCACCAAACATTCCAAGGGTCGAAGGACAAATCCTGGGTCACCTTTCTAGATGATGAACAGTGAGCAGTCGTCAGTTGAGCTCTGGAGGCCCATTGGCTGTATGCAGGAGAAAAGACGCTCTAACGGTATCGTGCTATCGGTTAGTAGTGTAGTCAAGCGCGACTCGGCACTAGTAGTTGATGCATTGGATGACCACTTCCGAGTTCAGTCCTTTAGTCCTCTTCCGCAAGAAATATCTTCACCCTGCCTCTGTGGTTTCTACTTTCCAGGTTCCTCTCCAAATACCGCCCAAGACTTTAACCAGCTCCTTTCTCTGGATGAGCTGGACTTCGCCGTGTGAAAAAGCAATGGCAAATCCGCGGGACCCGAAGACAACATCGAGTGGCTCTCATGTACCCTCCTAGTACAGTGGAGATCAAGCCTCGTCATGCCGATCCCCAAAAATCTCGGTTACCAAAGTGACCCAGGGAACTACCGACCCATTGCCCTTACGAACGTCACGGCGAAGGTCATGGAGAGAATGGTCAACCGCCGGCTTACGAATTTCTCAGAGGAAGCTGGACGGTTTGATAACAAGCAAGAACACCGGTAATCTCCTTCAATTCATCAAAAACTTTTTCTCCGAGTGCAGCTCAGAGCACAAACATCGAAAATTGCCGAGGAGGAGTTCGGATTCGGAGTTCCCCAGGGTTCAGTCATAGCAGATCATTTTGCATGGAGGTCGTTTTTGCATAATGGTCGTTTAGCATAATACCTAGTTTTGTTGTCACCGATTTCGAAACTAATGCATAATATATATATATATATATATATTTTTTTTTTTAGATTGTTCTAATCTACACAATCTAAATAAGAAGGGTGCTTGGTGGCCTTGTGTCACTGCTTCTGCCTCATAAGCAGGAGATTAAGGGTTTGATCCCTGGCCCTTTCCAATTTCCTATTAGATAATTTCGTTAATCATATAACTCAATCTTTTTGCAAATCAAATTCTCATTGCTAGCTAGTACAATTCTAAATACAGAATTGTTATAAAAGCTGCCTGTTACTTAGTAGCAGTAAATAAAATGTAAAAATAGATTGGTATTCATTTGTACCCGCATACGAATGCTATATACGGTCGCTATGCTCATGCAGGCCTCATACAAGTAAGAATGTGTGAGGTTAATGTGCGGGTAGCGAGGGTGTGGTAGACGTGTGCGTGGTATTAGAATCCAATAGCATTCAAATTCTAATTGTAAAAATGAATCCCATTAGAATTCACTTTAATACTTTCTCATTACTCTAGTACTTCTAATTCTCATTCATATATTCCTATCCCATAGATCGCATCACTTACCAAAGTGAATCCAGATAATATATCCCTTCATACTAACACAATATCCTATCCTAAGACTATCGTGGAGATGCAGAGGTATACTCGGTCTCTAGTAGCAACGAGAGTTGAACTAATAATCCTTCCTTCCCTTGATGACCGTAAGGACGTGGCCGGCGCCGTAATTGACTTAGTAAAATGCATTGAATTTCCGAAATTTGCACATTGAGAATGATAGCTAAACCCAAGCTCCATTCAATTGGTTCCCTGTGCAATTTCGCAAGTTCTAGTCAATCACGGAGTAGCAACTACGAATTGTATGGTTATCCTGCTCATGCTCATGCTGCTCATGTTCTAATCTACACAATCTAAAAATATAAAAATTCACGGTGACCAAAACCCTACTTAATGCATAATATGTTCAATTATTTATAATCATTGTACCTTGAGATTGTACGACAATTCCCCGAAAACCAATTCCCCGAATGCAATTTTCCCGAATGCAATTTCCCCGAATGTAACAATTCCCCGAATGCAATTTCCCCGAATGTAACAATTCCCCGAATGTAACATTTCCCCGAATGTAACAAATCCCCGAAAATAAAGTAGTTTTTGCAAACACATAATTGTCATCGATTATTGACGCCCGAACAGAGCAGATAGTATTGTATGTCCTTGATATTCTTTACTGTTAAATTATATATCTTATTGTTAAATTATAAAGATATTATAATAAAGTGTTTTCCTATTCATTTTTTCTAAAATATTCGAACATAGGTTGAATTTATTTGGTGAAGCAAAATCGCGAACATAAATTCCGTATGAAAGCATCATGGTAAAAAATTGTGAAATCAAACTCCTGTCCTATGTAAGGTCTATCTCTTCTTAAGAAGTTGCTGCAATCGTGGATATGAATCCATAAAAAAAAATAATGCGTATGCCCGGAATAAGGCAATGGTGAATGTGATCCCTTCTTTAAAAGTAGTACTAAGTAGTTAAAAGTAGTCTACTCGGAATAACGCAATGGATTAATTTGATCTATACTTTGAAAGTAGGTTTTTTTTTCAGAATAATGAAGAAGTGAATGTTATTTCTTTTTTAAAAACCTGTATCTACCTGGTATATGGAAACGGTAGATGTGATCAATTCATTAAAGTTAGGCGTTAGCTCGAAATAAGCCAAAGTAGAATGAAATTACTTTTTCAGAAGTAGAAATTTGCCTGCAATAAGGTTATGATAAATGTAGTCTCTTCCTTTGATGTAGACGAGTTTGGCTGGAATAGATATAATATATGAGATCGCATCTAGCAATAAATATCAATTATATAAACCGAAAAAAATTACGTGTTCATTCAAAGAAGGCAATATCTCCTCCATTGTCCTTATACTGCGTAGACGCGATCATTTAAGGAAGGCATTATCTCCTTCCTTCGCTTTACTCCAGGCAAACGTGTACAATTGAAGAAGGGTCTATCTACCCTCTTTGTCTTATATTGGGCAAACGTGTTCATTTTAAGAAGGCATTATAACTCGTCCTCCCTAATACCGGGTGAAGCGATTATAAAAAAAAAAACATTATACCGGAAGAATTTTCTTCCTCTATCCTTCTTCCTAATTTTTCCATTCTCTCTTCCTACATCTCACTTCGTATTTCGTATATAACACTTCTTGCATCAAATTTTTCACTTCTCACTTCTTACTCCATACTTTTCACTTCTTACTATGTACTTACTCACTGTACTTACTTCTCATTTCTTACATTTCACTTCTCACTTCTCACTTCTCACTTCCCACTACTCACTACTCACTTCTCACTTCTCACTCCTCACTTCTCACTTCTCACTTCTCACATCTCACTTCTCATATCTCGCTTCTCACATCTCAATTTTCGCTTCTCACTTCTCACTTCTCATTTCTCACTTCTCATTACTCACTTCTCATTACTCACTTCTCATTACGCTCTTCTCACTTCTCACGTCTCACTTTTCACTACTGACTATTCATTTTTCACTTCTTTCTTCTCACTCGGCCTTATGACGGTTCGGCTCGATATCGACTCATGGAAGCAAATTATGCCATATTAAAAAATATTTCCTGGGTTACTGACTGATTACCTGGGTCAATCAGCTTCCAAAGGATTTTCTATTCCACATCTCGAGATTTCCATGAGTCGACGGTCCCTTCTACATCGACTCATGGAGGTTTGACTGTAATTGTCTTCGGCCCAATGTCCCAGCATTTTTTTACAATTTTTAAGCGAGTTGTCCCGCGACCCTCACTTTTGTTGCAACTCAAAATTGTGTCAAAAGTCAATTATGCAACTTTATGTTAAACGACGCAGATTCCTTTTTCAGTTTTAGTTTTATCTGTACTGTGGAAACAATTCGGGGAAATGTTACATTCGGGGAAATGTTGCATTCGGGGAATTGTTACATTCGGGGAAATGTTACGTTCGGGGAATTGTTATTCGGGGAAATTTCATTCGGGGAAATTGCATTCGGGGAATTGGTTTTCGGGGAATTGTCGTACAATCGTACCTTGAACATTATAAGAGATATGCTGTTTGAATAAACCCTGATTAATCCACTTATCAGTTTTAATCCACCTAGCAGTGTGTTTCTCATGCTTAAAATACTTAAACACCCCTGAATAATCCATCTAGCGGAATTGGTGCCTTTCTCGTGAAAAAATAAAATAAAAAAACATGAGTAAGTGTTTTTTAGCGTTTTTTGTGCATAAAATAGTATTTTAGCCATAACTTCTGATCCCATGGTCTAATCTGGCCAATTTTTAATTACAAACAATGGGTTCCCCATCGAATGGAACTTGTTGCGAGTAAGTCAGCCAATGCTAAGTTCCAGAAAGTGTGTTTACACAGTTCCTGTCCGAACATGGCTGTTTTCGCCACTATCTGCATCGGTGTGGCCATGCGTCATCGTCATCCTGCCCGGCGTGTATCAACATAGAGGAGACTCCAGATGTGGCAGACTCCGATGTGGCAGACAATGGTGGCGGTATGGTAATGAACTTGGGAGCACGCGTGCAGGCTCCGAATATCCAGGAAATCCAGGAGGAGATCGGCCGGCTTAAAAACAACCACCAAACCAAGATTTTTTTATGTACAGGTTATCCGACTTGTCAATATCCCCAACTCAGCCATCTTGGATTTTTGTATGGATTTTATGCTTGTTTGTTTACGTTTTGCACTGGAAATGTATGTTTCCCCCCCGCGCTGGTTATTCCCATCTACTGACGAAGTCGGATATCCTGTACATAAAAAAATCGTGCACCAAAATATCTACAAAGCGCTTATTAGACCGGTAGTTCTCTATGGACATGGGACCTGGACGATGCTCGTTGAGGACCAACGCGCACGGGGAGTTTTCGAAAGGAAAGTGCTGCATACCATCTAATACAGACTTAGAGGACTTTGGCACACTCCTTTACTGAAGCACATCGGATGCAAATGTACATGGTTATACTTTCATTCAAATTTTTCCATAGTGCGATACATATAATGTTTCATATTGATATCAAGAAAAATATTTATTTTCCCGCACGTTTAATATGTTTAAAATTTAGAGAGTGGGCACAGATATATAAAATTAAATAATTACTTGTCATAAGACGAGTTTGTACAATCCCATTGAATTCCACCACTTAATTGTATCTTGACAGATACGTATTTCGACCTCAACAGTAAGGCCGTCTTCAGTGTCTCGTACTTGACTCGACACTGTTGAGGTGAAATAATTAGTTGTAATGACCTAATTGATAGGAAAAGCCACTCAGGAACATTCGCAATAAATAGTTATGCTGGCCAGACTAACGGACAATATCACATCTAGTTTTAGGTGGAAATTATGCATATCATGGTTCATATAAAGATTTTCTACATGAAAACTACACCAGCATTTGAAAAGAGGGTAATAGCCAATATTTATTCTTTCCGGTTGCTCGTCTACATACAAAGCCATAGACATAGACAAATAACTGGAAAGTAATATTTTTCATAGTCTGAACATGGCCATACGCTACAGTATGAAATAAAAGGTCAGATCGTGATTATTTTCTAATGGAACAGTACTACACTGGAGCCAGTTTTTACACGAGCGATACGAATTGTATTAACCCCAAAAAAACCGGATAAAAAAAACTTCGTCAAAAATCGGGTTTTCATAGTTTTCACGTGTTTACCGACCTATTTAGAAAACCGTGTAAAAAACTCGAAGAAAAATTTGCGTAAATTCCGAAATCCGTACCTGTTTTTTGTCATGAATTAATGAGACACAACAAATCATAGGAAATTTTAGTGATATTTATTCAAACATATAGGCACTGTGCTACTTTTCCTTTGAATAGATCACAACTTTCCACATCATCGTTGATCTTGTATGCATCACACATGTAAAATCTTTTCTAGAAATTTTAATCACTCTTTCACTTTTTTATTTAGTTCATCGAAACTCTTCAGCTCCTTAACGACCACCTCCGATTTGCCTCGATAGCTTGGGTACAGCTCCTGAATGGCCTTCTGAATCTCCGCGTTCAGCTCATCGGGTGAAATCCCATTCGGAACGACAATCTCTCGCTGCTCGAACTGTCTCCCCTGGTCATCGGTAACCGTCACTGCAGTTACCAATACTGCAACCAGCGATAATAACACCAAACTATGTATCGCCAAGCCCCTTCCACGTGCCATTATAACTTCCCTGAAGAGTCTCCACGAACCGAACCTGCTAATCGACCACGGATGACTAATCGTTCAGGTTTCGCGACCCATTCCATTTTATACCGCAGAGTTTCGTTTCGGTAGCTGAGACGAAGACGACGCTGGGATGCACCCCCATGCCGACAACCAGTCCAAAAAAATCGCAAATTTCGCACGAATTGCATAATTTCCAGTCTCCCGCATGCCCATATTTACCACGCGACCGGCTAAAGTTCGCGAGATGCCATAAAGCAAAATGGTAAGAGTAAAAGACAATGACGGCGTGGAAAAATGCACAATCCGTTGCAAGATGATGTAGGTACCGGTTTGGGGAGAATGGTTCATGTTTCAAGAACAAACTATAAAAACGACGTGTCCCCGGTGTTAAAAAAAAAACCTTTAATTTATCGAATCTGTTGACATGACCATGTGAACTCACACCACCGGCAGGAATTTAATATTTCGCCTGCAGGGAAGCTTTTGCAGGCGCAATACAAATTGTTTTCAAATATCGACTAGTCTAGTGCGAGATGACTGTGATCTTCCAATGGGAAGTACCGACATATCTCACTTCTTAAAAAACGTCCTACCAAGCCTTGAAAATAAAAGCAAATAGTGTTGAGATGTACCTGAGATACCTATAATTGAGTAAGCAATTGTTTTATCACTTTTATCTAAGCCATGAGTTTGAGGTACTGAGGCAGTATTTATTTATTTATATTAAACATCAAGAGCCTTGAAATGAATAGTGAAGAATAAAAACCAATCGGCGCATTCGGAACCACTCACCCCCACTACCGATCCGGTGGGGCAAGATGGGAATTAAAATCCAGAGTTGGTTGATTCAAAATGTCCCGAGTAGGAGAACGATATGAACCTGTTGAAAAGTTTGAAGCATTGTGTCGAATTCACCATTGTATGTGACGGATCATTGCTGTTGTCGGCAAATGGTGAACTGATGAAGAACTCACATTAATAGATTCGAAATAATATTGTTAACTAATTGTTATTCAATTAATAATTGTAATTAGATCTGCTATTATTTTAATATATTTTCAATAATAAAGGAAACAGTTCAATTCCAAGAGACATGCTTGTTTCAATTTCTTGTGGAATTTCTGCAAGAACATTTGAAGTAATTTTTGGTTCTTAAAGTGTTTGAGACATTTATGTAGCAAAGTTGGAATAACTTCTGGATCGTTTTCTAAAGTGTGCGCTTTCCAACGGAACTTCAACAAAAGTTTAAAAATAGGATAAACTTTGCCAAGTATTATTGAAGTACTTCATCAAAAAAAAAAAAACAGCCAAGTTGGAGCTCGTAAATTCCATTCCATCATGGCGTAATGTTTGTTCCATTTAATAATGTTAGTGCTCTAATTATTTAGGGGAATGCTTTTTTTTTTCGAAATTTAGATGTTATTTTGTTTGGTAGAAATCATTCAAACACTAATTAATCGCTTTTTAGATAAACTCGGATGAACCATGAAAAATAACTCGTCAACACTTTCGACACTCTTTTAAAAGAAGAAGGAATCACAGGAATGGTTTTAAACATTTGGTTAGAGTTTGATTCATTAGCATTTCAGAAGCTGATTTTCGAAATACGTTTATGATTCACTTTTAATGCTTTTAATGTTTATAATATTCCTCTGATGGTAAGCCCAACATTCGCAGCGTAAGAACGCTATGGTAGTATCGCTTAGTATACAAAATAATAATAAATTTCAATTATTTTATGGATGCAACCACAGCAATGTCTTGCTTTGTAGATGAATTTTTGAGCACAAAGCTTCGGATGCTTTATCAAATTATTATATCAATCTATCATCTACTTCAGTGGTCTCCAGCATGCTCACTATCAAGGGCCACACAGCAATATTGAACTGCTGAAGCGGGCTGCAATATATTTGTTACATTTGTTTTTCATGTCATATTGAATTGTAAAGCATGATACTTTTGGCGAAAATGAGATTTTTATATTTTTATACTCTGAATACTCGTCCAAAAATACGTATTCTGACAAAAAATATTGTTCGGAAATGTATGATTTTTGTTTGTTTTGAGAAACTACATGAACAAGCACTTTGAAAAGCAAAATGATGGAGTATTTGAGAGGTATTCAGCCCTAGGCTGGCTCACCTTGTTTTGAGAAAAAATTATATTTATATTTCATTTCACATTTGGTTTTTAATACGGCCAGCAGGGGTGCCTTGGCAAACTTATTTTTAAATAATTTATACAAATCAAGGATTCGAAATAAAGAAAATTTTTAAAATGATATAATTGTCTTGTTATTTCCAACCGAGTTGGTGAAGTATCCATTGGTATTCCATTTTTCAGACAAGGTCCGTTCGTCATACCGTGGTGGTAGATTTGTGATCCATTGATCCAAGAGTTTTCAGGGTATATTGCTGGGTCGTTCGTCATTAAGTGGTGTTGAAATTGTGTTCCGTGTTTTGAGGAGTCGTCAGGGTACATTGCGGGGTCGTTATATTTTGTCGAATATTTGGCAGTCTTTTAAAAGTTAATTGTCAGTCTTTCGCTAATCGGGTCATTTTGCAACGCTGTTGCGACGTTTTGGATGTTGTTGGCTGTTCGGGCTTGTTCGAAGTACGGGCAGGTATTGAAAATGTGGCTAATGCTGAGGCGAACATGACAGGTGTCGCACCTGCGATGAAAGTCGCCGGAGCCCAGGTTGTGCGTAAAGTTAGTGTGACCTGTTCGCATACGGGAGAGCACCACCTGTTCCCGGCGGTTGGAGAGATCGTCGCCCGGAAGAATGGAGCCCTTCACCATGCGGCACAGGTTCCGCTTTCTTTTCCAGTCTCGCGCCCATGCTGCAGCGGCTTGCTGTTTGGCCCAAAGTTTTGCGTCGGCGGTAGGGACGGTGCGGCAGAGATACGGGCTGGTACGCCCGATATTTGCCATTGTGTCTGCATCTTCGTTGCCTAGGATGGTCGGGCACCCACATCAGTTTGATCCCATCATCTACAGCCTCTTTGATGGTTCGGACGAAAGGATGCCGATTGGTGTCAGATTGCAGCGCCACCAAGGCACTGGCCGACTCAGTTACGATGAGGGTGTGTCCTTTTTTCGGATGAATGATGGCTTGAAATATGGCTGCGGCCTCCGCCGAGAAGACCGAGTTAATATTTGGCAGTCTGAAGGAGGTTGATGATCCGTCATTTGCTGCAATACCTACACCTACTTTGCCAGTGGCCTTTGAGCCGTCGGTTTACCGGATGGTGGCGATGCACTGTTTGAACAGGCTCTGCGCCAACACTTTATTCCGTGCTCTATGCAGCTTTGCCTTCAAGGATAGATCGATGTTTGGCTTCTCGGTTCGAGGCGGTGAAGTCCAGCCATTTTCGGTAGAGACTGCTGGATTGTTTCTTGACAGGAACGGTTGGCTAGTTTCAGCAGGTAGCAGGGACTGTTGGAGGACCTGTATTTTTTTTTTCAGATAACCGATGGTCTTTGTACTGAGTGCCGAAAAAACTTTGAAGCGGAAGGGCATAACACCCGGCGCAAGCAATGTTCGCTGCGGTGAACGAAAGGTATGTGCTTGCAGTTTTCGAATTGAAAGTGCCCCAGGGTGTTTAGTTTTGCTGAAAACTGTTGATCTGTATCGAAAAAATCGAAAAACTCGGTGCATATATGTTCAAAAACAGGTTTTTGTTGTTTTCTCGGAATGGTGTGAAATGGATGTTATGAAGTTTCTCAAACAAATTTTTCAAATATTTTCCACACATCTTCGGCTTAGTTAACAGAAAATATTCTAATACTATAGTATAAATAGCTATAGCGAAAAATATCCAGCTTTGCCTGGGTGTCTGTGATGCAAATGTCATAATCTGACTGCACCGCACTCTAGATCAATTTTTGTGCTATTGTTTTATTTCCCTCAATCACTTTCCCTGTTAAATTAACCAACTTTTTGCACATACAAACCTTACAGATCCCAGGAAGAATCGATTAGGGAGAATTTTTTTTGCAAATCGGTTAACCCGTTCGTAAGTTAAATCGTCAGGAAGGTAACCTCAACTAATTTTTATCTTATACTAGGGAAAGAAACCCAGCTTTGCCCGGGTGTTGCAAATGTCACAATGAACTATTTGCAGCACCGCGCTCTAGATCAATTTCCTTCCTTTTTTTGTTTTCCTCAACAGCTGACCTAAAATAGTATTTAAATGATTTTTTATATTTCCCCGTTTAAATTCATCAACTTTTTGTATATACAAACCTTGCGGATCCCAAAACGAATCGATTAGAGAAAAAATCTTGCAAATCGGCCCAGCCGTTCGCGAGTTAAATCGTCAGGAAGGAAATCTCAACTCATTTTTATTATATAGAAGACTAGCGAAAGTAACCCAGCTTTGCCCGGGTGTTTGCAAATGTCACAATGAACTATTTTGCAGCACCGCGTTCTAGATCAATTTTTGTGCGTTTGTTTTGTTTTCCTCTGCAGCTGACCCAAAATAGTATACTAATGATTTTTTACATTTCCCCGTTATATTGACCAACTTTTGGTATATACAAACTTTGCGAATCTCAAAACGAATCAATTATGGAAAAAATCTTGCAAATCGGTCAACCCGTTCGCGAGTTAAATCGTCAGGAAGGAAATCTCAACTCATTTTTATTATATAGAAGATAAATAGATGTCAAGTTTTTTATTTTTCATGCACAAGGATGATTGCTAACTTGTCGTGGAAAATAACGACAGCATGTTTCAATCGTCTTCTTTAAGCCAGATGGATTTGTCTGCATTCCAGGTGTTCATGCTTTTCAGAGAAAGTGAAGGTTTGTTTCCTATCCAGTCGTGTTTCTTCAGTAAGCGGATCGGCCGGTTGTCTAAATTTAGTTTTGCTTTGTGCGGAAGGCAAAACGATCGGCCGGTCACCGTAATTTTGTTCTAGTTTGCGCGGGCGAGTAAATGAATCAGAAAGTGAAAGTTTGTTTCTTGTCCAGTCGTGTTTTTCCAGTAAGGGAGTTTGTAGTAGCTATCGTGCAAGTAAGTGCAGTGCGTGTTTTAGTCGTCAGGAGAATCATGCGCATGTATTGCGTTTTTCTCCGGTCGAGACCAGTGCGATCTTCTGCTTGCAGTAGCTATCGGGCAAGTAAGTACAAAGTACTGCGCGTCCGTTCGGTCGTCCAAAACGTTTCTTTTCCGTTTTCGCATGGTTTTACATTTTTCTCGTGGCGAGACAGCGAATTAATGTTATTTTCCATCCCATAGATCGCAGTGAATCCAGATAAATTATCCTTTGTAACTAAAGCGATATCCTATACCAAGACAGTCATGGAGATGCAGAGGTATACTTGGTCTCTAGTAGCAACGAGAGTTGGACTAACAATCCTTCCCTTCCTATATGACCGTAAGGACGTGGCCGGCGCCGTTATTGACTTTAAATATTTGAACTCCCGAAACGTGTGCATTGAGAATGGGTAGCTAGTCCAAAGCCCCATTTATTGTGTTCTCTGTACAATTTTGCAAGTTCTAGTCAATCGCGGAGTAATAAATACGAATTGTTCGGTCATAATGCTCAATGCTCATTGCTCATGCTCATTGCAGGTGTTCATGCTTTTCAATCAATTGAATTTCACTGAAACCTTTTCTTTATCAAAAATACACTGTGATTCGAACCATGGCTTTTGGAACACCAGCCACGTTTTCTGGTACACTCTGGAAAACGTGACTGGTGTTTCCGAATCCGTGATTCAAATCACAAGGTATTTATGTTGGTTCACGAATTCAAAAACGCTTTTTTCGGCGCAACTAATAAACTAACAAAATATCTTTATTTCGAAAAATATTCTTCGCAGCAATAACGTTGACATGTCATTTAGACGCATTTTCTGGAGCACTACTCTACTCTTACCTGAAGTTTGCTGTTTTCATAACCCGGGGAAATATTGTTGAAATATGTTTACTTCACATATGAAGTGATGAATTTCATTTATCATATGGTGCTTCAACATCATAATGATGTAAATTTGACATGTAATGCATATCAGTGGGTCTGAAATCCTTTGTGAGCCGCGCTTTGGGGATCTATTTCATCGGCATTTTATAGAAAAAATATCTATTTTTATGTAATCATATAGCAACAGATAGGTTGTTCCATCGCTTCATTCGAAAGCTTTTAACGAAGCATGTTGCGGAAGTACTATAATCGTAAGTGATAATCGATCTAAATTGCAATCTTTTTTCGCTGTTTCGATATTGGCCCATGAACACCTCACTTAGTTGAGAGCTTTCTTCAAGTGATAATGCTCACGTTATTCGTCATTGGAATAATTGTCCTCGTCGGTCCGGCATACGGGGAACGGAAAAGTTGTGAGGAAAGTCAGTGCTGACTTGCCTACAATTTAACGTTGCACTAACAGATTTCTTTGGAATAATCCTAGAGCGCTACAATGTCGTATGCAATCTGGCCAGCTGGTCAGTCTATCGCGAAGAAGAAGGAGCGTTCAACATAAGCTACATCATCCCGAGCTACTGCACCCATATCGTGTATACGTTTGCTGGATTGAATCTGGGCGGCGGAATAGATTCATTGGACTATTATAATGACATCAATGCTTACAGTAAGTATCGTTGTGGGTTGATTTCATTTGGTGTTCACATGGCAATCAAGTAGGTGTTCTATCAAACGTTATATTAATGCTGTCCAATGAGCAGCTCGAAGTAGCTCGAAGTTGTTCCCGTCCTCCTCATTATTTTTGGTTAACGAATGGGCATGAGAGGGATGGGACGAACTTCGAGCTACTTCGAGCTGCTCATTGGACAGCCTTATTTATAAGACGAATAAGACATCCTTCGAAATCGTTAAAACTGAGCACCTAGATAATCGTTTTTTGTTTGTGCAGCGTAGAACCACTGCGACCATTGAGTTTAACTTTTGTCGTTTTGATTACTATTAACTTTTCGCGTCTTGTAGGTTGATCACCGTAAGATGCGCTGCTTTAAAGCAAGACCATGCTCAGGGTAACTGAGTTCGATGCCCGTCTAGGCAAATTTCGGTTTGGAAATTGTCTCGACTTCCCTCCACATTAAAGTATCATCATGTTAGCCTCATGATATACTAATGCAAAAATGGTAACTTGGCTTTGAAACCTCGCAATTAATAGCCATGGAAGTGCTGAATGAACACTAAGCAGCGAGGCGGCAATATCCCAGTGAGGAATGTAAATCCAATAAGAAGAAGAAGAAGGTTGATCACCATTCATCAAGTAAAAGACTCAAGACGCGTTTTTTCCCAGTCCGGAAAATTGAATTAATGAAACCCACTACCTTTTCAAGATTTCTAAATGTCTCCTGGTTGCATAAGCCACTATTTAGAAATTCAGATCTACAAATACAATGCATCACAACTGCAAAGCAAATGTTCCAAGGTTTCACGTTCCATGTTACAGAAACGACAAATATCGTGCTGAACCTGGCTAATATTTTTCAAATGATGTTTATTCGGGCAATGAACTCTCTTATTGAACTTCATCAAACAAAGCGTGCACAATAAAATTAGCCAAGATTTTAAGAAACTATTAAAATGGTAGATACAATCGTTTAAGCATAGCGGAGCGGATAGGGGAGGGAATCATTAATACGAGCATATGGAGACGCATGGTCTATTGGTCCATCAAATTAATGTGACAAAACTTTTTGACCAAGCAATAATGGTTTATAGTATTCCGTATAACAGCAAAAGCTGAAGGAGAAATTTCACAGGAGTGATGACAAGCTTCATCTAATAAAAAATAGTTCTTGCCTAAACATACATTACATTCGCCAGCCAATCCAACCAAACTCCATAAAAACTGTTAGAACATTTTATTTTCAAGTCCGTACTTCAAGGAAACCTACCTTATAGCGAGCAAAGTTCATGTATTGCGCTCAAAATATATTCCAAAATGACCCCGATAGAACTTTCTCACACTGTAGTTTGTGTGTTGAAGATACTTTTTTTTCTTACATATATAAAGATATTTTTATTAAATTATGCTGCCAGTGAAATACTTGTATCCCTAACTCTATACCTAAAATGTCCATTTGAAACCATTTCAGAGGGTTACCAGAAGATCGTAGAGCTGAAAGAAGAAAACCCATGTTTGAAGGTCCTTCTAGCAATTGGCGGATGGAATGAGGGTTCCGAAAAATATTCTTTGGTAAAAATCACAAAACATCCCTTCCTTAACTTCAAAATCCGTATTGATATTTTTTTCTATTGAAGATGGCGGAAGAGAGTGAAACAAGAGTAGCATTTGCTGACAGTGCGCTACGCTTTTTGGTGCACTTCGGGTTCGATGGATTGGATGTCGATTGGGAGTATCCTACCATGGTACAATGTTCAAACGATTATAATATTAAATTAATATTAAACGAAATTAAACTTTACAGAGAGGTGGCGTTCCAGAAGATCGAACAAATTTCGTTCTACTTTTGCAAGCGTTGCGTGACAAATTCAAGCGTCGGAACAAAATTCTATCGATTGCGATAAGCGGGTCTCCCAGTGTTATCCAGGCGGCCTACGACATGGCCCCCATCTGCGAAGTTTGCGATTTTGTTTCCCTAATGGGTTACGATTACAGTGTCAGAGACAAGACTAGTGTGGATGGGCCACTCTATTCGGAACCGGTTATGCGATCGGAGTCGATAGACGGAGCCATATCCTACATCCGCAAGAGTGGTTGTCCTTTAGAAAAGATAAACTTGGGCATCTCGACCATGGCCAAAACGTATACCTTGAAACCAGGAGCGACAGCCTCGATTAATACCGGAATAGTCGTTCAGGGTCCCGGACGAGCCGGACCGTTTACCAAATATGCAGGTGCTTTAGGGTACAATGAGCTGTGCGCGATGTTGACTGATAGTAAGGGAAAGACTGCCTTTTTGCGGAACGTGGGAGTCAAAGTGGTCGTTATTGGTGACCAGTGGATTACTTACGACGATAGAGAAACGGTTGGAATCAAGACAGAATATGTGAAGCAGAAGAAACTGGGAGGCGTCATGTTTTGGACGATCGACACGGATGACTTCATCGGAGACTGCTTCAATCAAGCTTACCCGATGGTGCTGGCTGCTAACAAGGTGTTTGGATATGTTGTATAGGTGCTAATGTGCCATGTTTTATATTTATAATCCTTATAATAAAGTTGTTTGTGATGCCTCAATGGGAGCACTTTGGCCTTTATTTATGAATGAAAAACCGGATAGCAAATCCCATTCAAGTTTGGGATCTCATTTGATCATTAACATTTTGCAGTTAGATACCGACCGAAATTAAATCTGGTGGATATGTAAATTACTAATAAAATGCAGGGTGTAGGCCAGACATTGACTAAGCAAATTCACGTCAAACCGGATTCTTTTTAAAATAATTTGTTTATGATACACTTAGAAGATAATTGGGATAAGCACTACCAAATTATATCGTCTCAACATGTGATGTATTATAGAAAGCGTGTTATCATGTTATTCTATATCCCATACTTTCTACACGTGTATTTAGGAAACATTTCAATTTTTTTCGAAACCTGTTAAGCTCTTTTAGTGGAATGTCTTCACCTGTCACCGAGTTTAGTACTAGTACTTCAAGTCTAGTCAAGATCGAGAAACTGAAGGCGGCCTTATAGTTGAGGTAGAAATACGTATCTGTAGGGAAGATGGTTCCTAAACCAACCGGTGGTGGTTCCATGCTGACACCCCGGTCTTTCTCACAGATGGTGCTGTCGAATGTATTGTCAGTTGAACTTCACTACGATAGAGTTGGTATTTGTACTGCAGGAGATAACAGCAAAACGTGATGAATTGTGAAATTTAACGGTAAGTTATCCTTATTGTTCATGGCCTTGGCTACATTGCACATTACTTAAGTATGATCATATATGGTGTATTGTTGAACGACGCTTGATCTTGCGAAAAAAATCGAGGTTGTCCGGAACCGAACCTTATTTTTTACGTTCTACTTGTTCAACTCAAGCGCCTGATATAAAGATAGTCACCTACTTCGATATAGACAGCAGCTTGGAATGGAGTGATTGAAATTCTTTTGCAAATAGGGTCAGTGTACCAATTGTCGCCATACATAAGAACAAGTATTTTTTTAAAAAAAGGGCCCTCCTTAGCCGTGCGGTAAGACGCGCGGCTACAAAGCAAGACCATGCTGAGGGTGGCTGGGTTCGATTCCCGGTGCCGGTCTAGGCAATTTTCGGATTGGAAATTGTCTCGACTTTCTTGGGCATAAAAGTATCATCGTGCTAGCCTCATGATATACGAATGCAAAAATGGTAACCTGGCTTAGAAACCTCGCAGTTAATAACTGTGGAAGTGCTTAATGAACACTAAGCTGCGAGGCGGCTCTGTCCCAGTGTGGGAATGTAATGCCAATAAGAAGAAGAAGAAGAAGATTTTTAAAAAAATTAGTAAAAGGCATGTGGGTGGACTTTATATATCAAACGAAAGGTTTTACTTCCTGCTCCTTAAAACACAATAAAATTTGTTATTATCCTCAAAATTAATTAATCCATAATAGGAACGCATGCACCAGTTGTAGCACTATTCTTAATTTTGGTTCCTTATTTGGCAAATCCCATTGTATTCTTACGGGACTGGCCAAATTGGGACCACTAGTGCCACAACTGGTGCAAAGTACGTTAAAAATTAAGCAAAATCAATTTTTACAATTTTGCTTTGCTTGTTTTGGAGGAAATCAAAGGTGTTATCGTGTTCGATGAATATGCTTTATCGATATGAACGTGGTTTGCGGTGATTTGATTGGTCATTTGGCATATAAAGCACTAGTGCGACAACTGGTGCTATAGCCACAACTGGTACAGCTAGCCTATTCATTTTTTATGCCGAAAAATTGTCAAAAATACAATTAACTGGACTGGAAAGTAATCTGTATTGACTCTAAACAGCAATAACAATAATAATTATGCGCGTTTGCGTGCAAAGAATAGGTCGATTTTGGATTGAGTTTCATACCACCATACCAATTAAATGCCGGTAAATGTAGAAAAATGTCCTTTCTACGAAATAGGCTATGAAACTTGATTACTATGTCTGAAACTCGAATTATGCATATGCACTAGGGTGCCTTGAAAATCGACTTTTTGAATTTCGAGAACAACTGGTAGTCAAATGTTTCATCTCCTTGAAAAATGTCCCTATTTTCTCCATGTTAGGAACGGCTCACAACACCGTCTGGTCTCCATGTTAGGGCGGCTGATTATTGTATGAGTGCCAGCGAGGGACTCTAAGTGAAACTGTGCACCATGGTCTACTGGGAATAAGGAGGAATGGTCCTCTGAAAATTTAGGGGGTTTGGTGTCAGGCCCTGCAAGCCAGCATTTAAAAAACTCACGCAACTAACAATCAACAAGAGAGTACTGGAACAATCGACGAAGACCACTGCGACGAAAAAGGATTAGCGATTGGAAGCTCGTTCGTGGAACTGCAAATCTCTCAACTTTATCGGAAGCACGCACATACTCGCCGATGTGCTCAAGGACCGTTGATTCGGCATCGTAGCGTTGCAGGAGGTTTGTTGGAAGGGATCAATAGTGCGGACAATGCACTATCCGCTAATACTAGCGCAATATTAGCACAATGTAAACAGGAATTGTCCTCGCTAATAAGCGTTTACATTATGCTAATTTCGTGCTAGTATTGTCGGATAGTGCATTGTCGCTAGAACTAGCTCATATGTAAACGGGCCATTAGAGGTAATCATACCATCTACCAGAGCTGCGGCAACACACACGAGCTGGGAACAGCTTTCATAGTGATGGGCGATATGCAAAGGCGCGTGATCGGGTGGTGGCCACTCAATGAGAGAATGTGCAGGTTGAGGATCAAAGGCCGGTTCTTCAACTTCAGAATAATCAACGTCCATAGCCCACACTCCGGAAGCACTGATGATGACAAGGACGCTTTCTATACGCAGCTGGAACGTGAGTACGACAGTTGCTCAAGCAACGACGTCAAAATCATTATAGGAGATTTGAACGCAATGTCCTTTTTTTAGTTATTATTAACACATTTCAATTGCCTCTGGCAGTTAGAATTTTTTTCCTCTGGTTGAATTGAACCATGTAGGAATTACAATGTTTTCAACATAAACTAAACTTAACCTATTTTATACTAAGGGTACAAGGAGCTAATCGTTGCAATAGAAGATTGCAACGATTTTTGTCTAAAATTGGAAATTATTTTGTTGGACATTTGTTGCAATGTCTCAATATTAGAAATTCTATGAAGTTCATTGGTACTATACCACGGAGGCAACTTCAGAATCATTTTCAAAATTTTATTTTGAATCCTCTGAAGTGCCTTCTTTCTGGTATTGCAGCAACTAGTCCATATTGGCACAGCATACAACATGGCTGGTCTAAAAATTTGTTTGTAAATCAAAAGTTTGTTCTTAAGACAAAGTTTTGATTTTCTGTTATAAGTGGATATAGACACTTAATATATTTGTTACATTTGGCTTGAAGGCCTTCAATGTGATTTTTAAAAGTTAATTTTTGATCTGGCAGAAGTCCTAAATATTTAGCTTCGCTAGACCAATTAATTGGAACCCCATTCATAGTGACAATATGTTTGCTAGAAGGTTTCAAATAAGAAGCTCTCGGCTTATGTGGGAAAATTATAAGCTGAGTTTTGGAAGCATTCAGAAATTTTCCATTTTGCAAGTAAGTGGAGAAAATATCCAAACTTTTTGCAATCTACTACAAATGACACGAAGGCTTCGCCCTTTTGGCTGAGAGACCTGTGTCATCTGCGAACAAAGATTTTGACACCCTGGTGGTAAATCAGGTAAGTCAGAAGTAAAATGTTATACAATATGGGCCCCAGTATGCTGCCTTGGGGGACACCAGCCCTTACAGGTAATCTATCAGATTTGGAATTCTGATAGTTTACCTGCAGTGAGCGATCTGATAAATAATTTTGGATCAGTTTAATGATGTACAGAGGAAAATTAAAATTCATCAATTTTACAATCAAACCTTCATGCCAAACACTGTCAAATGCTTTCTCTATATCAAGAAGAGCAACTCCAGTCGAATATCCTTCAGATTTGTTGAGCCGAATTAAATTCGTTGCTCTTAATAACTGATGGGTGGTTGAATGCCCATGGCGAAAACCAAATTGCTCATCAGCAAAAATAGAAATGTCATTAATATGAGCCCCCCTTAGCCGTGCGGTAAAACGCTCGGCTACAAAGCAAAACCATGCTGAGAGTGGCTGGGTTCGATTCCCGGTGCCGGTCTAGACAATTTTCGGTTTGGAAATTGTCTCGACTTCGCTGGGCATAAAAGTATCATCGTGTTAGCCTCAAGATATACGAATGCTAAAATGGTAACTTGGCTTAGAAACCTCGCAGTTAATAACTGTGGAAGTGCTTAATGAACACTAAGCTGCGAGGCGGCAATGTCCCAGTGGGGGATGTAATGCCAATGAAGAAAGAAAAAAGAGATTAATATGAACCATCATTCTATTTAAAATAATCTTTTCAAACAGTTTGCTTATTGAAGAAAGCAAACTGATTGGGCGATAACTAGAAGCCTCAGCTGGATTTTTGTCCGGCTTCAAAATAGGAACAACTTTGGCGTTTTTCCATTTATCTGGGAAGTATGCCAATTGAAAACATTTGTTAAATAAATTAACCAAAAAGGATAAAGAGCTCTCAGGAAGTTTTTTGATAAGTATGTAGAAAATACCATCATCACCCGGGGCTTTCATATTTTTAAATTTTCTAGTAATAGATCTCACTTCATCCAAATTAGTTCCCAACGAAGGGTCAAAAACATTCTCTTGATTGAGAATGTCTTCGAAGCTCCGTGTAACCTGATCCTCAATTGGACTAGTGAGACCTAGACTAAAATTATGGGCACTCTCGAACTGCTGACCAAGTTTTTGAGCCTTTTCGCCAATTGTTAATAAAATTGTGGTTCAATCAAAGGTAATTGCCTATTTCCGGGGATTAAACCACCCGACTTGGACGTTAATTTACAATGTTATGAAAACTCATATGTGAATATGTACGTACATATTCACATATGAGTTTTCATAACATTGTAAAATAAAATTGTATTTCCCTCTTTAAGCGTTGGAATTGGCTTTTGAGGTTTTTTTAAGAATTTGTGTTAATTTCCAAAAGGGTTTCGAACTGGGATCCAACTTCGAGACATTATTCTCAAAGTTGGTATTTCTCAGAATAGCGAAACGTTTTTTAATTTCATTTTGCAAATCTCGCCAAATAACTTTCAACGCGGGATCGCGAGTTCTTTGGTATTGCCTTCGCCTCACATTTTTAAGACGGATCAGTAGCTGAAGATCGTCGTCAATAATAATGGAGTTGAATTTAATTTCACATTTCGGAATTGCAATGCCTCTGGCTTCGACAATTAAATTTGTCAAAGATACGAGAGCATTATCAATATCACTTTTGGTATCGAGAGGAATATCAACATCAAAATTCCTATCGATATACGTTTTATATAAATCCCAATCAGCTCTATGATAATTAAAAGTAGAGCTGATTGGATTATGAATGGCTTCTTGTGAGATTTCAAATGTCACAGGAAGGTGATCAGAGTCAAAGTCAGCATGAGTTACCAATTGGCCACACAGCTGACTTGAATCCGTTAAAACTAAATCAATTGTAGAAGGATTTCGACTGGAAGAAAATCAAGTTGGTCCATTAGGATATTGAATAGTATAATATCCCGCAGAACAATCTTCAAATAATATTTTACCATTGGAATTTATTTGAGCATTATTCCATGAACGGTATTTGGCATTGAAGTCACCAATTACGAAGAATTTTGATTTGTTGCAAGTCAGAATTTGAAGATCAGCTTTCAACAAATTCTTTTGCTGCCCATTGCATTGAGAAGGCAAGTAGGCTGCAATGAAGAAAAATTGTCCAAAATTTGCTTCAACAGAAACTCCCAAGGTTTCAACTTTGGTTTCGAACGAAGAAAATAATTTATGTTTGATACGTCTATTGATGACAATGGCGACCCCACCACAGGCGCTGTCAAGACGATCATTTCTGTAGATAAAATAATTTGGATCTCTTTTAATGGACAGTCCTGGTTTTATATAAGTCTCAGTTATAATGGCAATATGCACATTATAAACTGTTAGGAAGTTGAATAATTCATCTTCCTTACCCTTTAGAGAGCGGGCATTCCAATTTAGAACTGTCCCACAATTATTTGGATCCATTGAAACGGAGTCCGATAACAATTTTTTGGTGAGTACTCTATACCAACCTGAACAGCTTCAGGAATGGTATTTGCTTTGAACATTGCATCAATCATGTGATGCAATTGTTCAGTTAAAAAATCAAAATCGGAAGCAGTCATGCTACCTGAATCGGCAACATGACCGTTATTTTCCGTTGGGACATGGGTATAAACCTCATTTTGAGAAAAGAAATTTGGTCTACCAGCAGCGATGTTTGCATACGTAGGTACATTGGAAGAATTGGAATTTACTGAAGTGCTTGCTACCCGTTGACGAGCGGCAAAATTTGTTTGTGAAATGTGGTGGGTATGAATTGCTCGACCGGTAACTGGTTTCGAAATTTGAGCGTTTGAAAAATTTCTACCCGTCGAATCTGGAATCCTATTGGAATTTCCCGTCATCAATTTTGCACCCCCCCACAATTTGCACACTTAAATTTATTGGAATCTTCTCTCACAGGACATGCGTCCTTGGCGTGAGAGGTTCCACCACAAATCATGCATTTAGCATCCATGTGACAATGTTTGGTTCCATGACCCCACTTTTGGCACTTACGGCACTGGGTGGGGTTTTGGAAATTTCCCCCAGGCCTGCGGAAATGTTCCCATGTAACACGGACATGAGGCATAATACAGGCCTTTTCCAAACTTTTCATATTATTTATTTTACTTTTGTTAAAATGAACTAAATAAAATTCTTGAGAAATGCCCCTCTGGGAAGTACCAGAGTGGGATTTCTTTTTCATCTTAATTACTTGGACTGGTGAAAATCCAAGTAGGGGGAAAGACGGCTTTGGCAGGTTTTGTTCTATTATTGGCAGGGGGGTTTTTGTCGACCAAATTTTATAAAATTTGGCCACAATATTCTTTGATATGCAAAGAATACTTAGGCAAAATTTGAGCCTAGTCGGTCATAAAAAACCCCCTGCCAATAATAGAACAAAACCTGCCAAAGCCGTCATTCCCCCTAATTGAAAAAATTTCAATTTTAATCTCATCCAGTGATTTGTCATCACTGGGGAGACCTTTCAAGACGACTTTGAACAATCGCTCAGTTTTGTCGTCGTATGTGAAGAATTTATGGTGCTTCTCAGTTAAATACTGAAGAAGACATCCCCGGCAAAACTTGGCAGTCACCCTTCCTAGTTTCATCTGAAATGAATCCCTGATCCCCTGAAGGTTACTCAAGATTTCATTCCGAAAGCCAGAAAACTCGGCAACAGATACCACAATTGGCGGAATCCTTTGTTTCTTCGCATGAATCGAATCACCTGGTCTAAAGGTAGATTCGATTTGCTCAATTTCATCATTAATCAAATCGAACTGATTGCTCAGTTCGATAGGAGAAGAAACAATGTCAACATTAAATTAAGAAGGAATATCTGAAGTCTCCAGCTTCCTTCTATTTTTTCCACGCTTGGGCAGGACGGTCTTGAAACCTTTTTGATAAGAAAATTATTTTGAGCTTTTTAGTGGAATGTTTTCACCTGTCATAAGACGAGTTTGAACAATCCCATTGAATTCCACCACTTAATTGTATCCTGACAGATACGTATTTCGACCTCAACAGTAAGGCCGTCTTCAGTGTCTTGTACTTGACTCGACTTGTCGAGTCGAGTCGAGTCAAGTACAAGACACTGAAGACGGCCTTACTGTTGAGGTCGAAATACGTATCTGTCAGGATACAATTAAGTGGTGGAATTCAATGGGATTGTTCAAACTCGTCTTATGACAGGTGCTTGAAACCTTGTTTCTTTGAAGGAAGTGGAGAATTCAGAGACTCCCCCTTCCTCTTGCTTTTATTAATGCTCATTGGTGAGCGTGGAGACGTGACCTTCTAAGAGGTTTTTTTCCCAGAACGGTGTCCCTGCAGGATTACAACCGCTTGTCGGAATTTTACTTCTGCAAACGGGTCCAACGTAAAACGAAGGCACGGGTCCTTGCAAAGATCGTAACGGGATCAGTGGGTACAAATAGCGCTGAGAAGCACTGTTGAAATTAAAATAGCTTCGGGTAGTATTAAAAACTTCCTTCCGCAAAGAGAGAAAGAACCGCACAGCACGAAAGCACGATGCGGTCTGCGATATCCCAGATCATCTTTCGTCGTCTATTACCAATAGTGGATGAGTTCGTGGGCAGTTATCAAACTGGCTACGTTGACGGCCGCTCGACAACGGACCAGATCTTTACGGTACGGCAAATCTTTTAAAAATGCCGTGAATACCAGATCCCAAAGCACCATCTGTTCGTCGATTTCAAGGCGGCATACGACAGAATAGACCGCGTAGAGGTATGGAAAATTATGGACGAGAACAGCTTCCCTGGAAAGCTTACCAGTCTGATCAAAGCAACGGTGGATGGTGTGCAAAACTGGGTGAAGATTTCGGGCGAACACTCCAGTTTGGTCGAATCGCGCCGGCGACTAAGACAAGGTGATGGACTTTCTTGGCTGTTCAACATTGCACAAGAAGGTGTGGAGAGCCGGGTGCAACAGCCGGGGTACGATTTTCAACAGATCCAGTCAATTTATTTGTTTCGCGGATGACATGGACATTGTGGCCGAAAATTTGCAAAGGTGGCAGAACTGTACACCCACCTGAAACGTGGAGCAACAAAAGTTGGATTGGTGGTGATTGCATCGAAGACAGAGTACATGCTTGTGGGCGGAACCGAGCGCGACAGGGACCGCCTGGGAAGCAGTTTTACGATAGACGGGGATACCTTCGAGGTGGTCGAGGAATTCGACTACCTTGTGTAGTGATCAGCCATTTCCTTTGTAGTACACAAAACTCCACACCGTAACTTTTAAACGTTTATATTTCTCCAAGCTCAACCAACAAACTGATTTCAAAAATGTTTCTCTGTATGAAGCGCCTACTGCGCTTATCCGCTTTTTTTGAATTTTCTTTGAGCGACGCACGTACTTGATTGCGCATTTTGAATTCATCTTACTTATCTGTTTCTACTCTACCTCTCTATTTTATATTATTATTAATTGTTACATATATATACATTTTTAATAAGAATAATTAGCACTTCAAATTAATTTTTTTTTATAATTTCATTATATATATATATATATATATATATATATATATATATTAAGGTGGCACAAAAAACACTTTTTAAATTTTTTTGATGGGCCGCCCTCTTATTCGGTTCTATTTGATGCCCTGATGCTCTGGACAAAATTTCAGCCAAATCGATCAACGTTTGGGCGGTGCTAAACTCGTTGGAAGTTTATATGCAAAAATGTATGCAGAAACATCCAAAAACAGTGATTTGCAGTAGGACGGCACAATTTACGATCAAGAACCATGATACTCATTCAGTTCTTGTAGAATTAAATACAGAATGTTATGCTGAAAACCGCGAGAAGATTAGAGTTTATTAGGCAAAGATATTAGCGTTTTACTGGAGTGTTGTAGGGGTGAATTTATTTCTTTTCAAAGGTAAAAGAAACGAAATTTGCTCGAACCCCACTTCAGAAAAATGCTAATAATAACCGGGCAAACTCTAATCTTCATTTTCATAACATTCTGTGATTAAATTCTTTAAGTTCTGAATGAGTATCACAGTTCTTCATCGTAAGTCGTGCCGTCAACACCGGTCACTGTTTTTGATGTTTCTACATTTTTGCATATAAACGTCAACAGTTGCTAGCATAAACATTAACTTGGCTGAAATTGTCCAAACATCAAACATCAAATAGAATTCGAATCAGAAGGTGGCCCATCAAAAAATAAAAAAGTTTTTCCATACTAAGTTGAGCCCACCTAATATATATATATATATATATATATATATATATATATATATATATATATATATATATATATATATATATATTTTTTTTTTAAATTCATTTTATAATTCTTTATGATCCCTACACCTTGGATCCTTGCTAACGGCTGATAACAATGTTAGTCTTGAAATACGAAGGCGCATCATCTGTGGAAGTTGGGCCTCCAAAAGAAACTGCGATCAAAAAAGATTTGCCACCGCACCAAATCTGTTATGTACAAGACGCTGATAAGACTGGTAGTTCTCTACGGACACGAAACATGGACAATGCTCGAGGAGGACTTGCAAGCACTCGGAGTATTCGAGAATTTTGAGTAGTTCCACTTTTTACAAAAATTGAGTAAGATTTTCGGGAGAAAAAAAGAGATGGCATTAATTTCACTCAGTCTCTGAGTGATTTGAAACGGGTGTATGAGAAGTAACCAGCAGGAAGCCGCAGTATTCTATCTCGAGATGCATAATACGCTAGGTACCTAATCTAATCTTATTTGCCACCTTTTTTACCTATACAGCGCTGTTTGTACCTGTCGGTAGATTTCCTAACTCTCAACTACATCGAGTTTCCAGGGGGGAAAGACATTTCTTAAGATTTTAATATTTGATGCCGTAATTGGGCGATTTTCCTTATACACATGCTCTGCTACCTTAGATCTAAATTCGTAATGTATTCCCTTATCGTTTTCTTTTTTCGCCTTACTCACTTCCACCATATGTTCCTTAAACCTTATGTCTAGTGATTTTTTTGTTTGGCCTACATAGATTTTTTCACATTGGGAACAACTTATCTTATAAACGCCTGCCTTATTTAACATTTCTGCTACTTTATCCTTCGTTGAACCCAATAGAGGCTTGAGTTGGTTGCTTCTACTGGAGAATACGGTACACTGACAAAAATCCAATCATATCCATTATGTGTGGCACACATAAATTTTGACTATAGCATTTCCCACATAATGGCTATGTGAATTCGCATAGCATATATGTGGAAACACACATAACCGTTATTAACTTATAACCTTTATGTGAATTCTCTTATAGCGGGAGGTTATTAACGCACACATAAAATTTATTTGTAAATTTCTTTAGATTTTTGCCAATAAAAATGTGTGGATTTTTATTAGTGTACGTATGGTCAGCCTAATTTTTGCCATAAAGTATGTGTCGATTCTCGCTTAACTTTTCAAAAGGACCTAAGTAACATTTTTTTCATGAATTAATTTGAATAGCGCAATCAACAGAACAACGTGAAAGCTATTGATTGCATTATTTAAATTAATTCATAGCATCATTACTGGAATCACTGAAACAGACCCTAAATTTGATCACATCATAAAAATTACTTCGCAGTGCCCCTCGGTTATGCGTTTGCATTGAAAAATCATCAACAATCATCGTCCTGATTGGCCGAACTGTCATCATTGAAGGTTACGCACACCAACACAGTCGACTGAAAATCTCGTTCTCTGGAAAACAGCAGAAAATATTTTTATCGAAATTCGGGAGTGATTTTGGAAGTAAAATTGGACGCAAATTGTGTTAATTTATTGTGTATATCGTCAATTCAACCCACCACTGCAGTTTTGAATGATAATCAATTTCACTGGACGGCGCCCGGTGACGTAAGAACGGTGCCCTGCAAAGTAGATCATCGGCAGTAATTTTTCCCTTTGCTGCTGTCTGGGGCTAAATTGATTGGAAGCGGAATCAGTTTCAATAATTTATAGGAACTCAAAGGTCTCAAATTGATTGCTGGTAGATACGATGGTAAGTAAGCTGGATTTTGAAAGTGTGATACTTGTCCGTCTGGCTCTGGATGTACATGTTTTAATTGTATCAGAATGGATGATAAATCGTCTAAACAATGCACTATGGTCGGATATCTCCGATTTAGGTAATTTAATCGTACAGTAAAATGTTTATTATTCCAATAACATTGGAAAATAATTGCGCATCTTTTGTGGTAATTTGTTTAAAAATACAAAATGTAAACAATATGTAGTAGATTTCGAATTTGTTTCCCTGATGTTTAATAAAGTTTCACAAAAGAAAACTGATTTCAGTGATTTTGTACGATGCTCATGTTATAGTTATTTATTCAGTATTGCTTGCAACGCTAATTACTGGGAATGTGTATCATAACATCATAGTATTTTGTTATCTATTACTAAAAAAAAATCTAATGCGTTTTAGCTTTTGCATTAAAATTCGCCCTATTGTAATTATTCGACAACAAGAGTTGCGCAGTAACAAGTATTTACTCATTTTGTTTGAAAAAAAATAGAGCCCTAATCTATACATGAGAAAAAAAATGGGGAGAGAGATAATAATTGGTCATAATCCAGGTCATAATGAAATTCTTTAAATATACGATCGTGTGTCACTCAAAGAACATATAAAACAATTTTCATTGATTAAAATTTTAACTACTTCATTCGTTCTTAAATTTTTAATTTTATCATTGAAACGTCATTGCGACCACATCTGCAATTTCAATTTGATTGCATTTCTCCTCTTTTCTGACCATAGTGCAGCAGAGCGACAGTGCGAACGTTATTATCTATGTGACCGTTGCTAGTAGGGAAGAAAAGCGAAATGGTTATCAGTTAGTTGTTCAGTTATCGACAGACATTCAACGCAGTATAGTGTTTTTCTCCATGTGTGTGGGACTAATGAGAAGTTTCTGTTTGTGCTTCATCTGACGGCCATGTACCTGTGGAATTCGGCCAATTACGACAATTCGGCTCTGTACCGAAAGGTGGAAATTCGTTCTAATTATTTTGAAAACCAGTTATGAATAATATGTATTGTGCATTCAGTTGTAGAACATGAGAGGTTAAAGGGGCTGTGATGATTAACACAATTATTAACTCAGTTACTGAGTATTAGGCAAAACACGCATCCAATCAAGTATGGTTACTCAGCTACAGCTTTACTTTAGCTTATACTGTTCGCATACAATGCAATGTGATGATTACTGATTAAAAATTTGCATATTTTGACGGGCATTTCATTTTATTTTGATCTAGCATTGATTACCCATGTGAGACATTTCATTTATAAATCATGGGGTGCATTTAGAGAAAATTGGACATAATGCGCATCGCACATGTGCGATTTTTGTTTAATGAATATGTTTCCCTTTCTTCAACTTGGAATACGGAGTCAGATGGATTGTTAGCATAGAAGATGTTGCGCACTGTTACTGATACGACACGACTGTTGAAAATGGCAAAGTGGGTAGTTGTGGAATGATAACCTGTTACAGTGCTACATTGTGCAATGAGAACATTCTTATATTTACGCCATGATGTGCGATTTGGTTGTCTAGCGAGTGTTTTGATCGAATCTTTCAATTCCAGCCGCAAACGCCGATCAACTCACT
Source organism: Armigeres subalbatus (assembly GCF_024139115.2). Classification (NCBI taxonomy): domain Eukaryota; kingdom Metazoa; phylum Arthropoda; class Insecta; order Diptera; family Culicidae; genus Armigeres; species Armigeres subalbatus. The sequence goes on from NC_085140.1 coordinate 27,107,581, forward strand.
GGACGAGCAGGACAAACTGCTGAGCGATGCCATCACCGTGGTGCGGGCGCAGGCCTTCCAAATGAAGCGGTTCCTCGATAAGCAACGCCTAATGGAAGCCATGCGTTGTGCCTCGACGATGCTGGGAGAACTCCGCACGTCGCTTCTTTCGCCCAAGAGCTACTACGAACTGTACATGGCCATCACGGATGAGCTGCGCCACTTCGAGCATTACCTGCTGGATGAGTTCCAGAAGGGTCGCAAGGTTCCGGATCTGTACGAGCACGTTCAATACGCAGGGAACATTGTACCGCGGTTGTACTTGCTGATTACGGTTGGGTTGGTGTACATCAAAACGAATTCGTCGCTCAAGAGGAGCATTTTGAAGGTTTGTATAAATGATAAATTTTCCTTATCTTTCATGAAAAATAATCATTTTGTATTTTCCGCAGGACTTGGTGGAAATGTGTCGAGGAGTGCAGCATCCACTGCGTGGATTGTTTCTCCGCAACTACCTCTTGCAATGCACCAGGAACATTCTACCGGATGTTTTGAGCAACGGAGATGAACACGAAGGAACCGTTATCGATGCGATAGATTTCGTTCTCACGAACTTTGCTGAAATGAATAAGCTGTGGGTTCGTATCCAGCACCAGGGACATTCGAGCGAACGTTCTCGAAGGGAAAAGGAACGCGAAGAGTTGAAGATCCTGGTTGGTACCAATTTGGTTCGGCTGTCGCAGCTCGAGTCGGCTACATTGGAGATCTATCAACGATTGATCTTGCCTGGTATTCTCGAGCAAGTCGTCAGTTGTCGCGATGCCATCGCCCAGGAGTATTTGATGGAGTGCATCATTCAAGTTTTCCCTGACGAATTTCATCTTCTGACGTTGGATCCGTTCTTGAAATCGTGTGCCCAGCTCCAATCCGGCGTAAACGTGAAGAATATCATAATTTCATTGATCGATCGGCTGGCTTTGTACAATCAACGAAATGGAAAAGTCGCTCAAACCACGTCCGGAACCGAAATCATTTCGGCGATTCCAGCGGAGGTTCAACTGTTTGAGGTTTTCAGTACGCAAATTGCGTACATCGTCCAGCTGAGGACGGATATGCCTCTGGAGGATACGGTTTCGCTGCAGGTGGCACTGGTCAGCCTGGCGCAGAAGGTCTATCCCGATCGTGTCGATTACGTCGACAAGGTGCTGGAAACCACGTCGCAAATTCTTGATCGGCTGAACATGACCAAGTATTGGTAACTCTCGGTGGCGTCAGATGGAGATGATTGACGTTTATTTTAATTTTAATTTAGATATTTTTTGTTATAATCATTTTTCGTTTGAGGCTTATACTGGCGTGGTATAAGTAGTGAAAAGAGCATGCATGTTCCTGTTACCATCCTTAATTTTAGTTTCTCCCTTTTTTTTACAAGAAAGGAGTTTTTTGGTTGAAATGCTTAGGATATAAACATGAATGTGGTGTGCAAATCAATATCTTACCTACAAATGGTGGTGTCATACAATCGATTTTAATGACTACGTCAATCACGCATGTGGCGCCAATTATAATAATTCCAAAAATGGTTTCTAACTGTTAATCTCTTCTTCCAGCATTTCTCACTCGCTCTCAGTGAACCAGGAATTGTCCCGTCTGCTGCGTCTCTGCGTAGACTACTACAATAACATATTAACGATCCTGCAGCTACAGTACTTCACTCCGTTGCTTGAAAAGTTCGATTACTCCTCCCGCAAAGCGCTTTCTCTTTACATCGTCATGAACATCCTGGAAAACGAAACGCTCATTCCAACGGCCGAGCACGTAGATAGTGTTTTGGGTATGCTCTCCCCTCTGATCCGTGACCAGGATGACCAACCTGGCGATAAGGTGGACGCGGAAGACTTCGCCGAAGAGCAAGGCATTGTCGGCCGATTTGTGCATCTACTCCGCTCGGACGATTCCGATACGCAGTACAAGATCTTGACCGCTTCTCGAAAGCATTTCGGTCTCGGTGGGCAGCAACGGATACGATTCGTTCTGCCACCGTTGGTGTTCCAGGCCTATCAACTGGCTTACAAGTACAAGTCGATTGCCTCCGAGGATGAAATGTGGGATAAGAAGTGTCAGAAGATTCTACAATTTTGTCACAGTACGATAGCCGTTCTGGCAAAGTCCGAGCTTCCGGAGTTGGCCCTACGGTTGTATCTGCAGGGAGCATTGTGCATCGGACAGATTGCCTATTCGAACCACGAAACGGTTGCATACGATTTCATGACACAGGTATTGCGTCGAAAGTTTCCCACCTGTACTATTTTAGTTTTTCTTAACGATTTACGTTTTTAGGCTTTTTCTCTATATGAGGATGAAATTTCCGATTCCAAATCGCAGTTCGCCGCCATTACGCTGATCGTATCCACCGTGGAACAGATGACATGCTTTTCGGAGGAGAACGCGGAACCTCTGCGAACGAACTGTGCCCTGGCAGCGTCAAAGCTGTTAAAGAAACCGGATCAGTGCCGAGCGGTGGTTACCTGTGCCAGTCTATTCTGGAGTGGAAAGTAAGTATAACACGAGTAAAGCTAAACCATAATTTAATACCATTGATTTGCGTTCATTCAGACAAAACGGCCAGGAACTACGAGACGAGAAACGAACACTCGAATGTCTCAAAAAGGCCGCTAAAATCGCCTCTCAGTGTTTGGACGTTGGTGTCCAGGTGCAGCTGTACGTTGAACTGTTGAATCACTATTTGTTCTACTATCAACGAGGAAATGCTCAGATCACGATTTCCATGCTGAATCAGGTGAGGTTTACATTCTGCTTTTCAATCGGGCAATGATTATTCAATAACACTTTTACGATCACCCCATCATAGCTAATTGCGAAAATCAACGAGGAGCTACCGAACCTGGAACCCACGGAGGAAACGAAACAGATCGAGCTGCACTACCAAAACACGCTAGCTCACATCCGAAGTCGAATGGAAGCCACCGACAGCGGACTGGAAGTTTCCTTCGCCGGCATTACGTTGAATTGAATTGTGTATTCTCCAATCGGCGACGGTGCGGCAGTTTTTAACTTTCAAATTCTCATCAATTTTGTATGGTCAAATCAAAAGAAGCTGGATTTCTATTTTCCGAGGCATTTATTTTGGTTAAATGAAGGATGGTTAAAAATTGCATAGGTATTGTATGTGAATCATTTATTGACGACAGTCGAGACAAAGTCAAACTATATTATAAATATGGATGAAATGTATTTAATGAAATCCGGGATATATGAGAGGAGAGCTACTACAACAACACTAATTTGATAAGACTTCTAGGGAAATCAAAGTTAATTGACGACGGCTGAGCATTGAATATGATTAATCTTTTAAAGGATTACGTCTTAAGTATCGAATATTATTAGCTCGTAATAATTATGTAACTAACAGAAATAATGCATAAAATTGCATGCAAAATATAAACATCGTGTATTGAGTTATCAATATGTTTGTTATTTACCTATAGAGAAATATTTCCTAAAAAATTGAAACCTCTTTCTCCGCTCGTCAATGGATTATTGGCAGTGGCTGATTTTCTACCCGCCGCTTCTACATCAAGGCGCTATCGTATATGCGCAAATAGCCAGCAAGAGTTAACCGCCAGAAATTTGTATGGTGAAAGTCATCTAACGCGGGTTTTCTCAAAATTAGGAACTTTTCACGAAAAACTATTTGGTACCGGTTATGAAGGATGATGTCCGCTACTACGCCTACCAAATATTTTTTCGATTAAGGTGCTTAATTTTGGGAAATCGAACCTTAGATGCCTTTCACCATACTGATTTCAGAAAGTTAACTCCGAATGTGCCGCTGTAAGCACCATCAAAGCAGGCGATTCATTATAATGAAATTGAATTCGATAACAGCTTATCGCCTGAACATGATGTTTGTTCGCTTAAAAAAAAACAACTAAAAATAGGGAACCTTGGGCCAACGACCTACTGTTCCGAAACATCAATTTGTTCGAGAATCCGATAATGAAAGAATTCATTTCATTTATTTAGTCTACATCTAAACAGATAACACTGAATCAACAATTTGACGCCACAATACACGGTTCGAGGCCGCATCTCTCCATCCTCGAATACGCCCCACGCTCGCCAAGTCGTTCTGCACCTGGTCTGCCCATCTCGCTCGCTGCGCTCCACGTCGTCTCGTACCTGCCGGATCGGAAGCGAACACCATCTTTGCAGGATTGCTGTCCGGCATTCTTGCAACATGTCCTGCCATCGTACCCTTGCGGATTTAGCTACCTTCTGGATACTGGGTTCGCCGTAGAGCTGGGCGAGCTCATGGTTCATTCTTCGCCGCCACACACCGTCTTCTTGCACACCGCCAAAGATGGTCCCTAAGCACCCGTCTCTCGAATACTCCGAGGTGCTTACAAGTCCTCCTCGAGTATGGTCCATGTTTCATGTCCGTAGAGGGACAACCGGTCTTATTAGCGTCTTGTACAGCCTTAACACATTTTGGTGCGGTAGCGAATTTTTTTGACGCAGTTCCTTCTGGAGCCCAGGCCCGTAGTAGGTCCAAATTCCACAGATGATGCTCCTTCGTATTTCATGACTAACATTGTTATCAGCCGTTATCAAGGATCCGAGGCAGACGGATTCCTCGACCATCTCGAAGGTATCCCCGTCTATCGAATCACTGCTTCCCAGGCAGGCCCTGTCGCGCTCGGTTCCGCCCACAAGCATGTACTTTGTCTTTGACGCATTCACCACCAGTCCAACTTTTGTTGCTTCACGTTTCAGACGGGTGTAAAGTTCTGACACCTTTGCAAATGTAGGCGGCATTAAGGATGGTGATCGCTTGAAAGTTCTCACACTCCAGCTTGTCGCCTTTCTTGTAGATGGGGCATATAACCCCTTCCTTCCATAGCTGTTCATTTTCCCAGATTCTGACTATCAGTTTGTGCAGGCAAGTAGCTAGCTTTTCCGAGCCCATCTTGATGAGCTCAGCTACGATACCATCCTTACCAGTTGCTTTATTGGTCTTTAGCTGTTAAATGGCATCTTTAACTTCCCTCAAGGTTGGGGCTGGTTGGCTTCTATCGTCCGTTCAACTGACGTAGTCATCTCCTGAAAAAGGCGGGTGTGCTGTATCCGCTTCCGTCTATAACGTTCCACGTTCTGCCGGGTACCTTGCTGCAGCGCGACCGCCCGCGCTGCGTCCTTCTCCTCCAGAATCTGTCTGCACTCTTCGTCGAACCAATCGACTTCGACCCATATACCCGACGTTGTTCTCCGCTGCGTCGTTAATGGCTGCTTTAATTGTATTCCAGCAGTCCTCAAGAGGGGCCCAATGGAGCTCACCCGCTTTTCCGGCAACGCTGCCTCGAGATGCTGCGCGTATGCGAGTGGCGACATCAGGTTGCCTTCAGTCGCTCTAGGTCGTACCGCGGCGGTCATCGGTACCGAACATTGCTGATGACGGATGGTTTTGGGCGCAGTTTAACCATTACCAGATAGTGGTCAGAGCCGATGTTAGCGCCACGATATGTCCTGACGTCGATAATATTGGAGAAGTGCCGTCCATAAATCAGAACGTGGTCGATTTTTGATTTTGTCTGCAGTGGTGATCTTCAGGTGTACCGATACAGAAGGCTGTGTTGGAAGTAGGTGCTGCGAATGGCCATATTCTTGGAGGCGGCGAAATCAATTAATCGTAGGCCGTTTTCGTTCGTCAGCCGGTGAGCGCTGAACTTTCCAATAGTCCGGTCTACACTCCTCCTCTTGGCCATCTTCTGAGCGTTCAAATCTCCTATGATGATTTTGACGTTGTGGCTTGGGCAGCTGTAGTACTCACGTTCCAGCTGCGCGTAGAATGCGTTCTTATCATCATCAATGCTTCCGGAGTGTGGGCTAAGGACGTTGACTCTGCTGAAGTTGAAGAACCGGACTTTAATCCTCAACCTGCACATTCTTTCATTGATCGGCCACCACCCGATCACGCGCCTTTGCATATCGCCCATCACTATGAAAGCTGTTTCCCAGCTCGTGTGTGTGTTGCCGCAGCTCCTGGTAGATGGTATGATTACCTCTAAACGTTCGCACCATTGATCCCTTCCAACAAACCTCCTGCAGCGCTACGATGCCGAATCCACGGTCGAGCACATCGGCGAGTATGCGTGTGCTCCCGATGAAGTTAGAGATTTGCAGTTCCACGAACCGAGTTTCCAATCGCTAGTCCTTTTCGTCGCAGTGGTCTATGCCGATGGTTCCGGTCCGTACTCTCTTGTTGATTGTTCGTTGCGTATGATTTTTTACAGGCTGGCTTGCAGGGCCTGACACCCAACCCCCTAACTTTCCGGAGGACCATTTCCTCCTTATTTCCGGTGGACCATGGTGCACAGTTTCATAGAGTCCCTCGCTGGCACTCGGACGATGATCAGCCGCCCTATAACATGGAGAACAGACGCTGTTGTGAGCCGCTCCTAACATGGAGAACAGACGCTCAGTAAGATTTGCTTCTCTGTCAGCATACGACCATAGGTCCCACCGGGGTAGGTTACCCGATCTTCCCTAAGGTTACTCGTATCCCGGCCAACGCCACGAGGAGGTAGGCATAGAAGTTGCTGGATAAGAGGATAAGGACCGCGAGATGGGGTCTATTTTATATCTTCAGGTACGCGAAGTACCAATGGTACGCTTAACCCAGCATTTGCCGTGCCGACGGGCCGACAACAGAAAATAGATAAGACGGTTGTCTTATCTATTTCCTGTTGTTTGCTATGGGATTTTCATTCTTCTTCGCAAGATCAGATGGAGTACGGACGCTGTTATAAAAATTGTAGAAAATATTTTGATGCAGATGTTCTAGGTTCTTCAAATTGTTCTGGAGTTCAGATCAATTGGTCTACCAGGTCAACCACCCTCGGCAGGGAATCAATATTCGAGCAACGCCTAACAATATACCCTTTGTCCTCAACAGAGTTTGTTACTGACAAACGCACCTCTAGGCTGCGAAATGGTGAGTTGACATCCGCGAAGGGGCGCCTAACATAGCTCTGGTCCTCACAAGTTCCAATACTCACGCTTCCACGGGTCTTCCGATGACAATTGACCGCCAACTAAGGGTTGCGTACTTAGCTGGTAGTGTCCTTCTGACATCAGCTAGAGTGAGAGGGTGCGTCCTGTGGTGTCTGCCTAGGATGTGGTGTGGTTCGACAGTGGGCTCTGTTGAACTTCTATGAAAAGCTGCATGTGTCCCCAAGCAGGCCCTATCAAAGCTGACCGTGTGCCGCTTAAGGCGCACTAGCCTAGTCCTGGAAATGAAATAATGAAAGAATACGGACTGATTTTACGGCGACGACTCTTAGCGCGAAACAACGGACACGAATAGGAACATGGAACGTTTTAACCCTATCCCAGCAGGGTAAATTGGCACAACTTGCCAATGAGGCACGCAACATGAAGCTTGAGATCCTGGGACTGAGTGGAGTCCGTTGGTCAAGCTTTGGAGAACCTGGAACGCCGTCGGGACAAGTTCTGCTATACTCCTGGTTTACAGGGTGAACACGCTCCCCAGTATCAGGAGTTGGCTTCCTACTAAGCGTTCAGGCACACTCTGCGCTATATGAAGTGGGAACCTATAAATGAAAGGATAGTCGTTGCCAGATTTAGAACACGGGTCCGAAACCTTACTATAATCAATGTTATGCGCCAACCGATGCTGCCGATCAGATCTATGACAAAGGTCGAAAGACAAAGGTCGAGAAAGACAAAAGGTCGATTGGACAAAAGGTCGAAAAGACAAAAGGTCGAATGGACAAACGGTCGAAAAGACAAAACGTCGAAAGGGACAGAAGGTCGAAAGGACAAAAGGTCGAAAAATACAGAAGGTCGAAAAGACAAAAGACTAAAGGGACAAAAGGTCGATAAAGAACAAGTTGGGTGTATTCTAAAGGAATCTATTAAATGCATTTAATTTCAAGCAGAAATAACACACTCATTTCATCAATCAAAGTTGAAGAATGTACAATTTTCAAAGAAGGAGTAATTAGTATGAAACAATATTATGAATATAAAGATAGTTCTGTTAGAGATAGAAAAGATTGTTAATTTAAGAAAAGAATAAAACTTGTATTGCGCGAGACAGAGCATTACCAATAGGGCGCTAATAAAAAAAATGCTCTTTTATTTTTCACTATTTTAACAATTGAATAAAATTCATTGAGTGAGTGCAAATAATAAATGGAGATCTAGATTTTCTAAATGTCACTTCTGTTGATTGCTCATAAAACAACAGACACGGCTGATGCCGATCGACCGGACAATATCGATCCCAGGAAAATGCGTGATAGCAGACATAGCACATTTATTCATAAACTATATAAATCGTTTCTCCACGGTCTTTCTATTTTCACTGGCTAGTACGGACTAATTTATAAACAATAACATACATTTATGAACAATACACATCAATGCTTATGATTTGTCAATTGTCTTGGTCACACACATACATTCATCGCTACAATCAGTCAAGTTTACACTATCGTGTTATTGTCATCTTTACCAGGGGGCTGTCACTACCCTATTCCAACAACTTCGATCTGTCAAAATAGTGCACGCCACAGCCATGCAAGCGCGCGCATTGAAAATACACCAGTATGTAAAGGCTCCCCCAGACCGAAAGGATTTCATCGCCGCGATTCTATCGTTGGGTGGATGCTGTCAATGTTCCATTTACGCTTCCATATCAACGGCGACAGAATCGCAGTCGCTAGACAATAGAATCGCGTGGCGATTATCTCGTCGCGTGTGTTTGGGGGAACCGTAATATACACTGGTGTATTTGATGTGCGGCGTGTGCTATTTTGAGAGAATGAAGCGATATTCAGAAAACTCAAACGTCCATCTGTACTCATTAAATGAGATCTTTTAATTGTTAAAAATTGAAATGAAAAATAAAAAAGCAGAGTTTTGCCAATTGTGTAAGGCAACTCTGTTGTGAGATTGAATCTCTCCGTTTCGGTTTTTTGTCCCTTTCAACCTTTTGTCCAATTCGACGTTTTGTCCTTTCGACCTTTTGTCCCTAACCTCTGCCGATCTGTAAGACAAAGAAAACTTCTACAGTCAACTCAATGCCGTCGTAGATAAAATTCCAAAGGGTGATATCAAGATTTGTTTGGGCGACTTCAATGCGAAGATCGGATCCGACAACCATGAGCGCATTATGGGACGCCATGCGCCATGGTCTCGGAGAAATGAGCGAAAACGGAGAGCTGTTCGCAGAATTTTGTGGTAATAACGACATGGGATCGCTCTTCTCTCATCGACTGGTTCAAAAGGTCACATGGGTCTCCCGTGACGGCTTTACAGAAAATCAAATCGACCACATCTGCATCAGCCGAAGATAAAAACGGAGCCTTCTTGATGTACGGAATAAACGTAGTGCCGATATCGCGTCTGATCATCACCTCCTCATCGGCGAAATACGCCTGCGCATTGCGTGGATTCGAAAGAGTTGGACGACGATTCAACACACGCCGACTGGAAGATGCCACGGTGAAACGGTCCTTCGTTGAAGAACTGGAGACGCGTGCTGCAGATATTCCGGAAGGTGGCAGCGTGGAAGACCAATGGACCGCCATAAAAGAATGCCTTCATCGCCACCAGCGAGAACAATCTGGGCGAATTACGCACCCAGAGAAAACAATGGATCACCGATGAGATCTGGAGGAAGATAGAGGAGCGAAGAGAAGCCAAAGCCGCGATAGAGCGATCGAAAACCAGAGGAGCCAAAGTCTTAGCCCGTCAACGATACGCGGCTCTTGAGAAGGAAGTAAAACGCTCATGTCGACGGGACAAGCGAGCGTGGGCAGCGCGAGTTTTGTTTTCGTTTGCAGACTACGGGACAAGCATTGGAGCTGCAACCCATTATACTTTAATTAAGCTGGTTACGAAGTCCGTAATAAGCCCTATTTGCAGCTGCAATACGCCTTTTCACCTCGCGGGTAACATCATTATCGCACGTTACTAATGTTCCAAGCATTCGTATATCAAGAGGCTAACACGATGATACTTGTATGCCCAGGGAAGTCGAGACAATATCCATCCGAAAATTGCCTAGTCCGCCACTGGGAATCAGCCACCCTCAGCATGGTCTTGCTTTGTAGCCGCGCGTCTTATCGCACGGCTAAGGAGGCCACCTTCCATACGTTGAAGTTGGTAGAACGAAATTTTCTTATGACAGCATCCGTAATACAAAAATGAGCTTCCCTGGAAATATAACAAACTGGCAGACTACAGGAAATGGATAAAACAACCATGAAAAAATTGTGAGAATCGCTTAGAAGACGCCCGGGAACCAGCTGTTTGACATCATGGTTTTCATGATTTCTTGATCACAGTATTTAACATGTTAAACCAAAACGCGTACTCCCTAACATGTAATTAGGTAAAAGTTACAAGTTGCCATACAAATTCTTGCCCACTTGTACGTTTATTTAATTAAACGGATGTGATGAAATTTGCCTTAAAAAGTATAGTCACCAGATGAATCATTGCACAAATGTACCATGGGTCTCCATATGCTGTTATGCTTATATACTGCTGAACCTTTTTTACTAAACACACTTACCGTTCCCCCTGGGAGGCCCATTTTTGCCTGAAAGACACTTACACAGACACATACAGATATTGGTAATAACATAGGTAGTGGTTTTAAATTAGAATTTAAACTTCTTTGCATGTTCTATGAACATGAATATCTATTCCATGATTCCATGCATGAAAACATGAAAATAACTTCAACGCCGTTAAAGCGACGAAAGAGGTCCTATTTTGTGACCAAAAATTTTCGGAATTTTCCCAATCAATCAACAAATGCCAGTCACCAGGTCGAAAACTACAATAGCAACACATGTATCGCAAATGCAAATTTACTGTCGACCATTGTTATCACACGGTTACATATGGTGCGGGTTTTGCGAACGATATCGTCCAATCATGGTACAGACCTTTCGGTATCGACTATCGCTGCACTACCATTATACACATATATGTCCCATGTTTGCTGGTTTTCCTATGTTTAAAAGATAGTTATGCATACAACAGCAGTTTACCAAATAAAAAAAAACAGTCCAAACCAATTTGCACAAGATTTGTCATCATCAAATAAAAAGTGTATTTATGTAAATTAAATTGTTTTTATTTCAATCAAACGTTCTCTCTTTTCACCAAATACTGTTTCAATTATTGCATTTTCGACATCCTTTATACTTTTTTTGTTCAATCGTAAATACCCGAAATAAATTAATCGGGCACTTTTTTCAATAAACTCCATATCGTTCGTCTCTTCTTCCACCCCATGGCATTGCGATGTTCGTCTTTTTTGTCCCATTTAATCTGTACAACTTGTTCAATAAAAATCCGAATACGACGCACTGAGGTGGAATTATGAATCGATTAATGTGTATAATATATAAATGGATTTTTTTTTCTGTTGTTAATGACTCTCACCTCCCGTACGATTACTCTGAATCTGTTTAATAATGTATGTGTGTGTATGTGCGATTATTACAGCTGGACCCAAAAAATGTTTGTTCTGCTCTTCTACTGCCTTGTCGGTTATCTGCTCAATGAACATATATTGTTTTGGCTTTTTCTCCTTCGTGATTGGAACATTGTGAACTTTTTTTTAAACTTTGGCGTTTGTTTGAAAATTGTTGTGCCATTCGTTGCCGTTTCGTGATGAATGATGGTCTGTAAATTCTTCTGATTGGCGATCAATACTCGAGGACAAAGAATTATCCTTGCGCAGTAAATACCAAATGACCTTTTAAACGCTTTTAGTCAAAATAGTAAAGATTTAATTTTAATAAAAGGCCGTATCTCCTGTTTTTTCTTTTGTCAAAAATGACAATTTAGGGGGAGAGCATTTAATAACTTTCTGTAACATCCTTCGAAAGATCCAATAAGTTTAACCATTTCATAGGGGTTAGGACAGAATTTTCAACAATAGATATTTATTGTATCCAAAAACTGAATAATTGATCATAATTTATATAAATATGTAGAATAATTCTTTATTTATTACGGTTAATCCAAATTACTAGCATTAACCAATCATGTGAGAAAACATGATCATTCAAAAAATAAACATAGCCTAGAACACAACCCACACAACTTGCATCAGCCACGCAATTTGTTCTGGCGAACATAGCAAATTTCTGTATATGAGCAAAATTTATCAGACAAAAAGTGGGCTTGTTAGTATGTCGACTTCTTCTAAATCGCGGGGAAAGTTGAAAAAATATTGTACATGCAAAAGTTATTTCTATGTTTTCTCCAATATAAACATTAGTATCGAACCATTTCAACGTGTAGATGCAAAATTTACAAAACTAGCTACATTTCACAATGATCTCCTTTTCAAAACAACAAGGTTTAAATGGCTTTCTAACGCATTTAAAGTACGTTTTAAAAATGGGCCTAGAGCAAAACGCCAAAATGGTGGTGTAAAATGATTCAATCGCATGTAGAATAATGGTGAACGCATGGTTGTTTGTTTTGTCTTAATGGATTGAACGACAATCTTACGTGAAATCGTTAAATTTAGTCGGAAATGAAAGGATTTTATCAATTTTTCCATTGCAGCTCAATAATGAATAACTAATATTGAATAGTAATGGTATTATTTGTTCATAAAGGTCCTACAATAGATTATATGAGTAATTTTATGACTGAGGCCATTTTGCCCCGTGGGTGCGTTGTGCACTGATCTCTGCTACTAAAGAGTCTGACAAGAAGTCTGTTAAACGACGTTATAGACGTCTTCGACTTTTTTCTAGTACCTTCTTCGATTTTTGAGTGCAAGACACTGAAGATGGCAAAGTCGACAACAAAATCCTCAAGCTCTCAAGTCACAGGAAAAAAATACGTATCAAGTAACAAAAGTTTCAGATCTATACGAAATAAGTTAGTATTTTCCAGTAAAGTTTATATAAAAATAACACTTTCTTTTCTCTAGTTATTGTTCGCTGAGTAGCTATCGACAGTGGCACAGTAGAAGAGAGATTATGACTAACCTACATGATTACAGTGCATCGTTTTGATTATTTGTTGCAATCCATTTTCCTGATTAAGTTTCTGATTTGCGGTAAAAATGTGCCATCAACATTCAATACAAGAGAGAAAAATTTACACATATTTACATACACACTGATAGGGGTTGGAATTGTTTTTAGTAATTCGTAGAACAATGGAACAAAACAAGCGCTTTGCTAGATTTAGACACGATTTTTTTTGGGGAACCCAGGATTTACAGACTTTCTACCGGGCTATTCTACGATGCGAAATCAAGTCGGCTGCTGCTGCATCTGGCCACAACAGCTTTGATTGCTTTTCTCATGTTACACGTTTTTTTCCGCATTAGTTTTTTGAATGTAATCGCCCATTCGGCTAATTATGGCGGTTGAGTTTACATGCTCGAACGATCCTATTCACCTCATTTACTCTACATTTCCTCTAGGCTCTGGTTACATGTAAAAAATCTATAAACTTCTCTTCGTCATGGATATATTAATATATACTTCAAGGCAGGACTGGATTAGGAAATGTTTTCATTATTATATTCGTTTTGTTGATGTTCTCTTCTAAGTAATGTTCGATTAGTTGTTTCCGGTTGTGAGTTGAATAAATGCTTCATTTCGTTCATTCTGGGAAGTTTGGTCTATTTAAAAGCTGTAAACAATAATGAGTTCTTTCTGGTACACGAATGTGTATCGAACGACTGTCACACCTATTCCTGTCCACGGACGACTGAAACTGTGATACTAACCGATTGGAGATGCTTATTGCACAATGCCACCCCTGGTGTAACGTAAACAAGAACATGGGTGCGTATATCTACTTTGAAAACGACCGACGAGAACATAACAATAACACATCAAATGAATTTTGGTGGTGTATCTTAATATGAAACGTTCCTCCGTAGATCCTAATAAGATTCGGCTTTTCCCGAAAAACTGAGTGGGACAAAAATGTGGCTAAGGCATTCCACACCTCGGCAATTTTTGTTCACAAATTTTGTTCATATTCTTTATTATTTTTTATTTTTTATTTTTATAATTTATTTTTTATTTTTTATTTAACTAAGGCAGGAGTTGCATTTGCAGTACATAAAAGTCTTCTCCATTCCGATCGGTTCATGGCTGCACTTCGCCAACCACGCAGTCTACAGAGAGTCCGTAAATCGTCCTCCACTTGATCGATCCACATTATATCTATGTCGTAGGCGAAACCAAATAACTGGGCGGACTTCTTCAAAATCGAACCACTCGTTGTGAGGGTGAGATGTATTAGAAACTAGCAGACCCGACGAACTTTGTTTCGCTAAAATTGATTTATTTTATGATTAGTTCTTGAGTTATGCAAAAAATTTCTGTTTCATTTGTATGGGAGCCCCCCTTTCTAAAAGGAGGAGGGGTCTCGAACCAGAACGTTCCCCGGCCCCAAAAACCTCTACATCCAAATTTTCACGCCAAATTTTTTCGGTTCAGTAGTTTCGGAGTCTATAAGGTTCAGACAGACAGAAATTCATTTTTATGTATATAGAAGAAGAAGAAGAAGAAGAAGATTGGGCAATCCACTTCCAGCGTGCATTGATGACAGATATGCAAAATCATCCGTATAACGGTTCGATTGCCAACATTGACTATTGAATAGCAGGCCATGACTTTGCCTTTTTCCTCGTCGGGCAACCAACGGAGTCGCACGTTCGATAAGACAGCACACAAGCGATCAACCAACGGATAGCTCGTTCGGCGGAATTATACACACTCTTATCAATCTCTGCCTTTCGTATTACTCCCTCCAAAGCGATGTTGAATAGCAGGCATGAAAGGCCATCGCCTTGCCGTAACTCTCTGTGCGTTTCGAAGGGACTCGAGAAAGCCCCTGAAACTCGAACTACGCACCATCATCACCTTGATCAACCGTATCAGTTCATCCGGAACTCCGTGTTTGTGCATCAGCTGCCATACATGGTCCCGATCAATTTTTTCATATGCGGCTTTAAAGTCGATGAATAGATGATGTGTGGGCACGTTGTATTCACGTCATTTCTGCAATACTTTGCGAATAGCGAACACCTGGTGCGTGCTGGAGCGTTCGCCCATGAATGCCGCCTGGTACTGCCCCACAAACTATCTTGCAATTGGTGTTAGTCGGCGGCATAAAATTTGGGACAGTACTTTATAGGCGGCGTTCACGAAAGTGATTGGGCGGTTTTGATTGGATGGTTGGATTGCTCCCCCTTTTTGTAGATGGGACACACTACACCTTCCATTCACTCTTGCGGAAAACCCTTCTCCCAAAGCCAGTGCATCACCACCGTATACAAATCACTCTCCTGGTAGTAGCCCCTGGGGCTTTGTTTTTTTCAGTCGGCCAATCCCCTCCTGGATTTCCTATGTCTGAAACTTGATTATGCATATGTACAACATGTGAATTTGGTTTCATCAGTACCCGCTAAGCTGCGGTGGACGACGGAGGTCCTTCGTAGCTTAGTAGGGAAAGCACCTGTCATGCGAACTGGGGTCGTGGGATCAAACCCCACCGAAGGGGCGGTTACCCTCCAATACCTTTTCCGAACTAAATCTATCACATGTTGTACATATGCATAATCAAGTTTCAGACATAGTAAGTGATGAATTGGTTAGTTTGGAATTTGGCTGCTAGGTGGTGGTACCCGACAGAAGCCATTAACAGAATAACAAAACATGACATAGACTTGATTGATATACAGTCAAACCTCTATGAGTCGATATTAAAGGAACCATCGACTCACGGATATATTGAGATGTGGAATAGAAAATCCTTGAAAAACTCTTTGGTGGGACCATCACATGGCACATGGCACAAATCTCCCAAATTGAGGTGAACGTGCCCCTGGAGCCGACGTTCTGATACCTGATCACAGTAACCCAGAAAATATTTTTTAGTATGGAATAATTTGCTTCTATGAGTCGATATCGAGTCATAGAACTTAGACTTATGGATGTTTGACTGTAAGAGATAAAAGAACAGACAATAGTATTTAGCACCGAAATATCATCTCTATATATAGATATGTTACACAGCAAATAATTTTGAAAATTCAATGACGTGTAAAAATGCAGCTAGTCCCAACAAACGAATAAACACTCGATATTCAATTAAATTCGATTGATTTTTACTAGCAAGCAAGGTTTAAATTTATTTCGATTTAAAGGGACAGTAAGATCGATTGATTGTTACGTTTATTTGCATGCTCCAAATATGTGGATGAAAATACATTTAAAATCACAACATATTTTTATCTGTGTATGGATGAGAAAAAACAGCTTTTTATTCTTATCTACAATAATTTCTGACATTCTCGATGTACACAATACATCTTATTTGCTTTGATCTAAGTATAACATACTGTACTGTACTACGATGTAAAATTTTTATTTACGATGAAACATCAAAAGTTTTTATTATAGATGTAAAGTCGCAAGTTTCAATTCCCAAATTAACTACACAGTATAAAAATGTTACAGCATATATGATGTAACAAAAAGGCTCCGTTCGATTCGACTCATTTTTCCATCACTTTTTAAAATTACAGGTTGTCGTTACTATAGAGCTTGTATTCAATATTGCATACAAGAAAAAGTTGGATGTAAAATTAGAGGCTATTGAACACAAAAATTAGCGTTTAAATATTTTCATGGCGTGCAATTTTCAGAAATTTTAACTGTGATATTAATTTAATTTTTCTATAAATCCAATATTCTAATGAGTATCCATCGAGCATGCAAGTGCAGTGCGTGTTTTAGTTGTCGGGAAAATAATAAAATATCTATTTGGTGTTCAGTGGCTCATGCGCATGAATTGCGCTTTGCTCCGGTCGAAACAAGCGTAATCTTCAATAGTTTGCCGTAGCCATCGAGCAAGTAAGTCTACAAAGATAAAAATATGTTGTGATTTTAAACGTATTTCCATGCACATATTTGGAACAAATAAATAAACGCAACATTCAAACGATATTAGTGTTCTTCCAAATCAAAATTAATTTAAACTGTACTTGCTTGTAAAATTCAATCAAATTCAATTGAATATCGAATGTCTATTCGTTTGTTGGGATCGGCTTCAACGTCGTTGAATTTTCAAAATGTTTTGCTGTGTAGTGCGTGTTTTATTCGTTGCGAACACGAAAACATATCTATATGATATTTGGGGGACCGCGCGTCTGTATTGTGCTGGGCTCTGGTCGTGACAAACACGGAATTCGGGATTGAACGTGATTCGCATGGAACGCGGTCGATAAGTGAAGCAATTAAGTCCTAAAATGAAGAATCGAAATTCGATTTTCTTTCGGGGAACGATGAGGGTAATCATCCTGAACGCGCCAGTTTTTCTTTCGACTCAAAAATCGAAAAGAACATTGTTTAATTTGAAATAAAAAAATAGATGAAAAATGCTTCCTAGAAATTTTCGGTCTTGTTTGACGTACGGAATAATATGATTCAAACGCACTTGCAAAACACTGCAGGGCAATTGACTCAACCTTTGACAGTTAATATATGGGCCTGACGTTTTGGGACGTTCGTTCTGAAATGTTGCACAGTCCAAAATTGCCTTAAAATGCCTTAAACACTAAAATATTATTTTTACTGATTTAGATGTTTACCAGAATTTTTATAACATCGATTCAAGTACTCTTGACCTATGCACTATCGTTTGCAACCATAAACGAGGTAGGGCTTTAGGACCTAATTAGTCGGTGATTGAGCATGTTATGTATCGGACGCGAATTTCGGATGTTTAGTTTTATTTTGTGCAGTCGGATAGTAAATCGGATGCATAACTTTCGCGGGATCCGAGAATTTAGTTCTCTGCTGATTACGCGATTGATCGTATTTCGATTAGCAAGCAAAATGGTTGCGCGATCCGGGATATTTTTTTAACTATGTAGCGAGGAGGTAAGTGCGGTCCGCCGTGAGCATTAAGGCCATCAAGAGCAGCAAGAGGGCGTGCTTCGACAACCTGTGCGAGGATGCCAACGCGAACCCGTGGGGTGACGGATATAGGATCGTTATGCCCATGACCAAAAGGGGCTTCTTCTTGGCGAGGATTATCGAAGTACTTTTCCCGTCCCGAGCCACAAGTCCCTGGCCTCATGCGCTGCAAGGCGCTGGGAGTGCAAAGCTCCAGGGCCTGATGGAGTCCTAAACAGCGCACTAAAAGGCAGCGATCATAGCGAACCCGAACATGTTCAGGCTACCTATGCTGCGATGCCTCGATGAGTGTCGTTTCCCTGACGTGCCGAAAGCCGGGAAGCCTCCGGGCGATCCATCGGCATACAGACCAATTTGCCTGATCGACACCACGGGTAAACTGCTCGAGAGGATCATTCTCTACAGGCTGAACCCTAAGGCACGGACGGCCTGTCGAGCAACCAGTTTGGTTTTCGGAAAGGTAAGTCCACGGTGGACGCTATCAACTCAGTGCCAAAGACTGCAGAGGTGCGAATAATTAGATACTGTGCGTTGGTGACACTGGACGTGAAGAACGCGTTCAATAGCGCAAGCTGGGTGCCATCGCGCAGAAGTAGAGCAGACACAATCAGCACTGAGGCGGATTGGATAAGTGCGAGAGGCTTCGAGCTCGCTCAATATAAAACGCAGGTGGTTATCGTCAATAACCGTAAGGCGGCACAGCATGCCGTTGTTCACGTGGGAGACGTCGCGATCACTTCAAAGCGGAGTCTGAACATTCTTGGGGTCATCATAGACGACAAGCTGACCTTCGGTAGTTATGTCGAATATGCGTGCAAGAAGGCTTCGACTTCTGTGGCGGCTTCATCGAGGATGATATCCAACAGCTCCAAAATGTGCGCCAGTAGACGTAGGCTACTGACAGGCATTGTCGCATCTATTCTTAGGTACGGCGGCCCGTCCTGAAAAAAAGCACTGGGGGTAACCAGTTACCTGCAGAAACCTGATGTGTCTGTACCTACCGCACGGTATCGCACGACGCATCCTGCGTGATAGTGAGCACGATGCCAGTCGGGCTGGTCATCCGGAAAGACGAGTGTTTTGAGCTACGTGGCACCAGAGGAACTCGCGAGCGTACCATGGTGTCTTCGGTTGCCAGATGGCAGCGCGAGTGGGATGAATCCTCGAAAGGTAGCTAGACCCACCGGCTGATTCCTAACATATCAAGCTGGGTGGAGAGACCCCATGGGGAAGTTCACTTCCATCTGACACAATTTCTGTCAGGCCATGGCTGTTTCCGAGAGTACCTCTACAGGTTTGGGCAAACAGAAGTCCCCGTCTGCCCACGTGTTGACGAAACTGCAGAGCAGTGTGAGCAGGAAGTGTGTGAGCAAGAATGAACGAGTACATTCAGTACTGCCACAACATGGAACATGGCTCCTCTGTTCCGGATGTTTGAGCGTCGGGATCCCTCGGCACTCGGTTGGCGACGTACGTATTTCAAGTTGCATCTGCATCTACCATCCTTAGTTAAATGCAATATCCACACGCCTTCTCGGAGGCATCCGATGAGCAATGAATCTCCGTGGAAACCGCCAACAGATGACGAGCGACCAATCTTGACTTCGTTAAACAGAGGAAGCTTTCCAAGTAACTTCCTCTACATCTTACCCACCGTTGAAGGTATTGGCTCCCAGTCCAGTGCACGATCGTCTTCGTCTCGATATCTCCGCAGCAACTGCATCACGATCTTTGCAGTTGTGATTGCTGCTTGGAGCAATCCTAAGGGATCAAATAGCGTGGCTATAAACGAGAGTATCTGAGTACATAGTATCTATTTTACTGAACTTCTGACTTGGTCGCTCCGATGGTATGTTGAAGTAGAACTTCAGTTGATCACTTTTCGGCATCCAGATAAGCCCGTGAGTTTTGACGGACAGATCCGGGTCCAAGTTGATACTGTCCCCGTCCGGAATCGCTAAATTGTTTTCAGGAAATCCCTCCAAAAACTTTAGACTGTTGGATGCCCAATTCCTGAGCCTGAGACCATCCTTTTTCATCAATTCGATCAGTAACGTAACGGTCTTGAGCTCATACACGCTAGTGTTGTCCTGAGTAGAGGTGTGCGCCGGTCCGATATTCGTCGGCGGCGGCGTTTGTCAGAATTTTGGTCGGCGGCGGCGGCGGCGTTTTCGGCGTGACGCCGAAAGCCATTTTAGCCGGCGGCGGCGGCGGCGTGAATCGGCGTGGTGATTTTTTCATTACGTTACATAAAAAGAAGAATCTTTTGAATTTCGCATGAAAAATCTAATGAACTTCACCAGAAAAATCTATAAATTTTTCTAAAATTTGGAATTACTAAGAGAAGCTCTTTTGAATTCCCAAAGCAGAAAATTTGTCGCAACTTACATGAGAAACTTCAGAATTTTCACAAAAAATGTTCTTAACTTCTACAGGAAAAACTTCGGAAATTTATGAAAAGTTCCTGTTGAGTATCTGTAGAGTATTCTACTAAATTTGCACAGAACATTATTGATAATTGTAGTAGAGTGCGGTTGGTTGAATGGGTGTTTTACCGTTGGCTTTCTCAGTCTAGAAGAATAAAGACAGCTTGTTTGGCATGGTCA
Source organism: Armigeres subalbatus (assembly GCF_024139115.2). NCBI lineage: Eukaryota > Metazoa > Arthropoda > Insecta > Diptera > Culicidae > Armigeres > Armigeres subalbatus. The sequence continues at coordinate 27,128,201 of NC_085140.1, forward strand.
ACGATAAAACAGTTAATTCTTAAGAATTTCCGCGGGAGACTTTTCGTTTTCGAGAAAAATTCTCTGGAATGCTTAGGAGAAATTCTCCGTAAGTTTAAGGGAAACTTCTTTGAAATTTCCGCGGAGGAATGCTCAAAATGTTTCAACGGAAAATTGTTCGAAATTATTGGAATTCTACGGGAAATTCTTTGTACAGTAGACGTTCGATAACTAAAAGTCATTTAACTGCAGTGCTTTTAACTGCATTTCAAAAGTTACATCAGTTTTGCAGTTATCGGACAGCTGAGCTTAAAAACTATGCCAAAGTCGATGATAGCCATAGCGGTGAACAATCAGATGCACTTCTATTTTGACGACGTCTGACAATTGTTTGACGTATAAAATGCGTCGCAGTTATCGAACGCCATTCGCTAACTGAAACGAAAACATGTTGCAGTTATCGAAGGACTAGTGTATTGTCGGTAAGAAATTCTTGGGAAATTCCATTGGCCGAAAGCCGTATGTCCGAACTGGAAAAAGTCGTTTTCCCTAACAGGTCGTTTGGCCGAATAGGTCATCAGCCCAAAAAGCCGTTTGGCCGATATAGTCGTTTGACAGAATGGATCATTTGTCCGAAAATATCGTTAAGGCCAATAGGTCATACGGCCAATAATTGAATGGGTAATTTTGTCCACAATATCTATCCGTTTGGCCTAATGACATTTACGTTGAAAAGGCCTTTTGTGAAACGACCGTTGAACGAAATTTCGTAAAATCTCTACGTTTGAGTCGATACTGGCCAACTTTTAAGCCAAAAGCCACCTAAACAAATCCTATTAAGCCGAATTGAATGTTTATTCGAAACTTTTTTTTTTTAAATTCGATTTATTTGTTTTTAGCTCTTTCGCCCGTTAGGCATCACTGAGCTGACCGACCATACTGACTACTGCCCTAATTTATAGTAGCACAGCGTCTATTTTTTACTAACACTATCGTAATCTAATTGTTGTTCTTGCATATTGATCCATCTCTTCTTTACCGACATCGTAGAGGTGATCATCGCATCATGGGAATCGAACCCATGACCATCCGCTTATAAGGCGAATGGGTAGCCAACTACGCTACGGGCCCCCCATCCGAAACTGTTATCAGGTCAAAAATGGTTTGACCAAAATGTAGTTTTAGCGAAAACGACATACAGCCGAAATGGACATTCAGCCGAACTGGTAATTTGGCCGAAAAAAATCGTTTAACCGAATAGATCATTTGACCGTAAATTCCGTTTGGTAGGAATGGAAATTTGGCCCGAAAATGTCCTTTCTGCCAAACAACCCGTCTGGCCGAACGGCATTTTCTGTCAAATGACCTATTCGGATAAACGACGTTTTTGGCAAAATGATCAATTCAGCCGAACGACACTTTTTAAAGAAGGTTGCAGAGAGGACATTTAAGGGCCAAATGGCTCTTTCTGCCAAATGCCAGTTTTTACCAAAAGGCATTTTTGGTCAAACGATGTATTTTCGGTCAAACGACTTCTTCACCCGAACGGCATTTTCAGCCAAATGACCTGTTAGGGTAAACAACTTTTTACAAGTCCGTCCAAATTTTCCTTTTGGCTTTACACATCTGATAACAGTTTCCGTCAAACGTTTTGCTCAATGATTCAAACAAGTGGCCCTTCCTGATCATATTACCCGTTCAGTACGAGGTTCAATCATTGAAATTTGGCCGTATGACCCCGTTGGACCAAATGACATTCTTGGCCAAATGGGCCATTCTGTCAAAAAACTATTTCTGCTAAATGGCCTTTTTGGGCAATGATCGTTTCGGCCAGACAACCTGTTAGGGCAAACGGCTTTTTCGGCCAAATTACCAACTCGGCCGTCTGTCACTTTCGGTCTTACTGGAATGGAATGAAACTTACCAAGAATCTAAAATAGAAAGAATTTTCTGAAGAAATCCAAACACAATCCTCAAAAATTCCGACCATTTTTCCGATGTTTCAAAGTTGGCTATGCCAACTCCCGTGGAAAATCAGAAAATAATTTTCAAATGAATATTCTGGAAAACTTGAAGAATTTGTGGGGAAATTCGTCAATTTTTTGAGGCGAAATTCAAAAGATTCTCCCGTTACTGTCGTGAAAATATCCAAAATGATCAATTCAGCCGAACGATATTTTCAACCGAATGTCCGGTTTGACCAAATTGCCCTTTCGACCAAATGACATTCTTGGCCAAATATCTGTAGGCTAGATATCCTACCAAAGTGTGAAAACATAATGAGAGCATATCAAATTTAGTTTTCGTTGCTCTCATCGACAGCAAAAATAGTTTTTGATTTGATGTCACATTAAGATAATTTGACCCGTAATGCTGGGTAGACACCTTTACGTGGTGTGTTACGGGGTAAGATCTACCACGGTTACATTGCCAGCTACAGGCAAATCCTGACCCAACGAATACCTTCCTCATTATCCAACTCCGTGGTACTTATGAGGGTGTCGCTAAGTCGGTGGCCTCTCGTTAAGTAAGTACTACATCAACACTTCCGTCCTCTCCTAGTTACGGTGAAGATGGGCGTGGCCAGGGTAGTAATCCTCATGTTTTTTGTTATTTTTGTTTAAGACTGGAATCAAGGACCACTCCCCTTCTTGATTTCTGATAGCATTCTAGATAAGGATCTCAAAAGTAAAACATGAGTATCACTAGTGTCCAATCTACGAATTACACCGCAACAATGCTAATGCTAATGCTAATGCTAAAATGATGTCACATTAAGATAATTCTGCTAAACGTTTTGTTATTTTAAGAGCAAGATTAGCGGGCGCGAGTATTAGCCGTTTGGCAGCGCAGTATCATTACTTGACACTTTATTGGTCGCTACTAAATGCGCTGCTATAACAGTAGCGCGACTGACAGGTGACCAAATTTGGCAGCGCGGTAAGAGCGCTACTATTTGATAAACTGTCAACTGTCAAACGTCACCGGTACGGAATACAGCAACCAAATTGAGAGCCGAAAATAGTGACCGATTCGGAAACGAATGACGAAACGCGACCGATAATGATGCTCTAACCGTTTTCACAACATTAAAACAAGTTATCGGTTTGCTCTTAAGCTTTGCTCGGGTAGGCTTCTACCAAATAGTCTTTTCGGTTAAAAGTTTCGGCCTAACAACTTTCAGCCTTGTGACTTCCTGTCAAACAAATCGTTTCTGTTCAAAAGTTCAATTTCAATTAGAATTTTTTTTATTTCAACGAGTCCAACGAGTCAACTGGTCCAGTCAGTAATACGTCGTTCAGCGATACGCCGGATGAAGTTGAACAAGAGGCATCGATACAACTCTGACCTTAGTAGTAGTGCTGTCCTTGAAAACGAGATGATGGGGTAAAAAGCACCGCCGTTTTGTCATTGAGGCCGCGCCGGTGACCTTTTCCATGTGTCCCAACGACTCATATTCCGCTATAAACTCGTGGTAACTCTAGTGTAGGTTGAAATTCTTTACCAGCCGTCTGTTCGTACCTTGAAGACGCTTGATCGCAATGTCCTTGGATTCGCCCAACCGTTGAATAGCGCCTTCTTCCTTTGGGAGTGTGACCGTATACCTTCCATCAGGATTCCGTTGGACTGTATTTTGGAATAGGTTCTCACATCGTTTTTCCTCCAGTGAAAGCACCTTAACCGATCCAACCTCTTCGCTAGACCAGAACCTACTAAAGGCAACTAAAGATTCCAGTTTCTCTGTTGCTGAAATGTTGCAGGTTGAAAAATAAAATGTTTTATGGAGATCATCCTCAGATAACGCTCTTATTTCTCCATTTTTCATGGTATTTGAAAGGCCACAGTAAGCTACCTTACCAGGGTCGCGTTACCTACATCGCGCTGGTGAGGCTTGCTCTAGCTGATGTCAGAAGGACAACAGTGCGTAGGCCAAGTACGCAACCAGAGTTTCCAGTAGCCTTGCGAGCAAAAGGCGTTGGATTGCCAATCCGGAGATGGCGAGTTCGATTCCCCGGCCGGTTTTAGGATGTTTTCGGGTGGAAAGCATTCTCGACTCCCTGGGCATAGTGTATCCATTGTACTTGCCAAACAAGATACATACTCATGCAATGGCGGGCAAAAAAAGCTTTCAGATAACAGAGGAAATGCTAATAGAAAGAGCTTTCGAAGAAGAAGAAGAAGAAGAAGTACGCACTAAGCAGCCTTTAATTGACATTCGATTGTTATTGAAAGCTTTGCCTTATTCGAGGATTTTCCGAAAGATTTCCAATAAAATTTAAAAAAAACTTTTGAGAAAGTTGTAAAAAATCATAGGAGAAAATCGGAAGAACTTTTCGCAAATAAAAATTCCATGAAATTGAAAATTCAGAGGACCTTCCCGTGGAAATTAGCAGGAATCTCTTGTGGAGATTCAGAAGAAATTCGCATAGTAAGTCAGGAATTTTCATATGGAAGGTCAGAGAAAATTTTTGGGGAATTTCCATGAAAACTCATAGAAATTATCCTCAGAAGATACACCACCATTTAAAACAAATAATATTTTCAATCAAGAACAGATCAATTCAATACAGGCTGAAACTGAAAAGGCACTTACCGCAGTAATCTTGTTTCGGTGTGATAAATGACGGTATTATTGTAAAGCTAAAGGGATCATTTTTCTCTGTTTTGGGAAGAACTCGTTTCGATGACTTGCGGTGTTTTGTTCCCTACTTTGTACGCTCATGATTTAAATGTTGTTTTATATTATGTCTTCTCGGAAATGTTGAAGGAGGCTTGATAGGAAAAAAATATATTACAAAACAAGTTTTAAAGCTTTTAACTAAAACATTTATTTGATATTTGTATGAAAATCATTGATTGGTCACGGTCCAAAGCCAAAGAACCAGAGCATGATAAATGGAAAGGTCGAGAATTGGTACAAATTAAATGCTGGTTTACAGTAATATGATTAAGTACGCTAAATACTAAATTTAAACTATTAAGGAAATTGCAAAACTAGGGAATACAAAAGAGGGATTGTAAATCATATAGAGTATAGCAAATAGGACTAAACTCGATCAGCTTTTACTTGTACGCAGAGTTTATCCTAATTTTAGTTAATACCACAATACAGAATGGCTGCGAACATCGAACCACACATCGAGTGTTTTACACAGTTTATACAAAATATTGCAACTTAGTTCCTATTTTGTGTCTGATTGAGGAAACCGATTTTTTTAAATTTAATTTTTTTGTGCCACTTAGTTTCTTAAAAAATAAATATCTATTCGATTTCCGAGGACTGGCTTTTGATTCATAACTTCTTAGCGATAAAATGTAGTAAAACGTCGTTTTCGGTAAACTCTGAATCATCTACAAATTCAGATATATGGTACCGTGCCGTACTTTAGGTATATATTATAGTACTTTTACGATAGGATGACACGATGGAACTATCTCTCGCATGCTTCCAATGCACCCCAACTTACAAAACATGGAGATTTTCACAGCTCTTTGATTTGGAATCCCGAGCCCACACCCGACCGAGCAGTCCCTTCACCTTCAGACTGGCGGAAGTGCGGGAGCCACGGTACTTTCGTGGACTGCTTTGGGCACTGCCGGGAGGTGTTTCCGCGAAGCCTCCACCGGCGACCGGTGTCCCGGACACGGGCGTGCTCGGATTGGTCCCTCCGCCCAGTCCGGAGAGGCAGATGGCACCCCCCAGCGGCGAGCAGGCACGTCGTTTGGACTTGCGAATGGAACGTTTCCGGAAGAGATCGCTGCGGGGTGGAAAGCGGAACACAAAGTTAATCGGTATTCGAAGGATTAGGTGATTGTTAGTTACCGTGATTTCTCCGGATTTTCTAGTTTTAGGCGAATCTGCGACAGCAGACCTACCAGCAACTCGTCCACGTTGTGGTTGATCCCGACGGAAGTTTCGATAAATTTGCAATCATACTGCGTTGCCATTTGTTTACCCTCTGTAAATGGAAAATAATTTCGAACAATTGTTGCATTGATTGCTAGCACGCTCTTACCATCGGAAGTGACCATGCGACTTCGCGCGAGATCGGCCTTGTTCGCCACCAGGATCACAGCTTTCTGAGCAATGTTCTCCGTTGTCCACAGCACCTGGAGGATCTGTTCGGCAATTTGGAAGCTGGTGCGATCGGCCGACGAGTAGATGACGCAGTACCCGTGTGGATCGTATGAGGACATGCAGTTTTCAGGCTGGAATTGGATATTTATGTTGGTGTTTTTAAATCGTATGATAGCGATTGGTTATCTAGGATCTATGAATTAGAATAACACGTACCGACATTTCCATGTAGCTATGATCGATGAATGTTAACTCGGATTCTTCACCGCTGAGCAAAACGGATACCGTTTTCTCTCCGGAATCATCATCTGTAAAGGTGAAACGAAAACGTTAGTTGATTTCTTTGCACATAGCTGTTTTACAAATAGAGTACATGCACCATAATGAATGTTAGATTGTTGCTAGACAGGACAACGCGGAAAAGGACTAGATTAGAGGTAGACGCATGATACCCCCTGAGTCAAAACGCCCTTTGTATATTCCCCCAAATTTATCATGATGGCAGAATAAATCAAGATATTGCATAAGTGGATGTAACATGTAACAGGAGGGAAACCGCGCTAGCAGCACTAGCCTACAATGTACAATGCGCCTCCACGCACTGTCCATATCCAAATGCTGATTAGGCCGATGCGTGGTACGTGGCTCACCTCCGTTTTTTCTATTTGTGTAAATTTTGACATTATTCAGCACTTTACTTGTTGTCTTAAACCAAGGCCGAGGGGAGGCACTTGGTAGGGGAGATGGTTATAGAACCACCATCAGGTCCAGCCTGGGGAAACTCTATCAATTATTCTGTTTTGAGTCTTTTTTGCCTTTTTTGTTGCTTGTTTGTGTATTTACCGAAAATGTTGTTAGTCATGTTTTCCTTTGATTTTGTACAAAAGGTCGAAAGGGACAATCTTCTTCAATCTTCCGCTTTCCTTCTCCCGTCTTCTTTCTGTTTTCATACTTCTTCCTTCTTTCATCCATTTTACTTATTGCTTTTTGCTTCCTTCTTCGTTATTCCTTCCTCCTTCTTCTTTCTTGCTTTTTCCTTCATTTCATTCTTTCCTCTTCCTTCATTTTTCTTCCTTCTTCCCTCTTCCTACATCCTTCTTCTTTTTTCTTACACCCTTCTTCCTTCTTCTTTCTCCCATCTTCTTTTTTTACTTTCTTCCTTCTTATTTCTTCCTTTTCCATTCTTCTTTTTTTCCTACATTCTTCCTCCTTCTCCCTATATTCTTCTTCCTTCTTAATTTTTCCTTCATCATTTTTCTATCTTTCTTCTAACTTCTGCAAGCTTCTTTTTCCTTATTTCTTCTTCATTCTTCCCTCTTCCTTTTTTCTTCTTCTTTCATTCTTCCTTTTAATGTTTTCCGTTCCCTTCATACTTTTTTCGTCTTCTTTCTTATTCCTTTATCCTTCTTCTTTCTCACGTCTTCCTTTTCCTTCCTTTCTTAATCCTTCTTCCTTCTTTCTTCTTTATTTTTCATTTTTCCTACATTTTTCTTCCTTCTTTCTCCTTCCCTTTTCCTACATCCTTCCACCATCTCCATATATTCTTCTCCCTTCCCGAATATCCTTCTCTTATTCCCAAAACACAAAATCGTAATTTCTTCCATTTACTTCCACTAATTAATTAGTGGAAGTAAATGGAAGAAAATAGCCGTTTGACCATGTAACATTTCCCCTAAGATGCTCGCAAATAATTAATCAAAGTCGTAATTTTATTTCTTAATCGTGCTTATACTTTCTGGGACACCCTATAATATTTTAAAAGGTTTGTATTTTTCAAAATTAACTTAATTTATGCCAGGTGTTTTTACGCAGTTTTAAACGGGTGTTTTGGATGCTACGTGTTTTTTTATCCGGATTGTGGGATTTAGGCATTTTTGATCTACGCGTAACGTGGCCCCCGCATACAAACTGACTTCAGTGTATACCCTGAATACAAATAGCATAATGTTCCTACCTCTACAGATTTTGTGCTCGTTTGAAACAACCGGGAAGACATCAAATGCGCTATTTCCTTCTTGACATTGGCTTTCTAATATCAATTTAACGAACCTGTATAAAATGAACTAGGGTCGGTGTACCAATTGTCGCCATACTTAAGAACAACTATTTTTTAAAAAAATAAGTAAAAGGCATGTGGGTGGACTTAATATATCAAGCGAAAGGTTTTACTTCATGCTCCTTAGAACAGCTGTGAAAACCACAATAAAATTTGTTATTACCTTCGAAATTGATTAATCCATAATAGGAACGCATGCACCAGTTGTGGCACTATTCTTAATTTTGGTTCCTTATTTGGCAAATTCCATTGTTTTCTTATGGGACTGGCCAAATAGGGACCACTAGTCTCTAACTGGTGCAAAGAACTGATAAAAATTAGGCAAAATCAATTTTTACAATTATGCTTTGCTTGTTTTGGAGGAAATCAAAGGTGTTATCGTGTCATATGAATATGCTTTATCGATATGAACTTGGTTCGCAGTGATTTTATTGGTCATTTCGCATATAAAGCACTAGTGCGACAACTGGTGCTATAGCCACAACTGGTACACCTAGCCTACTTATACTTGCACTTCGTAACAATTCTGACTAGTTAATCGATATTATACCGCGGATGAAAAAAAATCTACTCCTCCGCTCATTTTTAATCGCAACGGAAAATAAGCGCCAGATTGCCGCCTAAGAAAAACATACCTCCAGAAAAAATCTACTTTGATATTTTTGAAAATTTGGCCGCCCGTGAATGATTGTGGGTACCGTGCGGGACCGAAATCCGTACAGCACCGAAATCCGTCCACCTCATGAGATATCAATAAATTAAATGGGATTAAAGGTAATTAATGTAGGAATAATTAATCTTATCCTGTTCAGATTCTTGGCAGTAAGCTTTTAGGGCATAGAATTGGAAGTAAGGCTTCGAAATTAAAACAACAAAAATCAAAAACAAATCTCCACCCACCAAACGCGGAGTTTGTGCCGCCATGTTGTTTTCAGGTAGAGGATAATTGCACCAAAATTAACTGTGTTTTTATTGCTTATTGCGAATCATTACATAAGATCAGCGGAATACAAATCGAAGGGATCGCTTCTCAAGGTGCATATCGAACTATTTACAGTGGTAGTTCAGTCAATCAGACTGTTTCAATTTAAATATTTAGTTAAAAAATAGCTGTACGGATTTTGATCCTTTGATTCGAAATCCGTCCACGGTGGACGGATTTCGAGTCAGGAGTAGTTGATTTAATTCATTATTTTATCATGTTTTTCGTAGTTTTTAATGAGTAAATGTGAAACAGTTCAAAAGTAGAAGCTTACATGCTCCTGTGTTGATGACAAATGTTTTATTTACATTCGATTCCTATTTTCTAATGACTTTTTCATATACTAAGGTGCTTAAGTGTACGGATTTCGATGCCCCACGGTACGAATGTTTTGATAGCACGTGCAATTTGTAGAGCGGATAAATTTTACACATCTAAGAGTGCTTTGGAAAATGATCATGACAGTTGACATTTTGTTGCAAGGCACAATATTAAAACAGGAACCTTTGAACAGAGTTCGATCGAAGCAATCGACGCAAAAGGTTTTGTGAATTCCGTTTGTTTTCAATTCCTAAATAGAATCCATTTAGTTTGTAAAGTGTAGGTACTTAAAAATGTTATGAAAAAATATTTGCATTCAGAGACAGTGTGTTTGAGAAGGTGATCTGGTGTCAAAATATTGCGTTGCAAATGGCCGCCTTTGATTTTTAGGTCCTTTCAAACTTCGTAGGAAACGGACGATGTTTCGTAAAGTTGATGAGATAAAGCCATTTTTACCTTATTTGTATTTTCATTATTCAAAATACAATACTAGTGTTTTGCGGTGTCCGAATCCTTACACCATCGAAATCCGTCCACCTCATGAGATATCAATAAATTAAACGGGGTTAAAGGTAATTAATTTAGAAATAATTTATCTTATCCTTAAGAAAATTATGTGGAGCTTTTTACTGGAATGTCTTCACTTGTCATAAGACGAGTTTGTTATTATTGATTTAATCAGACTAAGGCCGAAGTGGCCTGTGCGGTATATAAGAGTCTTCTCCATTCGGCTCGGTCCATGGCTACACGTCGCCAACCACGCAGTCTACGGAGGGTCCGCAAGTCATCTTCCACCTGATCGATCCACCTTGCCCGCTGCGCACCTCGCCTTCTTGTGCCCGTCGGATCGTTGTCGAGAACCATTTTCACCGGGTTACTGTCCGACATTCTGGCTACGTGCCCGGCCCATCGCAGTCGTCCGATTTTCGCGGTGTGAACGATGGATGGTTCTCCCAACAGCTGATGCAATTCGTGGTTCATTCGCCTCCTCCACGTACCGTCCGCCATCTGCACCCCACCATAGATGGTACGCAGCACTTTCCTTTCGAAAACTCCAAGTGCGCGTTGGTCCTCCACGAGCATCGTCCAGGTCTCGTGTCCGTAGAGGACTACCGGTCTAATTAGCGTTTTGTAGATTGTCAGTTTGGTCCAGCCACTATGCGTCTCCGAATTTCTCTACTGGTGTCATTTTCGGCAGTCACCAGTGAGCCCAAGTACACAAATTCTTCTACCACCTCGATTTCGTCACCACCGATGCAAACTCGCGGTGGGTGGCTCACATTGTCTTCTCTTGAACCTCTTCCTATCATGTACTTCGTCTTCGACGTGTTGATGACTAGTCCGATCCGCTTTGCTTCCCTCTTCAGTCTGATGTAGGCTTCCTCCATCTTCTCAAAGTTACGTGCCATAATATCTATGTCGTCGGCGAAACCAAATAGCTGGACGGACTTATTGAAAATTGTACCACTCGTGTTAATCCCTGCTCTTCGTATTACCCCTTCCAAAGCGATGTTGAATAGCAAACACGAAAGACCATCACCTTGCCGTAACCCTCTGCGGGTTTCGACGGGACTCGAGAATGCCCCTGAAACTCGAACTACGCACATCACCCGATCCATCGTCGCTTTGATCAACCGTGTCAGTTTATCCGGAAAACCGTGTTCGTGCATTAGCTGCCATAGCTGGTCCCGATCGATTGTATCATATGCGGCTTTGAAGTCGATGAATAGATGATGTGTAGGCACGTTGTATTCGCGGCATTTCTGCAGTACTTGGCGAATGGCGAACACCTGGTCCGTGGTGGAGCGTTCGCCCATAAAACCCGCCTGGTACTGCCCCACGAACTCCCTTGCAGTTGGTGCTAGTCGACGGCATAAAATTTGGGAGAGTACCTTGTAGGCGGCGTTCAGCAATGTGATTGCGCGGTAGTTGCTACAATCCAGCTTATCGCCCACGACACCTTCCATCCACTCCTGCGGCAAAACTTCCTCCTCCCAAATCTTGGTAATGACCCAGTGCAGCGCTCTAGCCAGTGCCTCACCACCGTGTTTAAATAGCTCTCCTGGTAGTTGGTCAACCCCAGGGGCTTTGTTGTTCTTCAGCCGGCCAATCTCCTCCTGGATTTCCTGGAGATCCGGAGCCGGTAGAATTATGTCCTGCGCGCGTTCTCCCAGGTCCATCACCATACCGCCATCTTCGTCTGCCACATCGCCATTCAGGTGTTCTTCGTAGTGCTGCCGCCACCTTTGGATCACCTCACGCTCGTTCGTAAGAAGGTTCCCGTTTATGTCCTTACACATATCAGGCTGTGGCACGTGGCCCTTACGTGAACGGTTTAACTTCTCATAGAACTTTCGTGTGTTATTAGCGCGGTACAGTTGCTCCGTTTCTTCACGGTCTCGATCTTCCTGCTGGCGCTTTTCCTCCGGAAAATCGAGTTTTGTCTGTTCCGCGCCTGTTTATATCGTGCCTCGTTCGCCCTCGTGCGGTGTTGCAGCAATCTCGCCCATGCTGCATTCTTCTCTTCCACTAACTGCTCACATTCGCCGTCATACCAGTCGTTTCTCTGATCCGGGGCACCGTGCCAAGTGCAGCGGTTGCGGTGCTACCAATGGCGGATCGAATATCTCTCCAGCCATCTTCAAGAGACGCTGCGCCTAGCTGCTCTTCCGTTGGAAGTGCCACTTCCAGCTGCTGCGCATATTCTTGGGCTAGTCTACCATCTTGTAGCCGCCCAATGTTAAGCCGCGGCGTCCGACTTCGACGCGTGTTGTACACCGTCGATAGTTTTGAGCGCAGACATACTGCAACGAGGTAGTGGTCGGATTCAATATTCGCACTGCGGTAAGTGCGGACGTTCGTGATGTCGGAGAAGAATTTACCGTCGATTAGAACGTGGTCGATTTGGTTTTCCGTTTCTTGGTTAGGTGATCTCCATGTGGCCTTGTGGATATTTTTGCGGGGAAAGAAGGTGCTTCGGACTACCATTCCGCGGGAGGCTGCGAAGTTTATGCATCGTTGGCCGTTGTCATTCGATACGGTGTGCAGACTATCCGGTCCGATGACCGGTCTATACATTTCCTCCCTTCCTACCTTTGCGCTCATGTCACCGATGACGATTTTAACGTCCCGCAGTGGGCATCCATCGTATGTCTGCTCCAGCTGTGCGTAGAACGCTTCTTTCTCGTCGTCGGGTCTCCCTTCGTGTGGGCAGTGCACGTTGATGATGCTATAGTTGAAGAAACGGCCTTTAATCCTTAGCTTGCACATCCTTGCGTTGATTGGCTGCCACCCAATCACGCGTTGGCGCATCTTACCCAGCACTATGAAGCCGGTTCCCAGCTCGTTGGTGGTGCCACAGCTTTGGTAGAAGGTAGCCGCTCGATGCCCGCTTTTCCACACTTTCTGTCCTGTCCAGCAAATCTCCTGCAGCGCCACGACGTCGAAGTTGCGGGGATGTAGTTCATCGTAGATCATCCTGTCGCAACCTGCGAAACCTAGCGACTTGCAATTCCATGTTCCAAGCTTCCAATCGTGATCCTGTATTCGTCGCCTAGGTCTTTGCCGATTATATCGAGTCGCATTATCTCTTATATTGTTCGTAATGATTGGTTTTCTAGGCGGCTTATTGGGCCTGCGCGAGTTTGTACAATCCCATTTAATTCCATAACTTTGTACCTTGACAGATACGTATTTCAACCTCAACAGTAAGGTCGTCTTCAGTGTCTCGTACTTTAATCGACTATCTTATCCTGTTCATATACTTGACAGTAAGCTTGTAAGGCATTGAATTGTAAGGCATAAGAATTCCATGGGAAGTAGGCTTTGAAAATAAAACAACAAAATACAAAACAAATTGCCACCCACCGAACGCAGCCTTTCTGCCTACATTTTTTGTGGATAGAACAAAATTGCACCAAAAGTAACTGTGTTTTAATTATTAATTGCAAACCATCGCATAAGATAAACGGAATGCAAATAGAAATGATCGCTTCTCAAGGTGCGTATTGAACTATTTATTAATTATATTTATATTTAGTTAAAAAAAAGCTGTACAGATTTTGATCTTTTGATTCGGAATCCGTCCACGGTGGACGGACTTCGATTCAGGAGTAGTTGATTTAATTAATTATTTTAACATGTTTTCCGTAGTTTTTAATGTGTAAATCTGAAACAGTTTAAAAGTAGAAGACTTTATGCTCCTGTGCCAATGACAAACGTTTCATCTGCTTTCGATTTCTATTTTCTAGTGACTTTTTCAAGCATTAAGGTGTTTAAGTGTATGGATTTTGATGTCCCACGGTATTGGAGAGTTCACAATATTGGGGAACAAACACACTTTCACACCACTTCATATTTTCTTTGTCTCGTTTTTTCTATGCTGTCTTTTCCATTGAACTGCGGATTTCGCTCTTTTTCGGATGGTGATTGGTGAGTGGATATACTCATTGGATTCACCGGATCCACTCCTTTTCCCGGAATGGGTTGGGTTCTTGGCGGAGTGGGGGATTCAGTGGAGGGGAAGTGTCCATGGCTGGATGGACGAGTTTCCTGTGTGAAGTTTAAATAACAGTTCAATCTATTCTAATTATATGTTTATGAAAATGAAGATAATATTTTAGGCTTAGAATTTATGTCTGGAATGGATACATTTATCTTGGGAGACTAATCTGATTTTTATATAAAATTTATCATATCATCTTTGTTGGCGTCACATTCCTTAACTGGAATATTGCCGCCTTGTTGGTTGTTGATCATGGAGTTCTCGCTTAACTTTTCAAAAGGACCTAAGTAACATTTTTTCATGATTTAATTTGAATAGCGCAATCAACAGAATAACATGAAAGCTATTGATTGCAGTATTTAAATTAAATCATGAAAAAAATGTTACTTAGGTCCTTTTGAAAAGTTAAGCGAGAGTTCTCTGAACCAGGTTGTTGTTCGTGCATCTGTATAACGCGCGGCTGGCGCAAGTATTCATATGCCCAATGAAGGGCTTCCACTTGTGAATTTTTTGTAGCGGACTGGAAGACAATGCTTTTTGCATGGTCTGCCTGGTGGCCATGCGTCTTATCTCTGAGCTGCGGAATACCTGGTAGATGTCGGGATTTTTTTTAAAATTATTCAACGTTCATTACGCGATCAAGCCTTGACGAAAGAAATCTTCGATAATCAATATATATGTATATTTTCTAAGAATCATTTCTCATCTCATTTGTTCATTCTACCTATTAGGAACAAAGGTGAAATAACTGATGGTTTTGTTTCTTATTCTATGTTGTGCACTAGTAAGGAGAACAGGTGAAATTTATGTTTTGTGTTTACTAAGCTCGTTTTTACGCGGTTTATATTCTTACGATTTCAGTCAGCAGTTTCATGATTTTTTATATGACATACCATAAACGCAGATAATTTTTTTGTATGGTTGTGAAATAAAAATGTTATACAATATGGGCCCCACTATGCTACCTTGGAGAACACCAGCTCTTACAGGTAATCTATCAGATTTAGAATTCTGATAGTTTTAGCAGTTATTGATTGTAGGTTTGCTAAGGGGATAAGGGATTATGGGCGGTAGTATCTCGATGACGATGTGGTGTAAACAAGGATGAAAAGCAGATCGCTCCATATTTAATATACAAAATTTAAATGGTACGTCACAACATGTGTAGACGTACACTATTAACACATATTTCTATCAGATTTACACAAGAACTTTATATAAAAATAATATATTTTTTTAAAATATACATACATATGTATTACATTTTGCATATACAATTTTTTTACAGTGCGTCATCGAAAATGACGACATATGTTTGTAGTTTTCTAAAATAGTTGAATTAATTTATTGGTTGTTCTAATTTTGTCTAATAATGGATGCATACCAAGGTGAATACTGATCCGTGTCATAACGTACCCCGTCCCAACCAACAACAATCCTTCCTGTGACAATTGTGGAGATGCAAAGGTGTTCTCGGTCTCTAGTAGCAACGGATGTCACGGTCCTTTAATATCTTGAACTCTCAATCTGTGCATATTGACGTTGTACAGCTAATCCCAAGCCCCAACTCTTGGTTCCCTGTGCAATTTTGATTGTTCTAATCAATCACGGTGTAGTAACTACGAACTGTGCGGTCATTAAGCTTAAGCTCAAGCTCAATTAAAACAGGAAATTTTCAACAATTGACAATGTGATATACAGATAGAGAAATATCGAGTGTAGTAGTCAAGATGAAGGGGATGAAAAGATTGAAATTGTGATAACTCCATTTCAAGGATCGGATAAATCATCGAGGAATGGACTAGGGAATCGTCCGTAGCGTTGACTTATTTATTTCGAATCCAATTTGCGGACATCAGTCTTTTTGCCTTCAGTTGGTTCAGAACATTTTCCAATAAGGAACGCCAAATGCAATTTTATGAAAGCGCCAATCCGGAGATGGCAGGTTCGATTCTCGTCCCGGCCTAGAAAGCTTTTGGGTGGGAAACATTCTTGGACCTTGGGCATAGTGTATCCGTCGTACTCGCCACAAAAGGTGCAACTGTTGCGCATAGGAAAGCTTTCAATTTAATAACCCTGGTAATGCTAACAGAACACCTAGTTGAAAAGTAGACCAAGTTCGTAACGGAAAGTAGAGTCATTGAAGAAGAAGAAGAAAACTAGAGGAATTTTTTTTTAATTATTTTGCGAAATTATGCCTTAACAAGCTTCAATTGGTCACTAACATCGGTTTGACACTTGTAGTACCGGTACTCTGGCTGCCAGGTCTTTAATCTTCTTGAATACGTTTGCTCGGTATGATGAAGCATCAGCACGGTTTGATGCAAAGGGACAAGTTAATGCCTTTTTTGAATGACGGCATCTGCCCGGTATAAGACAAATTGAAGAGATAATGCCTTCTTCTGATACAAAGCGAAGGGAGAAGATCGTGCCTTCTTCAAATGAACACATAACGGTATAAGGCGAAGATAGTCCCTTCCTTAAATGAACTCGGAATAATGCGAACGGAAAAGATAATGCCTTCTTTAAATGATTTTGTCTACCTGGTATGAGACAAAAAGAATTATTTTGAAAAAAATGCTATCCGTTATAATGCAAGAAGATCAATTACACGTTCTTTTTGGTGGTTTTTGATTACGACCTTAGCGTTGATGAAACTATGAGTTAACCCATGAAAAATTCACAAAATCAAAGAAATTTGGTATTAAAGCTGTAAAATCAGGTAACGAAATTAAGAATACAACGTGTAAAAAATATGTACATGCTTAAGCTGCCCCTATTCTACACTACATTAATATGAGAAAATGGCAATTTACTAATGGAACATTCTGCAAAATGGCATTCCACCAAAAGTCATTCTGAAAGAGAATAATCCATCAAATGTCATACCAAGAGAGTTACATACCACTAAATGTTATTCCGCGAAAATAAAATCAGTTAAATGTTTTTCAGTGAAATGTTAACTCGATACTTTCCGTTCCGATCGTTCGACTCGCCCTGATGTAAAAATACAACCCTTTGAAAAAGCGTGCTTTCGTTTACAAAACGGCGGGAGTCCATAGAGATCCAGGACCATGATATTCGTACAAGGTTAAGAAGGGTCTGGGTCATTTGGCATAAAGTCATTTGGCATAACGCCATTTGGCATAAGGTCATTTGGCAAAGGATTTGCATAATGGTCATTTGGCAAACGGTCATTTGGCATAATTTTGAACTGCAATAAAAGGTGGGCTTGCCATAACGGACATTTGGCATAATTTTGAACTGTGAAAGCGAAAGGGATATTGCATGTAATGTTTAGCGTAGATAAAGTAGGTCGAGGCTGTATTCTGATATTTAGACTGATGGTTGACATTTTCCGGAAGAACGAAATAACAAAACGCAGACTTCCGAGGGAGGGATCACATCCATCATTGACTTATTCCGGCCAAATGCCTACTTTTAAAGTAGGGATTACATCCACCATTGTCTTCAATCCGGGCATGCGCCTTAAGACCGGATCAAATCCACCGTTGCCTTAATCCGGGCAAGTGCCTAACTTCAAAAACTCAAACAACACACTTGTCGTAGACGAGTTACTAAAACCAATAAAGTCACATATAAGTAATTGTAACCAAATCAATCTGAATTGTGCTACTCGGGGAAGAGATCACATCGTCCATTGATTTATTCCCGACAAGCGCCTACTTATAAAGAAGGAGTCATCCACCATTGCCATAATCGGGCAGGGCCTACTTTTAAAGAAGGGATCACATCCACCATTGCCACAATTCAGGCCACACACCTACTTTTAAAGAATGCTGCTATAATCCGTGCAAGCGCTCATTTTTAAAGAAGGGATCACATCCACCATTGTCTCAATCCGGGCAAGCGCCTTCTTTTAAAGAAGGAACCACATCCACCATTGTCATAATCCGGGCAGGCACCTACTTTTAAAGAAGGGATTACATCCACCATTGCCTCAATCCGGGCAAGCGCCTTCTTTTAAAGAAGGAATAACTTCCACCATTGTCATAATCCGGGCAAGCGCCTACTTTTAAAGAAGGGATCACATCCTACATTGCCATAATCCATGAAAGCGCCTACCTTCAAAGAAGGGATCGCATCCTTCATCTTCTTCTTCTTCGTTGGCATTACATCCCTCGCTGGGACAGAGCCGCCTCGCAGCTTATTGTTCATTAAGCACTTGCACAGTTATTAACTGCAAGGTTTCTAAGCCAAGTTACCCGTTTTGCATTCGTATATCAGGAGGCTAACACGATGATACTTTTTATGCCCAGGAAGTCGAGACAATTTCCAATCCGAAAATTGTCTAGACCGGCACCGAATTGAACCAGCCACCCTCAGCATGGTCTTGCTTTGTAGCCGAGCATCTTACCGCACGGCTAAGGAGAGATCGCATCTACCATGACCAGGGCTTGTAAAAGTGTAGATTTGTGAATATACTCTATGATAATTTGTTGCATGAAATTCTCAGATTCATCGAGAGAGAGAGATACACATATTCGATGTACTGTGTTTGTCGCAAATCTGCACGGAGAGTTGTCGTGCTTCATTTTGCGTATAAGTATTGTTGCTCGTGTTGCAACCTACTCACAACATCATTTAGCAAAAGCTTCTCTCTCCTTTGCTTGTGTTACTGGCTATAATTTACTGGTTTGTTTTGCTCGGAAGTTCCATTTCTACGGTCGGAACCTAGAAGGATTGCTTCATGCTACAACATGGCATGAGAACATACATGTTTAATTCGTTCAGTACTGTAGTAAGACAGCGTATAGACACAATCAACGTACGTTCACCATTCGCATGCTGGAAGCGTGCAATAAAAGAATGGTGGAGATAGGGAATCACCTAAATGTTGAAGTATAAAACAAACTCTTATTATCGTGTACTTCTAAAAACGAAAATTTCAGTAATTCAATTATTTTCTGAGAACATCAATGCTTTCAGAGAAATAATACTTATGTGAAAAAATCTTAGAATATTCAGAAAATTGTCGCCCACAAACTTTTACTCCAGCATGTTCAATTATAAACATCCATCAAAACAGGAAGTACTGTGGCGCGCATTGTACGATCTTTAAGCGAACAAAGATTGTGGGAAAAGTACACGGTGGAGAATATTAAGCGTGAAAATGTTTAGAAAACTGCTTGAGATTTTTGGTCTACTAGGCTGCATTTGTACAAACGTGATTTGAAGGCCAAAGACACGAAGCACCTCATCAATAGGATAGAAGCAGCATCCGGAAATGGCATCCGTTAAAGGTAGCCTCACACCTCGGAATTTGGTCACATTTTTTCCCCATGTATTTTTGCATATGCGATGTTTTCGGGATTTGGGCTCGGAAAATCAAAATCCGCCCCTTTAAAATCACGGGACCAAATTCGGCGGAAAATTTTCCGAGGTGTAAGGCAGCTTAAACTACGCCGCGCAGCAACGAACCATACACTATCATTTATTAATCTATGTTTAAATACTAAGGACTACTATTTATAATAACGTAATACAGATTGAGCTGCACTTCTTTGCAGTTTTCTTGAGCCATTTTTCCATTCCCGCTATTTAGTGGCCACCCATTAGATGTGTTATTTTCAGGAATGTAAAACAACAACATTGCTAATGACAACAACTTTTCCTTTTTGTAAATGTTAGGACAAACTCAACTCGCAATAAACGTTTGTCCCAACTGCAACAGAATAGGACAATGATCGCCTCCGCCATTTCGAGAATTAATCGATTTTCGACGAGTGTTAGGTTAAATAAGTATCAGTATGGGCTGATAGTCTCCTTCATAAAGACAAAAAAGTATCAGTTATCAATATTTAGACATAAACTTAACCATCTTTGTTTTATTTCTGAAATATACAGTTATTGCAGTTTGGAAAATTCTAACATATACCTCTCCATGTTTGTTGCAAATGTTGCAAATAAACTGAACTCAGCGTTTCTTTATCCTCTGCAGATGGGGCAAAGACGAAAGATATTTCAGTTACCAGATAAAGATTGTCGCTTCTCGCTGTCCGGAACATCTTTGCTGGCGAGGATAGGGGATCTAAATGTCAATGAAGGAATTTGACAGTTGGGTACCACATTTTTCGGACAGCAGAACAAAAAGAACCGAAGGATAATCTTTATCTGGTAACTAAAATATCTTTTGCAAAGATTTATCGCTCTTCTCTTTATAACGTTGCTTGGTTTTCTGCAATAGAAAATTTTGTATATATTTGTTTAGTAGGCTTGTGAGACAACCAGTTGAATTAGATATCTCGAATCTGTGAAATTGAAAAATTAGCATTCTACAAAGTTGTTCGAAAGATCAAACCCATTATGGACAACATCTTATTAGTTTGGAATATATCCACATGGCTTTGTGCGCATGCACTACCAGTTGAATAATATATCTCGGAATCTGTGAAATTTAGAGAGTTGTAATATTCTACAAAGTTGTTCGAAAGATCAAACCCATTGTGGACAACATCTTAATTCGAAATTCATCCGCATGTTGGCACTAGCGTCTATGGGACTACCAGTTGAATACGATATCTCGGAATCTTGAATTTTAAAGAGTTGTGACATTCTACAAAGGTGTTCGAAAGATCAAACCCATTGTGACAACATCTAATTAAGTAAAACCTCCATGAGTCGATATTGAAGGACCATCGACTCATGGAAATATCGAGATGGAATAGAAAATTCTTGAAAGCTGTTTGAAGAAAACCATCACAGCAAACCAAAAATATTTTTACTATGGCATAATTTGCTTCCATGAGTCGATATCGAGTCATAGAACATCGACTCATGGAGGTTTGACTGTAGTTCGAATTCATCCACTTGACGCCGCTAGCGTATATGCACCAGTTGAATAGGATATTTCGGAATCTGTGAAATTAAAAGTTGTGACATTCTACAAAGTTGTTCGAAAGATCAAATCCATTGAGGAGAACATCTGATTGTTCGGAATTCATCCACTTGGCGGCACTAGCGTATATGCTCTCAGTTGAATTGGATATCTCGGTATCTGTGAAATTTAGAGAGTTGTGATATTCTACAAAGTTGTTCGAAAGATCAAACCTTGGACAACATCTTATTAGTTCAGAATTCATCCACCTGGCGGCATGCGTATATGACACTACCAGTTGAATTGATATCGGAATCTGTAAAATTTTGAGAGTTGTGACATTCTAACGTTGTTCGAAAGATCAAACCATTGTGAACAACATCTAATTAATTCGAAATTCATCCGCATGGTGGCTAGCGTCTATTTGAACAAAATATGCACATTCTACGAATGGTGCAATGAAACCTATGCAACTGAATGTAAAAAATGTAACCTTATATCATTCAGCAGAAAAGAACAGCATCAAATCTCTCGATTTAATTAGGAAACCAGGTTGTAGAGAAATGCGATAGAATTAGGATTTGGGAATTATCTTAGACTCCAAACTAACGTTCATCGACCACTACAACACCATTATTCATAAAGCAAATAATATGATGAGTTTTATAAAACGTTTCTGCTATAACTTTCATGACCCATACACAATTAAAACATTATATATTGCTTATGTAAGTTCGATACTGAATATTGCAGCTGTATGTTCTCCATTTTCAATAACACACGAAAGATTAGAATCAGTACAAAACAATTCCTATATTTGCTCTTCGTAAATTAGGTTGGAGAACATTCCACTTATCATATGAGACACGCTGCTGCTTATAAACATTCAATCTTTGAAAGAGTGCCGTGAAACTGCAATGGTTTCTTATTAACTACTGGATTTTGTTTTACACGATTTACATTTTCTCAATTTCCCGCTCATCCTTAATGTTCGCTATTAATTATCATGTGATTTTTCTTCGATTTATCTGGATTTTTGAAACTGTATGCGAAGAGTTTGGTGTAAATTGAAGTCACAGATCAAAATACGAGCGAAAAAAATCGTAAAACAAAATCCTGTGTATATAGTTTCGCAGCGTATTGATTCAACAAACATTTTATCGAAATTAAAGTTTCATACCATCTCGACAACTGCGTCATTGACATACATTTTAATTATTCACTGCCGTACAAATTATGCAAAATTCGGACCTCTCAATCAGATGATGGCCATCTATAATCAACACTGCGAAACTATTGTTTTAAGCAATGCAGCAACTTC